>NC_133604.1:1610813-1910813 GCF_964106895.1 Numenius arquata | reverse complement strand
TGGGAACCCCTGGTTCTGTGTCCGCACCCAGAGAAGGAGTTAAGCTCATTACTAGTAGGAGGCACGCAGCCCGTTGGAGAGGAGCCCTGTGGCCCAGAGCAGAAATAATTATGGCAGTTAGTGCGGCAGCTTCGGTGGGTGGGAGGGTGAGGCAGCGGGTGCCGTACCCCCCGTACCGGAGGGGATGCGGTGCCATCCCTGGCCGGTGGCCAGGAGGTGCCCGGAGCCTTTGTGCTGGCGCTGGCGCATCCGGAACAATGCGGCAGCTCCAGCCTTTTATCGGGACCCCTGAGGTTACGGATCTATGAATAAATTACTTGGTGGATGGGCTGCGGAGTCACAAGCTGGGAAAATGGGAGGAAGGCTCCCTCCTCCTCCTCCTCCTCCTCCAGCAGAGGGAGGCTCGGCCGCTCTCCCCCTGCTGCGAGGGACGCTCTGTGCATCCCCGCTCCCAGACCTCACAGACGCCTTTGCTGTGTCCAGCCCCATGGTGCCGGGGTGAGGTTTGGGGTTCGCCTTGGCCAGGCATCGCGGCCAGCACCGGGCCCATCTCGGCTTTCAGAGGTGCCTCCCGGTGTTGTTGCTGAGCCCAGCAGTCGCTGGCACAAGGTTTCCCGTCCATGAGGAAAGCCCCACGGCAGAGGGACAGGGACCCCCTCGCCGGGGCTGTGCTGCAGCATCCTAGCTGGTTTTCTCTCCCGGGATAGCCATGTCCAGCCACACTCTGCCACCCCAGCTGGGAAAATGCCAGGCTTGGCCCCAGGCTGGTCCCAGCTGGGATGTGCCAGCACAGGGAGGTGAGGTGGATGCTTCCCAGCATCTCAGTTTATTAAAATGAATGTGCAACTGGACTCTGACCACAAAATTCATGAAATATGCACGCTCTCCCCAAATCCAGGCCAAGTCCTATGCAGGATGTTGGGCTAAAGGCCATGACATTCCTGACATTCCTCCCCAGCCCATGGGATGGGATGGGATGGGATGGGATGGGATGGGATGGGATGGGATGGGATGGTGGGACACACACGGGTCAGGATAGTGGGACTCACATGAGCGTGTCCCACTGCCCCATCGGCCTGGGGCATCTGCCCTGGCTGCGTTTAACTCCTGGGGAGACCCAGGGGATTGTCCAGGCTCCACCGTGTGCCCTCCTGGCACTGCCCAGACCTCCCCAAGGGATGCTCCCAAATCTTTTGGTGGTGAGGATGGGGAGGAACATTTCCAGTTGTGGCAGCAGTGGTGTTAGTCCTGAAATCTAGCATCCTTAGGGAAAAAACTCCCTGTCATGGGCACAAAATTCAATATTAGAGGGCTGGGGCTGGCCAAAGCCACCTGGCACCATGTGCTCGGTGCTGCCTCTCCCATCAGGGCAGCAGGA
Source organism: Numenius arquata (assembly GCF_964106895.1). Classification (NCBI taxonomy): domain Eukaryota; kingdom Metazoa; phylum Chordata; class Aves; order Charadriiformes; family Scolopacidae; genus Numenius; species Numenius arquata. The sequence continues at coordinate 1,909,435 of NC_133604.1, read as the reverse complement.
GAAGGAGCCCACCTTCGCATGGGGGCAGGAGCAGAGCAGTGAGAGGGGTTCGCTTGTTTTGGAGTTCCCTTCTGTAGCAAGATTCAGTAAGGGTATCAAGGAAGAAGTGCTATTGTCAGAGAAGCCTGTGTGACAGCCACCGTCTACAACTGGGCTTGATGTTTTCATGCAGAATTTGTTCATTTTTGGGTTAGGCGCTGGGCTTGTAGCCAGGGCATTTATGTGGGAAACTGGGTGGCTCTGAGCCCTTTTGTTGCCACAGTTTGGCTCTCAACAAGGCAGAAACTCCTGGAAAACTCTCCTGCGAGTCTCTGGGGAGCAGGGTGGGTATTTGCTGGGTGGTTTCCCATCCTCTGTTTACACTCCCAAAGGAGCTGCACGAGCCCCTTCCCTCCATCCCTGTTACCTCTCCTGGGGGCGGTGGGATGTTTTGGAGCTGAGGTGCTGTGGCTTCTGTAAGAGACCAACAGAAAAACAGGATGCCTCAAAGCTTGCTTGCTGCAGGATTTCTGCCACCTGTGTCTCTGATAACAAAGGATGTATGTCCTTGGTTCTCAAAGCAACCATATCTTGTTTACTCCAAAAATGTGCCGGCTGCTCATGACTGCGCAGAACCCAGTGCTGCCCGACCGTGTGGAACAAGGATTGGACGAGCAAAGGCAATTGTCGCATTGATTGATGAAACTACAACTCAATGGGGACTATAAACTACCGCTGCACCGCACCATAAGTGGGACCCTCACCACTGTCATGACCTGAGATGACTTGAGAATCAGGGATCAACGGGACGTGGGTCCAGAGAAAGGCAACCAAGCTGGTGAGGGGTCTGGAGAGTAAGTCTTATGAGGCAAGACAGAGGGAGCTGGGATTGTTCAGCCTGGAGAAAAGGAGGCTGAGGGGAGACCTTCTCGCTCTCTACAACTCCCTGCAAGGAGGGTGTAGCCAGGAGGGGTCGGTCTCTTCTCCCAAGGAACAGGCAATGGGACAAGAGGAAATGCCCTCAAGTTGCACCAGGGGAGGTTCAGATTGGATATTAGGAAAAATGCCTGCACGGAAAGGGTTATTAAGCCTTGGAATGGGCTGCCCAGGGAAGTGGTTGAGGCACCATCCCTGGAGGTATTCAAAAGATGGGTTGACATAGTGCTTAGAGACATGGGTTAGAGGTGTGGGGTTTTTTGTTTTTGTCAGGTTGATGGTTGGACTAGATGACCTTAAAGGTCCCTTCCAACCTAGACGATTCTATGACTCCAGAGGACCGTGGAGACGCTGCGGACTGGACGCGTGGTGGTGACTGTCCTTACTCTATTGCCCCTTAGTGCTATTTCTGGGTGATAGCAATAAAGCTGTAGTAGACGGGATTTGACCTCGTTTGCATCTTAATCTCACACTTAGAAATATTACAGACCTCCCTGACCAACGATTGGACCGGGACTTAACGGCTTCCTGCCCCCGGAGCAGGGCTGCCCATGGCAGGTGTCTGCAAATCCTCGTGGCAGGATGGTCCCATCGGCAACAGCAGGTCTGGCAGCTTGGATGCTCAGAGGAAGCAAATGCCCCATGGAGCTGGGAGAGGCAGGAGGTGACAACAGAGGATGGAGCCCCAAAATGCGAGTCCGTGAAAGCCTCCTGGCCAGGGAATTGCTCCTTCCCCTGCTCTGTGGTCCTGGCTGCTCCCTCTGGCCCTGGTATAGACTCAGATACCGACCACGGCCCCCGCACAGCCCCACACCCAAGCCTCCACGCTGGGGCTCTTCGGGGAGATGCAGGGAAGTCACAGGTTTATTGGCATCCTGATAAAACCCGTGGTGCGTGGCCGGGGCTGCATTGCCACCTCGTGGTTGTGGGGCCCTCGCCCGCTCCCTGAGCAAAACCACTTGGGTTAAACCCGATGCTGCTCCATCGATTTGGGGTGGGAGAGGAAAACTCGGGTTCCCAGTGGAGTGTGCAGGGGATCCGTACTCCCTCTGTTGGGAGGGAAAGGGGAGCTGCTGCCTTTGCCTTGGGGTCTTCAGGAGATGAAAGAGAGTGGTGGAGATGTCCCCAGGGCGATCCCCTGTACCTTTTGCTCTTGCAAACATGCCAGCAGGGATGTGGGGACAGCAGCTGGTAAGCCCTGACAGACCCAACTGAGTTGGGTGCCACGGGCAAGGGCAGGATGCCCTGGGGCAAGGAGGGTGTGGGAAGCAAAGGCTGTTGTGGATGGATGGACGGACGGATGAACATCACTGCCAATGGTGAAGGTGCCCCGAAATTCCTCACAGGCAGCATTAAATTTCCAGCCCTTTGGATTGGCTCTGCTGGGAATCGAGGGTCTGTCCCCATGTCGCCGTGCTGCGAGTGTTTGGTGCCAAATGGACTGTTTGGGAAGGCTGAACTGGGGAGGGGAGGAGAGGGATGCTGGGAGGGATGCCAGGAAGAAGGCGAGGGGCTGAGCTGGAGCACAGCAGACAGGAGATGCTCAGCCCTGAGAGGGGACATGGGACAATGTTCCAGGGGACAGGGGACGCATCCCTGGAATATGCCAGTGAAGTCAGATGGGGGCGGTCTGTGTTCCTGGGCTAACACAATGTTGAGGATCATCCAAGCAGTGGAGGAACAAATCCTGCTCTGGCTGACGGTGGGCACAGTGGCAGCCAATGTGGGCCATCAGATCATGACCAGAATCACCAAGCAGCTGTCCCCCCCTGGTGGCTGGCGGGGCTCGACGGGGACCTGGGGGACCTGTGCTTTGAGAGGCAGCCACCCACCCACAGTGTCCTGGGCTGGGTCAACCCCAGGGTCTTGACCATCCTGGGGGGATTCCTCACCTTCATCCTCACTGTGGCCACCCTGTACTTCTGCTGCTGGACGCTCAGCTCAGATGCCACCTGAAATCAGGACGTCATCCAAACTGGAACATCTCCCAGAAGCTGCTGTAGGGAAAAGGAGAGCAAATAAAGCCTCGTGGAGGTGCGGAGACCCAGAGACAGACACTGTGTGTTCCCCTGGGCAGGAAGGATGCCTTGGCTCGGGTCCTGCTGTGGCATCCAGGGCTGGATGTCCACCAGCCATCACTATCATCCTTGACTGCACTGGAGATGTCCCCAGTTGTCACTGGATGCCAGAGTACCCTATGACAGGGATGGAGCCAGGCAGAGCTCCCTTGGCCATGTCCTTGCTGCAGCCCCACATGTCCCAGCGTGCGGTCTTCCAACCTCCCTGTGTGTTCCCACCTCAGGCAGGGAGGGGACAGAAACTCTCAAGTTTTTCGTGCTCCCCTGACATGCCTGGCCAGATTTAACTCTATCAGGGCTTTAGCTTTCCTAACCTGATCCCTGGCTGCTCAGACAATTTCTCTGTATTCCTCCCAGGCTACCTGCCCTTGCTTCCACCCTCTGTAGCCATCCCACCACGTCTCCATGATGGGAGTAAGATCACAGCCTTGCATGCATGCGCACGGCTCCAACTCCTCCTGTTTATTCCCCCTGCTACATGTCTTTGCATGGTGGCATTTAGGCTGGGCCCCTGATGACACTGCCTTACTGGCTGCAGTGGCTGGAATTCCTCCGTGCTGCTCTCTAGGTGCTCTCCTGATGACCTGTGATCCTTCTCCAAGCTCTCGGTATCTGTTATTGACACTGGCATCAAATTGGTAGGAGTGGGATGGATTGAGGTTCCCCCGCCCTGGCAACTCTAGTTTAAAGCCCTCTCCCTGAGCTGGGCAAGCCTTTCATGGACGATGCCCTTCCCCTTCTCTGACAGATGGACCCCATCAGCCCCCTGTAGACCTGGTTTCTCAAAGCGAGTCCCATGGTCTAAGCAGCCAAACCCCTGGCTCTGGCACCAGTCCTGTAGCCATTTATTGATTTGCCAGATTCTCCTGGCCCTATCAACCCCCTTCCCTTTGACTGGGAGGACGAGAGGATTGATGGAAAAACTACCTGCACCCCAGGGTCCCTGACCACCGCTCCCAGGGCTCTGAAGTCCTTCTTGATAGTCCTCAGGCTACTGATACTGATACTCCTGATACTCCTTGGAGTATCACTGGTGCCCACATGAAACCACAGCAGGAGATAATAGTCAGAGGACTGTACAAGGCTTGGTAGTCTCTCGGAGAGATCCCTGATACACTCCCCATAAGAGGCACAGCTCGGCAGGAAGCAGAGAGTCACCGACTACGGTCACCAGCAACAGCTCCTGAAAAGAACTGCCGGAATGACAACAGGCAAACAGAAGAGACAAGAGTGCAAAAGCAGTGTTTAAGAACAAGACTAATTCCTAGTGACATTCAAGCTCAAAGAATAAGCTTCTAAAGACCAATCTCAGGCAATCCCAGCCGCGTATTCATTCAAACTTGTGTTTTCCAGCCAACACTAACAGCGAGGTTGGACTCCAGGTACTGCCACTCATTAAGTGCTCTGCAAGGAGACACACCCTTTCATTCCCATTTTTCAGTCCATACCTACAGGATTGAGTTTAACACTTTCTAAAGCATTACCAGTTCTATTGCTAAAATTTCTTGGGTAACATTAACAACAGGTTTTCAACTAAAGCTAGTATGAATTGGAAGAGCTCAGGGGGACTTTCAAGAACCTTAACACCAAGTTATTTCATGATTTATTTAGTCAATTTTACTAGAGTAACAGACCACAGATTACTCATTTTGTGGCTGCCCCATCCCTGGAGGGGTTCAAGGCCAGGTTGGAGGGGGCTTGGAGCAACCTGGGCTGGTGGGAGGTGTCCCTGTCCAGGGCAGGGGGGACCCAAGATGAGCTTTAAGGTCCCTTCCAGCCCAAATCATTCTATGATTCTATGACTTGCATCCCCTCAGGCTGTGTTTATTTGTCCCCCTGGATCAGAGCATACTGCCTGCCCAGGGTTCCAGTGCCAGTATCCTCCCAGCTGGCTCTTAAGCAGTTTTCCATCAGGGAAAACCAGGAGGAAGCTGGGAATAGAACGTATCTAGGTCTCATCTCTACACGTGCTCATCATTTCCTTAAGGTACATACATGGACGCAAAACTCTGAAAGCCTCCCAAGTTTTCCAGCCTTGATGGAGTCTGGGAATCAGAGAAGATGTGCAAATAGGTGCCAGAACTGCATCAGTGATGATGTAACTTTATAACTGATTTCTCCTGCTATAAGAGACAACGTTAGTAGAACTTTTTCATCATCTAGGAATAGCAGCATTTTATTACCTCACCCAGCCAAGGTAAGACTGAATTTACAGTAAGGTTAAATATTTTGTTTAGCTGTGCCTTCAAATATTCATTGATCCGAAGAATGTAAGGAAGCAGCTCACACCTGATTGCAATTAAAAAATACTCTCCAAGGGTTTGTCAGAAGAGTGCTGCTATGGGTCATGCCTTTACTGTCTTGCGGCTGAAGATGTACAAGTGTTGAACACCACCAACAATCACTGAAAGGGTGAACTATTCATGTAATTTTTTTTTCCTTCCCAAATGAAGCGGTGCTCACTGCCCTTAGAGGGCTGTTTCCCGAAGCACTGGTGCAGCCGGTTCCTGGCACAGGGATGCTCCTCTTGGGGCGTAAGTGAAGGTCAGGGCTCAGCGGCCGTCCCAGCGCAGGAACCGTGGCTCCTGCAGGGAAAGGCTGCTTTGCCATCTGCCACGCCGTCCCCCCGCACCGCGGCACGTCTGCCCCAGCCACAGGGCGCCAACGAGCCGCTCGGTGCCGGTGGGGTGGCGCGGATCGGTGCTCAGAGGATACTGCGTGTCTGATGGCATTCGAGCCAAGAGGGACAACGGCGTTTACCCTGGAGCAGAAGGAGGGCTGGTCCCTGAGAGAAGAGGCTGCTCAGGGGTTGCAGATCGCCCTGGAGTACTGTTTGCAGGGGAAGGTTGATGCAAGGAAGTGGTTGTGGCAGAACACGTTCCCTGTGAAAGCACAACCAGCCTGAACACGTGCTGCTCAGGCCGGGCTGAGTTCGGCATCGAGACCCTGAGGGATTCACAGCCGTGACTTCTTTCCCCTGGATGAGGAGCCTGGCTGCTCCTTCGGGGTAGGGGCTGGACCTGGATGGCCAGGCTTCAGGTCAGCCCGACTTTGCAAAGCCTCCGCAGGAGTCCTACCCCACTGCCAGTTTCTGCTCCAGAAGCAGGGACAGGGCTGGGATAGTGGGCTCTGGGGGATGCAGAGCGGGTGGGTGCTGCTGCCCAAAGGGAGCAGAAGGACAGGGCAGGCAGGAGAAGCTGTTCAAACAAGGTGGACACAAATTCCATGAGTGCAAATTCCAAAGCAAAAAGATGTAAAGTACGAAGGAATTCAAAGGTCTGCCATCAAACCCCCAGCCCACTGTTAGACCATGTTCTTCCTCCCTCCCTCCCCTGGCCAGCTTCATCCCCCTCCTGTCTTTGTGTGAAACAGAACAGAGAATTACAGACTGGTTTGGGCTGGAAGGGACCTTAAAGCCCCTCCAGTGCCACCCCCTGCCCTGGGCAGGGACACCTCCCACCACAACAGGTTGCTCCAAGCCCCCTCCAACCTGGCCTTGAACCCCTCCAGGGATGGGGCAGCCACAGCTTCTCTGGGCAACCTGGGCCAGGCTCTCACCACCCTCACACCAAAGAAGTTCTTCCCCACATCTCAGCTCCATCTCCCCTCTTTCAGTGTCAAACCCTTCCTCCTCATCCCATGGCTCCCCTCTCTGATCCAGAGTCCCCCCCCAGCTTTCCTGGAGCCCCTTTAGGGACTGGAAGGGGCTCCAAGGTCTCGCCGGAGCCTTCTCTTCTCCAGGCTGAACCCCCCCAACTCTCTCAGCCCCCCCTCCCAGCAGAGGGGCTCCAGCCCTCCCAGCATCTCCGGGGCCTCCTCTGGACCCGCTCCAACAGGATCATAAATAAAAAATAAATAATAAATAAACAGTTATAAATAAATTAATAAAACTGAGGAGCAAAAGTGGGGAGCACACACTAATTAAGCCTCAGAAGACCCCTGTGAGGGAGGGAATGAGATCCCCAATTTACCAATGGGTACAACTGGGGCAGGAGCTGAGCCCGGGGCTGCGCACACCCTCGTGCACACACACGCCTTGGTGACATCACAGCACACAGAAACCTGGCAAAGGGGAAACGATGTTTTAATTTTACTTGTTTAAAAAAAAAAATGACATCACAGCAGCATTGTTGTCTCTGTGGAGCACACTGACCCAAAGAGGCGCAGGGACAGCACAGGCTCCATGTCCTGCAGTCCTATCCTGGCTGGCCTTAATCGAGCAGCAAAATTCACGTTTCTTGAATAAATTGGACCAAAACTCTGATAGGAAGAATAACGTTGAGGTGCTGTCCTCAGCCACTTGACTGACTCTGGGTTAGGTCCTGCCCTCCAAGGAGGCAGCGCCAGCGCTGGAGCTCAGCCCTGTGGGTCCAAAGCTGGAGGGATGATGGGCTGAGGGTGGGGTGTGGGTGGGGGGGTTCACCTCCACCAGGTGGCTCCACCAGCACCAGCTGGCTGCACCCCACTTTTGGGCACTGGGAGCAGGTGGGCTTGTGGACAGAGTCCCTCTTGCTGATCCTGGGGAAATTATGCTGAGACCAGGGAGGTGACGCTGGGGTCCTGCAGCGACGTGCCTGAGCGAGGGGTGATGTGGGAGGTCCCCCAGCACTGTCCATGCTGGCTCCCAACCTGCCCCAGCGACCACGGCCAGGGGCTCGCTGGCCACTAGATCTGCCTTGGCTCGTCTTTGTAAGTGACTTTTGCTGCAGGTGACAGGGGCTGCAGGGTTAGACACGGTACAGCGACGTCCTCCCTTGCCAGAGCAAGTCCAAGGTGGGTGGCAGCAGCAAAGCTGTCCCCTGTGCAGGGGACAAGGGACACTGGGGACGTCTCCAGGTCAAGGGCACCCACCTCTGAGATGGAGACACGGATCCAGCGCCGGGACAGGGAGGCTGAGCCGTGTCCCCAGGCACCCGCCAAGACCCGACACCGAGTCACCCCCAAGCCCCCTCCAACAGCAACTCATCTGCTTCCTTCTGCAGGACTTGGGTAAAAAAAAAACCACTAAAAAAGCCTTGAAGGACGTATGGGGGAGATGGAGGGGCAGGAGAATGCAGCCAGTCAAATAACCGGGACACCAAGACAATCTTACCTTGTTCAGTGAAAAGGGTAACATTTATTTTCATTTCTTTTGGCTTATAGTAACGCAATTGTTAATCATGTTGGGTAAGATCATTATGAGCCACCATGCAATTTCTAATACACTAATCTTCACTATTGATCTTTTACAGCTTTAACATTTTAAATTTATTTTTTTTCCGGCGGAAAATTAAATAATTCAAACTCGGGTGTGGCCTCTATATAACATCATGGTTTTATTTTAATTTGTTTTGTTCAACATCGGCTTCTATATTTTAAGAAAAGGTGAACAGGAAAAGTGAATAAAGCAGCTTGAATTGGTATTTTTGGATCGCCCTTCCCCTCTGCTCTTTGAAGAACAGTCACAAATTAACCCCAAAGGGAGGATTTTATAAGTGGGGGAGGGAAGAGTTGTTGTCTTGATGTTTGGCTACGACTTTTCAATTGATGCCATCCCCCCCCTTGCTTTATTCCCACCACCCTGATCATAAATCCCGTGTAGGCATCTGAATTCAGGGGTTGGTGAAGGACCCCAACGTCCCCAACACCCTTTGACCAACGTTTCCTCCTTGTCCTTGTCCTCCCCCGGTGCCAACGTGCAGGAACCCGGCGCCATCAGCACCCGGGAGCCACGACCGGTGGAAACGTCTGCCCGAGGAAGGGAACTCGGAGAGAAAAACCACCCAAAAAACCCCCCAGGAAACTTTTCTCTGAGCAGAAGGACAGTCGGCGGCCAACCAACAGCTGAAGAACCGCTCCGCTCCCCCTTGGTCTCAGCACCACTGGCCTCTCGCATTTAATACAGATCTGATGGTAAAAAAATAAATACATAGACATAGTTTGAAGGGACTTTTTATTTTAAAGTAATTGAGTAGCTTAATGAAATGGCCAGCACGAACGCTTAACGTACCAAGCTTCACCTACGAGCCAATAGCCCAGCTTAAGAACAATTATGAAGTTTAGCCAAATCTTGCATAGAAGTGGTCAACTTATTGCACATTGGAACCCAAAAATATATACTTTTGCTGTTGCAAAGATCAATTGCAATAAAGCTTTTTTTTTTTAAATCTAGTCGGGGGATAGGGGGTTGTTTGTCTTTTTTTTTTTTTCTTTGGGGGATGTTTACTGGCTATCTAAAGTCTAAGGAAAACAGAAAAATATTAAAAAAATAAAAATAAACATGGACAATGGCATAAGCCAGAAGCCATTCTATTATTTTTGTAGTTCTTTGTATTTACAAAAAGGCATGCCGATAAAATAAAATGATATATTACAGTATTTATAATATTCTCTTAAAAAGTTCAACCACACTTTTCAGCTATTTTTTTCTCTTTTGTGCTGTTTACAACGTAGCCTGTACATATGTATGTAGTTTTTTCTTTGTTATTATACATCACATCCTAGGAGCAACTGGGGCAAGAGCTGACAGGACAGAAAGGGTTCCTGGCTGTTGCCGGGTGCAGGACGGCTCTGCCGAGCTGGCGATGGCCAGGACGCCGGCCCCGGGGGCTGGGGGGGGGCTTCCTGCTGGGTTTGGGCTTTTTAAGTGACTCCTGTCATTTTCTGGGTTGTGAGATGATGCCAACCGAGCCTCCTCCTGCCATCCAGGTCTGTCCTCTTGGGTTTTTTCCCCCGCGATTCTGGGTACCCTTGATTTGGTCCACATCCAAGGGACCTCGGCACCGACCCCTCATTCTCCTTCCCACCGCTGGCAGGTGAGACCCCCCCCCGGCAAGGAGACCCACACTGGCCCTGAAGAAAAACAAAAATCACAGCCAGAGCGGTGGCCGAGCGCTGGCTTGGAGAGGAGGACGCCGGGGAAGAGGGGCTGGGGAGGGCTGAGTCTGGGCTTTGAGAAAAAGAGACGTTTGGACTTGGCTCACCGTGTCGTTCCCTGCCGCAGCCAGACTGGGAAGAGGTAGCTCCGGCTCCCCCCTGCCCCGTGGGGCTCGGCCCCCGCTTGGTGGAGGTGACAGAAACGGGGAGAAGGAGAAGGCTCCGGAGCCCAGGACGGGGCCGCTCCTCGCTCAGAGCCCTCCCGGCCACGGGTCCCCCTGCAGCGGCCACCCCCAGCGCCGTGTGGCCAGGGGAGCTGGGGGTCCCGAAGCCACCCCCAGGGCGAGGGGACAGCCCAACGCCACCGGGCACGGCCCCGTCCCCAGCAGGACAGCTTCAGGGCCACTGCCCGCGTCTCCCGTAGAGATAACACGCTGATTTTTCATTGCACTTATCTCTACCAAAAAAAATAAAGAAGTGTCTACGCTGCAGGATGGAGGCTGAATAATAATTGCTATTAATGATAAATATTGCAGGATACAAATGAACTTATTGACTGGTATTTAAGCCCTAGATTTTGGTTTTACAGTGACAGAGTATAACAAGCCATTCCCAGTTTTTATCACCTCCCCTCAGACGAGGTCCAGAGCAGCATTTAGTTTTGTTATATTTCAGTGTGCAAAAAGATGGCTGTATGGAAAAAAAAGACAAGTCGTTAAACATACACACACAATTATTTCCTCCGCTTGTTTCTTTTTGTTGGTCTGTTGGTTTTTTCCTCCTACTGGCGGGTCTGTGACGGATGGGGAAGGCTGGGCGGAGGGGACGGTCAGTGTTATAGTTTATCTCCAAATACAGTGTATGGCAGTCAGTGGAGTGCCTGGAATTTATGGCTTAACACACTGCTGTGGACAGATTACGGAGTGTCTGTGGTCTAATGGTTCCTCATGCATGGTCCCTGTCACGGCATGCCATCATGCAAGTCGCTTCTATGCATTGAACGAGCACTTTTTGGGGGGGGGGAATCAGCCCGAGCTGTCTCCAGGCTGAAGGAACCCGGTTACCCCATCTCCCAAACCAAGTAAAGCCCATGTAGAAAGTAGAATGCAGATAATAAATATCAAATAAACTATGACAATTAAATGGCATGGGCTAAATGGGTGGTTTGTTTCTTTTTTCCTTTTTTTTTTTTTTACTTATTTTAAACTTTTTTCTGTTTTTTCTTTTTTCTTTTTTTTTTTTTTTTGCTGCTTAACTAAATGCAAATCTAGTTTTGCATGAACAAACCCTTTAAGATTGTGACTTCTGGGTTTTCTTTCAATAATAATCAACAAAATGGGAAAATAAAATCCATTTTTGGCTGCTTTGGAAAATATATGAATCCCAGCAGCGGGTTTTGTTTCTGTGTGTGTGTGTTTTATTTTGCTTGTTTGTCCTAAGTTGCATTGACTGATGTGGAACATGCAGTATCCACCTGCCCAAACAATAGAAAATCCATTTTTTTTCCTTTTTTGTGTTTAAATGTTTGTTTATAAGGGTCCTTTAAACAGGTGGTAGGTCACTGCTTTAGATGCAACGCTGTCACACAGTAAGCAGACTATGTTTGGTGTAAGATCTTCAGGTAAGTGTCTCCACAGCTGTTCTGTATTGATATATTTCATGAAGTTTGTAAACAATCTTTTCACTTGCAAGTATTTTAATTTGTACAATTCTATTATTTTGTCTCAACACTTGGATTCCCTGACGTCTTTTTGTCTTTTCGCTCTTTCCCGTCTTCCTTCCTCCACCCGCTGCTGTTTCTCCTTCTCGGGCTTGGTGACGCTGTCGTAGGAGGGGAGGGACGCAGTAGATGGGGTGCCTTCCTTTTTCTCCCTGTTTGTTCCTCCGTTTTCCAGTTTTGTGGGGACAGGCCTTCGGCTAATAAAGCCCCGTCGCGCTAAACGAACCCTGTACGCCCTCTGGATAACCACTGCTGAAACTTCTTCCTGCTTACGCCGCAGCGTAGTTGTGATAGGCTCATAAGACACTTTGGAAGGGTTGGATGCCACGAATCTTTCCTCCATCTGTTGCCTCAGGATATCCAGCTCCCCACTGTCCCCCAGGACGCGTTTGGTGAAGGCAAATAGGATGTCTAAACAGTGGATCCTGTCTCCACTTACCATAGGCAGGTCCATGGCGATGAGTTCGATGGTGTTGGGTTTGGGGACGCGGAGAGGATGTTCCAAAGCATCAGCAAAGTCTGCGAGCTTGCTGTACTCTATGAACTGGGTGGCGTCAGGGTCAAACTTCTCCCAGATCTCGTAGAAGGTCTCAAAGTCATCCTCACTTAGTGGATCTGCACTCTCCTCTGTCGCCACGCTAAAGTTCTCCAAGATGATGGCAATGTACATGTTGACCACGATCAGGAAAGAGATGATGATATAACTCACAAAGAAAAATATCCCCACTGAAGGGTTCCCACAATCCCCCTTAAAACCACTCCCAGGGTGCTCCTTGTCGAGGTCGCAGTCTGGAGGCCGGTTTAGGATCGGCAGCAGGAGCCCATCCCAACCAGCTGATGTGGTGATCTGGAACAAGCAGATCATGCTGTTGCCAAAGGTCTCAAAATTGAACATATCATCTATGCCTGCTTCATGCTTGACGTAGGCAAAGTTTGACATGCCAAAGATGGAGAAGATGAACATGACCAAGAACAGCAAGAGGCCAATGTTGAACAAGGCAGGCAAGGACATCATTAAGGCAAAAAGCAAGGTGCGGATCCCTTTGGCTCCTTTGATTAAACGCAGGATACGTCCAATGCGAGCCAGTCGGATGACTCGGAAGAGAGTGGGTGACACAAAATACTTCTCAATGATTTCAGCCAGGAACATTCCTAAAGAAGAAGAGAAGGGACAAGTGTGACAATGGAGACGTGCAGTCTGCTGCTGCTTCTCAACCTAGCCAGGGGACTGGGCACACAGAACACCTTGGTCAGATTTTCAAAGGAGGTCTGCAATTAAGAGGCCTCACCTTCAGGCAGCCCAGTCTCAGCTGCTCTGGCTCCCCAAGCAGCTCTCTGAAAGGGAGAGGGAGGCAGAGCTGCAGAGGGATTTGCTCCACCTGGATCAGGATGGACAAGTTGTTTCTTGGAGGTGTCTAACTCTGCCATGGGAGTCAGGCCATGGACTCTATTTTGAAGGTGCTAAAAAATATGTAAGATAAAATCTTATTTCAAGTAGCAGACAAGCCTGGATCTGAGTTTCAGACCACAGGACATGCTAGATATCAGTGTTCCGTCAGTATTCCTGGGCAGAGCTGGGTGCAGCCAAGCTTTTTGAGTGACCCTGTTGTAGTTGTGAGGTTATATGTGTTTTACAGATTAGCTGCTAAAAACCAAAAACCTGTTGGAGGAAACCGGTTGATTCAACATTCAACCAAACTGAAGAGTGCAAATCACATGCTGATGTAGGAAGCACTGCAATACTAATTTCAGGAGTTAGTAACCATTATAACATTCGGATGAGGTGAGTAAAATTTCTGTTTTTAAAGACAGGGAGAGTAATTGTCAAGTGTTTTACTCCATACAACTGGAAATGAATGCCAGAACAGAGGGAGGAGGGTGCATTAGTCAGGACTTCAGGCTGCCAAATTCTGCCAGTCTCTCCACAAGGCTAAAAAGAGACCCTCAAAGTCCTGGTACCTCTATATCCCCTTCAAAGACTAGAACGTGCTCTACTCTGCAAACACCAAGACAGCCTAGTGCTCACAGACCTCCACCTAATTGGTGTCGCACTTACCCACAATGGACAGAATCACAACCACGAAGTCAAAAATGTTCCACCCGATGGTGAAATAATAGTGCCGCAAGGCGAACATCTTCAGCACACACTCACAGGTGAAGAAGATGACAAACACCAGGTTGATCCAGTAAAGGATGTCCTCCATCTGCTTGCTTTGTGTGTCCGTCTCCACCATCATGGTCACCATGTTGAGGCAAATGAGCATCATGATGACTATATCAAATGCTTGCTGAGTAACAAAGTCAAAGACTGCTCCTTGGATGCGGTTCTGCGCAACAGAAGAAAGACAACCAAACAGGTTTGAACAAGAATCTACCATTAGTCAAATTATTTCACTGTTGGTGGAAACAGGGATGAGGATATTGTTTTTTCAGTATCTTACAAAGTTTTCAAGGCAAACTCTAGCCACGATTCAGTCTGTTTATGGGAAAGGTAGGAAAATGGTACTATTTATACGCTAAACATGCTACCACAACCCTCTTATCAGCATATCTTCCTCTTTGTTGAGACCACAGGCAGGGTGATAACTTTCCATTCACAACTGGAGAAGGCAGCCAGGTCTACCTTGCAGCGGTGACTGGCTGCAGAGCACCTCAACTAGATTTCAACCCCCTCTCTTGCGTCCTGGCAGCAGTCGAGTCCCAGCAGCAGGCAGAGCAGTAGGATGCCTTACCCACCCCAGCATCTAAGGCACTCATCCAGTGTCACACAAAAAGCCTTTCAGAAAGCTGGGAAATGTGCTTAGGTCTCGATGAAGGTAACCCAGACATCTGCCTGACTTGTCCAGGACCGTGCTCACTAATGCCAGGCAGCCTCCTACTCTCCATCTACAGCCTCTGAGCCAGACCAGGGCTTTCAGCTTGTTTTGTCGATTCAAGTGAAGCAACTGATTAACACCAACCACAGCTGGAGCATTTTAACCTTTCTCAGATCGTACCTGAATTATAAAGACAAGAGCATGGGGAAGCAGAGTCCGGCATGAGTTAGAACAAAGGATGCTTTTGGAGCCAAAGCTCCTTTGAAAGTCTACTCTGTAGGGTTTTTCCTTCGGTTCCCTTTATAACGTACTCACCAGAGGTCGGGGAATAGGTTTCTGAGGCTTCTTTGAGCCCAGTTTTTTCATGGCATTATAGTACTTCTTCTGTTCTTCTGTCATGAAAATATCTTGACCTCCAAAGTAAAGGGGCAAAAGGAAAACTGGTTACAATCAGCTCCTACACCAGAAGGGAACGGAATGACATCCTAGCTAAATCATGAGGATACCTGCCATATGGGAAGTTGGTGGCAGCTATTTTAGACAGAAATAACTTCTACTAATACCCAAGCCACACTGATTTTCCTTCAAAGAAAACAGTACTTTTCCTATGAATAACCTCTTTTACTGCACTGCCTCCTTCCCCATCCCCTCTAGCTCATTAGTGCCAACCAGGCAGCAGAGGTGTCAGGCCATTTAGCACAACACCTGCAAAGCCCCGGCTTGACTTACAGAGAAGAAAAGCAGTGTATCAGAGAGGGAGGGAGGGACAAGGAAGACATCTTACTTTCAGTCTGTATATTTTAGTCAAGGTGAAAAAAAACCCAGAAATGCATGAAAATGCAGTCTAGGAAAAATGTCTCATCTGGCTAGAGCTTTACACAAAGCTCTGGGCTGCCTCTTGGACTTCCTGAGCCTGTTGTGCTCAGCTCCGTGGGGCTGGGAAGGGAGTCACAGTGGTTCCGCAGCCCATAGCTCCAAGAGGGAGGCTCCTGCCCTAGGCTGAAGGTTCTTGGCCTTTATTTTGAGAAAAACCCCATTAACCTTGAAGATTCAACGTTCCCCTAACAGGTTCTCAGGTTCTTGTTCCTCTAACAGGTCTCAGCTCCCCTGCTAATCAGCAAACACAGATCACTTATCTTTTTCTTTTGTTGATTGAAGTTGTCAATGATGACACCAATGAACAAGTTCAGGGTGAAAAAGGAGCCGAAGATAATGAAGATAACAAAATATATGTACATGTAAATGTTGTCCTCGTACTTAGGTTGCTCTTCTTGCTGAACGGGAGATGAGAAGAGAAATAAGGGACATTTCAAAGACATCGTACAAATATAGTCAAAATGAAATTGATGATGTTCCCAAGTATTCAGTCATGCTTTATAAAGCTGTAGTTATATATGGAAAACTGTGTTCTCACACTGCTTAAAGTAAAGCAGAAGAATGTATATTGTATGTATATACGGGGAGGAGGGTGATCTAATTCTCAGAAATATAATATGCTACAGTTTGAACTGACTTCCACCGTAAATGAGGTCAGTGCCATAAAATATACAGGTAATTTGCAAATCACAACGGAAATGATCATTTTAGCCGCAGGCACTGCCAAAGTGAAGACATCATTCTTTCTTTTGAAGAGGGACGTGTAAGACCATCAGCTGATCAAAAAGAGAACATTTTTCACGCTGTCCTGATATAGTCACGCTACTCGTTTCCAACCCTGCAGTCAGTGTAGGACAAGAAAATCCATTTAATAATCTTTTCATATAAAACTAAGAGAAGAGAAGGAAAAAAACCTAGAAAGCAAAAGGGAAGTAATGGTATTTGCATGATTCCAGCATGCAAGAACAAGAAAAGCACCTGAAGGAAGAGCTCCAACCCAGACATCATTGCAAAACTGGATTAAACCGACACCTGGGCTCCCATGCAGATGCAGAGTTCATGGAGGACCTTCCAGCTAATTCCTCCCCATAATTTATTCTGCTGATGAAATATAAAGCTTCACTGTATTCCTTTCTTTACTGTATTTCTACTTCAGTAGGAGTTTCCCTGCCCCTAAAGCAACCAGGAGAACCCTGGGATTCAATCACAGCATTAAATACATAACACAAGCTGAGTTCTACAATTTTCACTCTTGATTTTACCAAAGCGAAATAGCGGAGTGAAGTATTGGGAGTGAGATTGCGTGTGGTCATGCACTTTACCTTTCTGGAGTCCACTGCTGCGTACATGATGTCCATCCAGCCCTTGAAAGTAGCCTAGCAAAGAAAACACACCTGCTCTCAGGCAGAATTCACCCAAAATAAAAGACCAAGTTGGCTTTGTGCCAGCTATGTCAAGGATTCCCTGGCACTCCTGATCGCCCTGTATATTGAACTTTAATATTACTTAAATATTCCTCTTTTCATTTAATCCAAATGAAATGAATCTAAATTAATCTAACCAGGTTTACTACTGTCTCATGGAAGGTTTGGTAGACTCTTTGAAGAGCAGAGTTGGGGCCACCCGCTCTGCTGGGAGACCCACGTTAGGTAAAGGGATAACAGATAAAATTGCAATTTTATTCCAGCCCCAAAGCCGAGTGGGATGAATGGGATGGTGTATTTCAGGGAGAGGGGGGAGCAGTCCAAGCGCATTAGAAGCATCTTGTGTGTACCACTACTAGGGAGATGGGGAAAGCAAAACTTACAACTTGCAGAAGAGCCAGGTATCCTGCCCCGACGTTGTCAAAGTTAATTTTCACATTCTTCCATCGAATCTCAGTGGAGTTGGGTGGCATCAGCGCTTCGCAGTCTGTCTTGTTGTTAACAATATCTATTTCAAAGCGCTCCTCAGCTGTTTCATTAAAGCAGTAATGATATTTCCCGGCAAACAGGTTAACCCCCATAATGCTGAAAATCAGCCAGAAGATAAGGCAGACCAACAACACATTCATAATGGAAGGGATAGCGCCAACCAAGGCGTTGACAACCACCTGTGTTGGAAGGGGTGGGAAAAAGTTTCAGTATAAAACACAAGGCAGGAAACAGCAAGCATCAATACGGCTGGTTCTGGGGGGGGAATAGGAGGTAAGGCCACCGACATGCAGAAGTTGGCAGTGAACTTATTCCAAGCAGTAAAATAATCCTGCTGAAAAGCCACCTACCGAAGCTCTGTTTTCAAAACAAAGCAGGCCAGGTTGTTAGATTTGCTGGGTTTGATTTTGGATTGCTACTTCATTAGTTAAACAATAATTATTTTAAATAAGTTTATTTGCCGAAAGGGAGAGGGGGGCATCGCTGAGTGAGGCTCAGACTCTCTTCTCAGTAACAAGCAGGCTCCTAGCTACAATTTTCTCAGAGCCACGTCCGAGGACACTTTTGCTCATGGATTTGAGGGGTCTCAGCAGGCAGTGGCCCTTTCGGCTGTTCCCCACTTGCAAACAAGGCTGTTGTCACTTGGAAGCCGCCTCCTGCTCCCACCCAGCTCGCCAGCAAACCCGGGGGCACCAACGCCGGGGGGGACGGGACCGAGCCCGGCGTCACTCTCTTACAGCTAAGCAGTGAGTCGCTGGAAACATCAAGATCATATTGGTGACCAAGCAAGGCCAATCATGTTGTCTCAGGCAGACAGCTGAGCATGCAGCTAGGCAGGCTCAAGAAGACAGAAAAGCCATGTTCCTTCCTCCAAACTGCAGCAAACACCGCGGGAAGTGACAATGGGTTTTGTCAGAGCTCGTATCTTCCACCATCTCCTAATTTTAGCCTTCCGGAGTGCGGGAGCACCATGTCCCTAAGCATCCCTGGCCAACACATGACAAGCTGTAAGCTCTCAGGCTTTTAATAGAGTTAGGTCAGCAGGATATTAAATCTTTTATTATGATCTCCTAATTTAGATTCCTTTAATAGATGAACAGAATCTAAACTGTTTTTACCCCTTTGCCTTAGTTTTGAAAGACTTCTCAATACACGGTGATTTGGGGCTCCTCAACTGGTCCTGGCCACCACCAAGTGTCCCCTCTCCTCCTGCAACATCCATCTGCTGGATGCAGCCACCACCCGCACGACACGCTCTGCAGCGAGCTCCTGCCCTCCATCGCAGCAAGCAGGAAGGAAAATGAAAGAAAATGGTGATCTGGACAGTGAGTAGCGTTCCAACTCTTAAATGATGTCATGGATTCATCACTGGATAGCCAGTGGGGTATAAAGACACAGATTAGAGGCAGGCCCTCCAGATGGGTTCCATCCCCCAGGTAGGATGCTCCAACAACAGCACGCCTTTTTGGTTTCAGATCTTTCGGTTATCAATATGCTGCTTTATTACAGTTCATCCCGGGCAGCGAAAAAAAGGTGTCACATCCTCCTGAAATATGGTCACTAATGCTACGTTAAATTTATAAGGCATTCAAAAAGATGCGAGAGAAGGAACATGGCTTTTGTGTGCAGACTGACAAAAACGCATGCACGTTTCATAGCATTACTGTCAAACTTCCTGAATAATTTAAGAGCAGAGCAAGCTCTTGAAAATGCAGATTATTATGGAGTAGAGAAAAGCAAAGAACTACGTTTTATGTTTCCTTTGCAAAGGCATTTCAAATCTCTATTCTCTGGCTCAGCAGAATTGTTCTGGTTGCATGGGGCAGCAACACTTGTCTTCAAGTCAAAACAAAGGAAAAATAATTGGGTTTAGGTAACTAACAGGGCTGCAGTCGTAACTCCCTACCACTTTAAGCATGAGAATTTCCTGATTGTGCATTAGAAATCACAGCTTCTCTCCAGCACGGCTTAAAAATAGCTGTTCATATCTACTGGTTCTATTCCTTTGTGATTTTACCCTCAGGTGGGACCTGAACCCAGCCCAGCAAAAGCTCTGGCTTTGTGCCCATGGAAAAGTTTTCATCCTTTGTGCCTGTATTATAGAACAAACTTCAGAATTAGGCTAAGTGACACAAAGAAATAATGGCAGGATAACACACTAGGGAAGAAACAACCCTCTTTGGATTTACAGAATCACGGAATTCCAGAATGATATGGGGTTGGAAGGGACCTCTGGAGATCATCCAGTCCAACCCCACTGCCAAAGCGGGTCCACCCAGAGCAGGTTGCACAGGAACGTGTCCGTTTGTTATGGTATCATTTTCTCCTATCGCTTCCCATGGAACTGAGGATTCCTGATCCCATCATTCCCTCTCTCACACTGGGCTTTGTGCTCAGTTACTCTACAGCAAATTCCGAGGAGACCAGAAGGATCCAGGTGGAATGACTCCAGTGAAGTAAAACTGTGTGACTGCTATTCCCTTCCCTTTTTTAAAAAATACATTTTATCTCTTGTAATATCTCTAGTTGTGAGCTAACTGGGATTTAGCACAGACCTATGTTACTGCTCTAAAAGCAACTGGGAAACCCATTAACACAACATACCCTTTACTTAAGAGAAACATACAATTTTTTTGCATGTTCTTCTAAGACTTTTTCAATCCCAAATGGAAAAAAAAGCACCAAAGTACAGAATATTAGTGGCAAAGTGATGAGACACTGCAGTAATTTCAAGGCCCCAAGCCAGGGGTGGCGTCTAACAATTTGAGGAAAGCTTGTTAAGTTCAATGCTTTGCTTGTGCTTCGTTGCTGGTTCCACAGTGACAGGACAGGGGACCATAAAGCATGGTAAAAGGGAGGGAGTGGAAAGGAAAAGCTTCACTCTCAGACAAGGCTTCCAGTCACCACCAGACTGGACCGAGAACAACAAGGTGCAACAAGAGGAATTAAACCAAAGCCTTTTTTTCAAACAGCTGAGCTCCCCGCCAGTCCCTTCCTGAAGGCCTGAGTGATCCCTTCACCCCCTCACAAGCAGATTGCATTTTTAAAAACCCCTCTGATAGAGTCTTTCAGCCCAATTCCACCAGCGGCCAAAGCCCTCGGGGGCTGGAGACACTGCGGTGGTTCCAATTCTGCTTCTTTGCACCTGGTGATTCTCCCTAGATCAGAAGAGTCACAGCTGAGAAGCCCCCTCGGATGCTAGAGGTAAAAGCCAGGCTAAATGAGAACAGCCAAGTGTTAACATCGTCTACGAATGACATGTGGTTTGGGCCAGTAATTAATGTAATGAGGCAGCTTAATGCGTCTCCCTTTCTTAAGAGGGGAGGGTGCGGCGGTGGGCAGGGTGCGGGGACATCCACAGTAGAGGTGATCGAGTCAGCGGCTGCGTCATGGTTCTCTTTGGAATTCTCTTTCCACCAGTTTTGATCAGTTCTAGCATGCTTAAAAAAAAACGCTCCACAGGCATGCAGAAGGATCAGCTGCTAATGGCATCTTACCCTCATCCCCTCAAATCGGGACAACGCTCTTAAAGGCCTCAAAGCTCTTAGTGTCCTAAGGGACTTTATGGCACCTAGTTCCGAGTAGCCCAGGGCATTAGCTACAAGGCTGACTAAAGAGACCTACACAGAAAATAGAGAAAAAAAAAAAAAAAAAGAAAAAAAAAAGAAGAAAAAAAAAAAAAAGAAAGAAAGAAAAAAAAAAAAAAAAAAAGAAAAAAAAGGTTCCAGACTGTTAGAACGAATCCCCTAGCACTGATTGCCCAGCCCAGCCAGCCAGCCTGGGCTGCCCCCGTAATAAATACCGAAGACATGACACCAGCTGCCTACTTCACTTGACTGAAACGACCTGGAAGGAAATAATGCGGTTGAGAAAGGTATAAGAAAAGGACATAGGGGAAAGATAAGTGAGAGAGAGGCAGAGACACACAGACGGAGAAGGGGGCTGTCGGAAGGAAGAGCCCAAACGATGACAAAAACCTTACCCTCGCCCTTTACTGTCTGCAGGATCCCAGCGGCGCCCATTAAATTTAAGCCAGACAAATGTTAAAGGTACCTATGAGAAAGAATACAGATAAATACACACACTGCACCAACTGCGCTCAACCTGAATAGCAGCTCACCCTGCTCCCGCCAGCGGCCACGGCCTTCCGGGGACTCTCACTTCTGACAAAATTCTGAAAAACGGGTGCGCTGACCCCCCGGCACTGCCACAGCCCACCCCAATTTTTACAGCCTGAAAGCCCAAGGTTTTCTCTGCCTGTAACACCGACCGACGGCTGGGCACTTTTTTTTTGCCTGCTTGAAGCTGCTGTGGCCCCGGTGAGCATCCATCCCCGGGGAGGATGAGGATGGGCAAGCCCAGGCACACAGCAGTGGCATGGTTCCTCGGGCTCGGACACCGAAAAAACAACACAGCTGGGACAGCTTTTCTACATCCCTTCCCCCCCCATCCCCTTTTTCCCTCCCTACATCCCCTTTTTCTTCCCCTTATATCCCCTTTTTCTTTATCTATATCCCCTTTTCCTTTCCTATATCCCCTTTATCTGTATCCCTGGTTTTTTTCCTATATCCCTATTTTTTGCCCTATACCCTTTTTTCCCCCCTATGTCCCTTTTTCAACACCGTAACGACAAAGACGAGCTATTTTCCCAGCAGCCTAGAACCAGATTCAGGCTCTACGCTTGTGAATTATTGAACACCCTCGAGCGGCCAGTCGGGACCAGCGCCGGGTCCCACAGGATCGAGCCCCGAAAGCGCGGGGCCATCGACTTTAGAGCTGTCACCTGCGTTGAGGGCAGGGGTCTCTCCCCCCGCCAGCCCGCAGACAACTCTTTGGATTAGATCAGCCACAACTCGGCCATGTGTAAATAATATCTACAGGCACCATTTCACCCGCACCCCACTATTGTCACGTTACAGACATGGATAAGAAACAGATAGGTCTTTTTTAAGGAAAAAGGAAAAAAAAAAGACACCAATATATAGTAACAAATAATGGAAAAACATAAGACCTCATATAACAGGTGAGGGTTTGTAGCTTAATTCTCAGAATAGGACACTTCCTATTTATTGTTCTTTTTTGAAAAAGGGATATTAAGATAATAATGTGAAATTAATTATAAGGATAGTTCTTATTCCTCACATATTTCAGGGAGATTTCAAATGCATGAAGATACGGGAAAACATAGAGATTTCATCTTATTTTACTGTTTGTGCACATGCCCCACGCTTTTTCTGTCTCCATATCTGCCCCAAAATAAGTGTCCGCAATATGTGGCAACATGGGTTTTCCATGTGGTTTTCTGCTTTTAAAATTACACTGATTCGGAACATGCCAGGGGTGTCCCAAAAGTTACAGCGAAGCCTTTGTGAGGCAAAATCAGCCTCCTCAGGACAGGACCAAGCCAGCAGCAATGCCGGGACACTAACGTCCTGGTGCCAAATTTCACAACACAGATGGGATTTGGAGAATATACAGAGGAATTGAGTGTTTTACCCTGTAAATATAACACAGGGTACAGGCTTCACTGAATCCTCACTTTTAGAGCTTCTTCCCCTTGGGATAACGCCTGGCTCCCCAGTAGGGCATGAACACAACGCCATGACACGGCCACCGGCAGGTTGGCTTTCACAGGGGCTCCCAGCGTTATTCTCTGGGGACGCTCCGACAGAAGACACAGCAGGCACCGATGTCAGACAAAAGGGAATTCCAGATTGACTGAAAAGCAGAAGCTTTCATTATTACCCAGGAAAAGACTTTGTCTTCACAAATACACCCAGCAAGCTTTGGGAATCAGAGCAGGAGGGTTATTTGACAATGCTATCAACCTGAAAAATAACATTCAAGAGCGTTGTTATGATGCAAAGGTTTATTCTCTGTTAGTCACGGCCGCCATCCTAACTTCACTCGAACCCCATCTACATCACATTAGAAAATTTGTTTAAAAAAAAAAGTGATTTAAGAGATACAGGACACGATGCATAGCTGAGATTTTGCCGAGTAATATTTTGGCATCTTAAAATTCACATTTCAGATTCTTTGCAGAGAAAAATGTGCAACTGTCCTGTCTACCACAGCAAGTGAAAAGAGAAATTTCTGTGAAAGCACTGGGAATTCTGGCTCCTTGTACACACGCACTCGCTCACCCCCTGTAAACGCGTCCCTCACCTTCACCCCACCTGGGAAGCAGAGGAAGCTTTTAACCCATCTGCCGATTAACCTGCTCTTCACTCCTTCCCAACAGCTGGAGCCCAACTCACAACATGAAGCACAAGGACTGCAAGTGCTATTTTTGTGTTCAGCTGCTGATGGAGTTTTTAATCCAGTGCCCCAAAGAATTTCGTTTGCTGAAACACCCTCCTCAAGGCGGTTCAGAAGAATAGATGCTATCTCGCACGAGCTCCCATGTTAGCACTTGTACTTCGTCTTAAGGCACTGAGAGAGATCCAGGGTTATTTTCAGAAAAGAAGAGTTACTTCTTCAAGATGTGTGTTAAAAGGAAAGGTGTTAAGGGGATCAGAGAGGACTTTTTTTAAAAAATAAATTTAAAAATTCAGTCTTCCACAGGAAATGTAGACATCTTAAGTCACTTCTGCCCCTGAATTCCAAGCATAGTTCCTCCACCTACTCAGAAATATTTCCAGAGTGATAATGTCACTGAACAGCAACTTGGCATAACTGAATCCTATTCAAAATGTTCCAAATGAGAAACTTGGAAAAATTTTAAATTTTCTTTTTTTTTTAACCTTGCTCTTGGGGCATTCACTAAGAACACTGATTCACAATTGGATGTGATGAAATGTTTCAGAAGAATCCAAACACTTGGGATTCTAAAGTTCCTTTTTTTTGCAATTCTTTAGACTTCACGTCCTATTGAATTCTGCAATTTTCTGCCACTTTTGACAGCATTTATTTTAAAAGCCCTTGCTGTGCTTCAGAGCCAAATTTATTGCTAAGGCTTCTCTCTGTTGTCTTTGTCCTTTAAATTTGAGAATTTTTTCTCCCTACCAAGATGTTCTGCAGGGGAATTCCAGGGCAATGATGTGCTGAACCGTCCAGACCGAATATTCCCCCTGTTCATGCTACAATCACTCGGCTCTTTAATCCCGTCCTGCTCTTTCTCTCCTGGGCATTAGATATTTTTAACAGGAGGACGATGTTGAACTTCATTCTGCGTAACAAGCAAACATGCGCCCAATGTTCAGTACCACAGAGCTCGGTGGGGTGGGGAGATTTTGCCTCCCTCATCATCCCCCCATCATTAATAACACAAGCAAGTGATTACAGAAAGCGGTGTCACCAAGGAACACCACGTCTGCACAAGCTCTCCCACTGCTAACACCTTTCCAGCAGCTCCACACGCAGGCAGGACTCCTAGAAGCAAAAGAGCCAAGGGCTGGAAAACCCTCCTTTGTCTCCACAGGCTCGACAGGACCCACGGGGCAGAAACTCCAGAGTTGCACAGGAAACGCCAGCAACACTCAATGAGCCCAAGGGCTCCATTCTGGGCTTGGAAACGTACAGATATCTGGGACTGAATCTGAATTAAGTATATGATCCAGTCAGGACACTTCTCAGGAGAAAACATTACCCCAGCATTCCTCTAACTAACATTTTTTTTCCAACCAGAAATAAGGAGGAGAGGATACATACAGCCACAATGAGGAAATCCAGCCAGCACCAGGCGTTCGTGAAGAACTTGACGAATCCATAAGCACACCATTTCAGCAACATCTCCAGGATGAAAATGTAAGTGAAGACTTTGTCCGCGTACTCCAGGATGGTCCGGATGGTTTTTCTCTGTTCGATGTAAATATCCTCGAAAGCCTGGGAAATAATCAGGTGCTCATGTCATTATATCGGATTTATTACACGGTCCAATATCGTTATCCAGAAGCTCACTCAAACCGAGAGAGGCAGTGGAATTGCATTTCTTACACAATGCCCCGTATCTGCTCTAGCAGTTGCAACACTGCAACCCCAAACAAAAACCAAAAACCAAAAAGGAAAGTCCTGAATAAATAACACAAGAACTTCTCTGCCTTTTAGGGCTCCAAGCACAAGCCTTTGTATCTAAATGTTCAGCAACTGGTACCACGACAGTCACACACGGGTGCATCCCAAAGGGCTGAGTCTGCTGGCAATCAGCCTGTTAATTGCTGTGAAAGATGGGCATGTGCAGAACACCAGCCTGCTGCCGTGGGATCCCAACTGTTGTGGATTTGAGTCCTAAAACTCATGGGCAGTGCCTGCTTGAAGCTGTTTGTTGTGTAACGCCATCTACTACACAGTGTACTGCGTGAAAACAAACACATCCAGAATTACTTGTATCTATGTGCCATCAGGAGGTCAAGAAGCTCTGCAAACATGGGAAAGTGAAGAAATATAAACCTCCTTGTTCAGTAATGTCAAAATGAGACACAGATACAGGCTGACTTTGTCTAAAATCCTCACATTTCTAGTCAAGCTGTGATCAGAACCCAGATTTGCAGGATTTCAGTCTTCATTCTTCATTTAAACTGAACAAAAGTCATTAATAAAGGCTTTTGTACAGTACCTACCACAATGGAGCCGTGTTGCTTTCCAGGTAAGAATCATCACAGCTTGCTATTTCACCAAGTCTCCTACACACAGCTTTGCCAATTAGATGTCCCCTCGTTAACACCACTGGGATACACATATTTCTGTATTTTACTCACCAGAGCACCGCTGCTCAGTAGGATCATAAAGATGATGAAAGTCTCAAACCAATTGTGCTCCACGATCAGAAAACAAGTCTTCCTCAAGGTCCACCAAGACTTCCCCAGCCCTTCCTCAATATTGACCTGGCAGCATTTACAGCGCTGCATGCAGCCTGTGACGGGGACAGTGCACGCAGGAACATGAGCCCAAACTTTGGTAACAGGTGACTTAACGAAAGAACATAAAATTGTCATTGTCTAGAGGCAGTTTTGATGCCAACAATAGTAACCACACTGAGTTTCAGCCTCTTGTGCTCTTGAGGATTACTTTTGCCACTTCTGTATCCGAGCACCTGAATTAACATCAATTTGTGAACAGATTGTTCTATTTGGTCAGGGATCCATGCTCTTGACAGAAGAGGAATGGAAAACTTACTGATAAAATAACCTTGAACCATTTAAGATATCTTTGCCATGGGAATACCCATAATGGATCAGTTGCTGAAAGACATTGAGGCCAGCGACAGAAGGGGAAAAAAAAAAACCCGACCAGAAGCCAGATTCTTCTTCTTCTATGTACTCAAGGCATCAGTTGTACAAAAGATCAACCTGTCCTGCTCACAGGTCATCTACATCCCTGCGATAGCAACTGCATCTCGGAGGCCTTGACTTTGCAAATTCGTCTGAACTCCTTCACCTGTGATGCAGGGTCCAAGGAGGGTCTCGAAATAAGCTGACAGCCAGCCCTGACCCAGACTGAGACCGAACCTTAAGGTAAGATTAGAGTAGAGAGGTCCCCGAAACAGCTCGGAGCCTTCCCATCTGGCTGGGATCTAGCTGGCTGGGGAGCAACTCTGTGGAAAGGGGCAACGGGGACCCTGGTGACCAGTGTGCTGCTGCGGCAGAGAAACCCCATGGGATGCTGGGCTGCACCACCAAGGGTATCACCAGCAGAGACAAAGAAGTCATTATCCCACTCTACGCAGCTGGAACACCTGGAATACGGTGTTCAGTTTTGGTCCCCGCTATACAAAAAAGCTGTGGCCATGCTGGAGAGGGTCCAGGGAAGGGCCACCAAAATGACCCAAGGACTGGGAAGCTGCTGTATGAGAAAAGGCTGAGAGAACTGGGTTTATTCAGCCTTGAGAAAGGAAGGCTTAGGAGAGACCTTATCACCATGTTCCAGTGCTTAAAGGGTGGCTATTAAGAAGATGGAGACTCCCTTTTTACAAGGAAACATGGAAAAGATGAGGGGTGATGGGTACAAGTTACTCCTGGGGAGATTCCGATTGTACACAAGTGGAAAATTTTTCACAGTGACAACAATCAGCCACTGGAATAATCTCCCCAGGGAAGTGGTGGATTCCCAACGTTGGACACTGTTAAGGTTCGGCTGGGCGGGGTGCTGGGCCATCTTGTCTAGACCACGCTTTTGCCAAGAAAGGTTGGACCAGATGATCCTTGAGCTCCCTTCCAACCTGGGATTCTATGATTCTTCCTACACTCCTTACCTTACACAGCTTACCTTCTGTGAAGCACGCGTCAGGGTCCAGATACTCCTCTGGTGCCTCCACAGGGACTTCTTCCACTTCAGGCTTTATATCAATGGTGCTACCTTCAGAGGAGCTGGTCTCATCAAGTTTCTTGAACACAAAATAAAACCCAATCCAATCTATAAGTAGTTCCCCAAAAATATCCAACTTCATGACGACTCAGCAATTTGTTCACCAGATTTACTGTAACAAAAGTTGTTTCCTCACTTCACCTCATTAAGATCCTGACCCAGGTAACATCTCATGTTAACAGGACAGACAGTATTAAGTACTTATATTATATATATTGATAAGTATTTGTGGCTCTCCATAGAGTAACCAGCACAAGAAACTTCTGTCTTGAGTGCAAAGACAACATCATAATATGAACAGAAGTTTTGTGCTGGGACTATCTACTTCTCCCTCCCAAGATGCTTCCAGGCACTTGCATGAGGATCAAATGACTAGAGTGAATTTTTAGCGTTTCATCCTACCTCTTTGCTGCCATCAGGATCTGTATCACTGCTGAAATCTTCTGTGTTGAGATTTTCAAAATCCGATTCACCTACAGCAATAGGCACCCGGACAGTGAGATTGGGGTTATTGATGAAGGACATGTGATCTTCATCTATGATGTACTTCTCCACACTGCTCCCAATTCCACTCGTCGTGCCATTGCCGTTCTTCTGATAATCAATGTCTCTGTTGATATCAGCCCCTGTATGGTTAGCGATGCAGTTCACCTTCTTGTCATACAATTCATCCAAGGGTTTAACCTCATCTGCCTCTCTCTGCTTGAAATGAGCCTGCATGAACTCACGCACTTTTGCCTTGGTCCAGGCAATGCCCTTCTTGATGCGAATAACAGAAATCTGCAGGTTGTTCATCTCCCCATCATCATCTGTTGCTGCCAAGTTGTCTGCGCTGAAGGAGCTCAGTAGCAAGGCTAAGAACAGGTTCAGCACCTGAAGGACAAGAGGTAACGCTTGGCAGAGCTGACACACAAGGGTGACCTTTCCAAAGCTGAAGATGAGTATTTAATCACCCACGTCCTGCTGATGTTAACAGGGAGCTCAGTCTCCAAACACCACACCGAGAACCAGCACTGGTGTCCCACAGACCTATCGAGGCACCCACTGATCCTGCAGCGTGTCCCATGAAGGGAGCAGCCCTGTGTGGTGATGGGACTTGGGCAGGTCCTCACCACAGAGCCCCGCGCAGGAGCCAGACTGCGGCTGCCGGAGAGGGATTTAGGCAGCAGCCATCCAAGGGATTTAAATTCAGCGTTACTGGTTTAGTCCCACCTCTGGCTCAAAGGAAATGGGTCAAATCTAGGCATTTTGAGTGATAGCTCCCAGCTCTATTTCCTTGTCCACACCTAGTGAGAGCCCCCAAGACTTATTTTGTCAAAATCCCTTGGTGAGACAAGTCCTCTCAGAGCGAGCTCACAACGCTACACTGAAGGCATGCAACTGTTCACACTACTTCATTCTTGCTTACATAGACCTTTCTTCATAAAATTTAAGACCAGAAGGAAACATCATGATCTAGTCTAACCTCCCACACAACAGGCCGTGCAGTTTCACCAGCCGATTCTTGCACACCACCGTACCTCATGATCGAGCTAGTGGGCAGATTTTAGAAGAAACTTCCAACCTAATTTTAACACCTCAGGACCTTCCCCTGCATACCAAATTATCTTCTCTCCTGGCATTTGAAAAGCCAGGTTTTCCTTCTTTTAAGCTTCTTTTACCCCCTCAGGCAAGGTGTGGGTCTGGCCCCTTTGACTGAGGGTTTTGTACCTCCAGCTTTTATCGCAAAGCGCCTGGACACTTTACTCGTGGGCAACTGTTTAAGGCCCTAATCAAGCAAAGCACACCCTTTGGTGCTACCAAAGTCAACAGGACTGTTCATCTGTCAAAGGCCATGAAGGACCCCACCAGAGCTGGAACAGACTCATAAAACATTACTCCCTAGTCCTGCGATCTCCCCATGTTCTACCCCACCCAGAGGCAACCAATAAAGACCATCAGTAACCATTTACTGACCACTAAATTTCCGATGACCATGACCATCATGAAGACAATCAAGCACATGGCCTGTCCTGCTACTTCCATACAATCCCACATGGTCTCAATCCATTCCCCACACAACACACGGAAGACAATAAGGAAGGAGTGGAAGAAATCGTGCATGTGCCAGCGGGGTAGCTCACACTCCGGATTGATCTTGCAGACACACTCCTTGTAGCTTTTGCCGAAGAGCTGCATGCCCACCACAGCAAAGATGAACACGATGATGGCTAGCACCAAGGTCAAGTTCCCCAAAGCACCCACTGAGTTACCGATGATTTTTATCAGCATGTTCAGAGTGGGCCAGGACTTGGCCAGTTTGAAGACTCTCAGCTGCAAAAAACAAAAACCAAAAAATAAAACAGACAAATGAAAATTTAATTTAATCTTAAACAAAGAGGAAAATCAGGCAGAACTTTCTAAACGGCAACCACCTTGTATTTAACATAAACATAAGGCCGTGCTCCTGCTGCTGTGGGCAGCGGGAGGAGGGAATGCTGAACGTCCCTTTGAATGTGGCCTCCTGTATTTCGTACTCAGTTATCCCCCCTGCGGGGATCTCCCTTTACAAAGGAAGCATGAAGCTTCCGTCTTGCTTTGCAAACCTCGCAACATTAAGGAAGTCAGGAGACTTATTTGAAGGGTGTATCACAAAAAATAACTTCTTTCTTTCCTGAACACTTCACAACTTTCCCTGGAAAAAAGGGCTTGTTCTCTGGGCATATCCAGAACACACTATCAAAGTTTAATTTCCAGGGAATCTCATTTGGAGACAGACTTTCTGAAGCTGGATATAAGTGGCAGCTTCTGAGTACTGTGCTCCTTGGAAAATCCAACCCCAGTTGTCATTCTCTGCGTTCAAAAATCTAACCTTGAGGTTTTCATAATGTAATTTTCAAAAGCTTAACCAGTGACAGCACAAGTTAAAGCACGTGAATGTTGTAGGTATTCAGCACTTTTATTAGACTCTAACATACGACCTACCGAATTTGACTGCATGAAATAAGAGGCGCACTCTAGCACAGTCCCTCTCCATCCACATTCACCTCCCAAGTCACCCCTCACCACCTAAACGCAACGAGCTGTAGCTCAAAGCTTGTAAACAGCAGTTGTGAAGTAAGAAGAGACCACAAAAATGACACTACTCCATCTCCCCGAAACCGGAAAAAAAGTGGGGTTTCCCTTTTCTTACGTAAAAATCTTTCCATTAGCTCTAAGATAGTAATGTCCAAAAAGAAGTGGAATATGGAATACCAATCGGAAAGATCGCAGCACAGAAAGTCCTTCCACATCTGCCAGACCCAGTTCCATTAAACTGAGGGAGACAATAAACCCATCAAAGATGTTCCAGCCTTCTTGGAAATAATAGTAGGGATCCATGGCGATGAGCTTCAGGAACATTTCTGCTGTGAAAATTCCAGTGAAAACCTGGAGTGGTGAGGGAAAACAGACAAAGAAAGAACAGGCAAAGATTTGCTTTTGTTCATTTTCTGATCTTCAGGCTAAATATCAAACGATGCAGCCTCTCGTGCCTGTTCCAATGTGCAGCCTGGGCAGCGCCTCGTGCTTGTCCGCAACACTCTCTTCTCCCCTCATGCAGCGCAAGTATCATCAACCTACTCAGGCAGCCCCGGAACTAATAGACGGATTTCTAATTAGTAATAAATTCTGACCAGCGAAGCGCACCCTTAGCCAACATCTCCGAGTGGCCACAGACTGCAGCGAGGGCAAGCTCACGCCCCTCAGTTTTACTTGTTGATGTGGACTTAGACTGAAAGCACTGCTGTTCCAGGCTCTAGAGGAAAGAGACAGACAAAGAAAGAACACGCAAGGATTCGCTTTTGTTCATTTTCTGATCTTCAGGCTAGATCTCCAGGCTCTAGAGCCCAGAACAGCAGTTCTTTCAGTCTAAGTCCACATCAACAAGTAACGTATCCCAGAAGGCGCAGATCCATAAGAAATATTTACCAAAACTATCTTACCAGATTTCCTACGGACAGCACGTGTTCAAACTCTGGGGTCATAGGATGGTGCTCCATCGCCATGAATAAGGTGTTCAGCACAATACAGATGGTGATGGCCAAGTCAACAAAAGGATCCATGACAATTAAGTTCACTATCTCCTTCAGCTTCATCCAGTACGGGTGGCATTCCCAGATCAAGAACGTATTGGCAAATTTATACCAGCAAGGGGGACACTTCCTCTGGGACTCTTCCAGCTCTGCAGTTATGAAACAAAACAGCAACAGGAGTTCAGCCCCCACCTCTAAGGCTGTGGGATCCTCTGACCCTCAGCACGGCTAAAACACCGTCCAACCCTCCCGTGTCTCCCTGCTTGCACAACAATTCAATATTCTGGAGCCAAAGACATGTTTTGCCGCACATACGTGCGGCGCTCAGAACCAGAGACGTGCAGGATGCTTGGCAATGGCTTCAGACAAAGAGTGACCAAGCCACCAGCCTTAGGGCCGTGGCCCAGCAGGAGACTCTGGGCGAGTCTTTGCCCTGAGCTTCTCTGCTGGCCCTCGGCCCTACATCTGCAGGAGGGGCAGCTCTAAACCCCCCCGGCAGCCCTGCCTGGCTCTTAGGATTCAGTCCAAATTATTTTAAATGAAGGGATATATTTAACTCGG
Source organism: Numenius arquata (assembly GCF_964106895.1). Classification (NCBI taxonomy): domain Eukaryota; kingdom Metazoa; phylum Chordata; class Aves; order Charadriiformes; family Scolopacidae; genus Numenius; species Numenius arquata. The sequence continues at coordinate 1,877,344 of NC_133604.1, read as the reverse complement.
AACCGATCAAGGTAAAATGGTTTGAATCAAAGTTACAGATTCTAAACTGTCTTCGGTGCCAGTTTTTAAATAACTTAAATGAATTCTGCGCTGAACGCACACATGGTCTAAAAGAGGAAATACATGACATAATGCTGCAAAGGATTTTAAACAGGAATAACCTGATTAAGGCTAACCACATCCGTGTACAGAAATCTAACATGATGTTGTGTCCGTTACTTTTTTTTTACACTGGCTTCTTTCAAGTGCTTAGGGGGAAAAAATTAAAAGTCAGGAGTTCCCCCCTCTATTCTTTGTCTTGCAATGGTTCCATTCAGGCTCCACAGCTGTTCATGCTGAAGTTTTATTTTTTTATGGGCAGGGAAAGGACCACTGCGCTCCCTTTCTCATTGGTTCCCTGGTTGCTTAGTATTTAGTTGCCTTGGAATTTCTAAAGTTAAAAAGGAGGACCGTAGCACTGTAGCCTGTAGGCGTTTGCGCAGGAGGGAAGCAGCAGCAGAACCTTGCTCTGTTTCTAAGTATATTTAGTTTTCATACAATTTTATTGCAGAAGACAGCAGGAATTTGAGATCATCAGCCTCATATGGCTGCTGTTCATAAATTCTTGCCGGCTCCTGCATAACATATTTGGAAATCTCATCTCCGCGTGCTGTCCCTTTCAGAATTTCCGTCATCCAGAAGTCCCTTTCTCTCCTGGCAGCTGTCACACCCTGGCTCTTAGTGCAGCTCAAACCTCCTTCTCCCAAGGACTGTGAGCAAAGGAGGGTCCCTCCAGTCCTTGGGAGAGGGCAGAAGACACACCACCCGTGTCAGACACCACCTCTATAATCTCCAAACTGCATATTCAGTATTGTAAAACTACAACTCTTTGTTGTCTTTACCTCTGTATCTGTAAAATTCAGATGGAAAACCAAGTAAAATAAAGTCTAATAAATACTTCTGTATCAACGAAGACTCAAAAGAAGTAGGTTTAGGCAAAACCAATGCGTGAATCTGTACTACTCGAAAGCAGGGCCAGCTGAATTCTGTGTGTCTGAAGGGCACGCGTGTCCTCTGTCTGGTACCCAAGGCTCAGACGTGATGTCTGCGGTGCCACCGAGCCCGATAGATGGGGTCTGACCCGAGCCTGGGCTCCTCACCCAGCTCCCTATGGACCGACGGTGGCTCTGGTCCCCACAGCCACCATGAACCCATCTCACGGAGTTTAACATCACCACTGGGCACCTCTTGGACAGACGGAGCAGACACGTGTGCCCGCGCCCATGTTTTGTGCCATGCAGAGGGACAGCCAGCCCAGCTCTGGCACAGGGAACCCAGGGCAGACATGGTGTGAGGAACTACCCGTAACGGCCAGGAGAATGGGTCTGCCTTCCTACAGCACACCACGGGAGGGCAATGGGTCCGTACCTACTGGAAATACACACCCCCAAGCCATACCTACCCTCAACAAGGGTATTTGTCAACCCTGTCATTACGCTGTTGGTTCGATCCTTTCTTCCATAGGATGCGTTCACCTGATCCATGGAGACCAGAAGAGACCCACCAGGCTTCTTTCTGATTTCGATTTCAGTAGTACCCTGCAAAATTCATATGATGAACACAAACTCTTAGTCTTCCCAGCATTTTACATACTCTCAGCCTCGAAACACGGCACATATGCCCAAGAGAGAAACACACCGTTGTTCCTGCTATCCTCCTTGCTTTCCTACATTAGGTAAGTGGTCAAACCAACACTCAAGCCCTCGTTTCTCCTAGTACCAGCGCTCTGCAGCCTTAGACAAATGAAGGACTATATTTCAAAGAACACTTCTAACAAAGACTGCTGTACTGCTACCGAACGGCACAGACGGGCAGTGACTCTCCTCCCCAGCCCACCTTACACCCCCCCTGGTCAGAGTGGGAGCTCCAGCCCAGCCTCCTTTGCACCACCCACACTCATCAGGTTTAGGAACTGAGCATTTGACAGTATCAACACTTATTTCAAAATCTGCATCTGAAACCTAGGATAAGAGAACCTCGGCCACATCACTCTCTGAGAACCAGCAGGGATTTCTCCCACTCCAGCCCACTATGAAGCTGATTTTCTGCACAACATGGAGATGAAACCACGTCTGAATCTCACCCTGGTGAAGGATCAACTTGTTCCCCCAAGTCAAAGAGCTGGGACTTCTAAAGGAACCTCACAGTTTCCCTCCCAGGGTCAATCTCTGTGAGGCACAGACTATCTCATGTGCTAACAGATAACTGGGCTTTTTTCCTCATTACAGGAATTTGCCGCTGTCTGCTTGTGAGCCGAGGTCTCTGCGCAGCCCAGGCGGCTCTCCCACCGTGACACTTAACTGCTTCTTGAACCCTCTCTACGTAAAGAGCTCACAAAATAACTGCTAAGAAATACTCCCCCTTTGACGCATGCAGCATGCAGGTTACCGCTCCTGCCACGCTCATGCTGTGTTAGAAAGAGAATTAAATACTGAAGCAAACATTGAATTAACACGCTAACTCGGGAAGAAAAAACACAGAGAGCATCTGATGCTTAACGTAACTAATTAAGGTCAAACAGGTTGTAAGAATTGAAATAACTAAAAAAAATAGCTTGGAATTTATAGGAACGGTAACCAGACTTTTCTCAGAAAAAAATCCATTTAGGTATCTCTCAAATGATGTTGCTTCAATCTTGTCCACATTCTTTTACACCCCACTAACTTATATTCTGCTTTTTGAGCTTTGTTTCTCTCCTGCATTCTGAAATGTTGATCCACTAAAAAGGTTACTCAATACCAATTCAGTCAACTAATTACAAAAAGCCAGTCAAGGAAAATTCAAAAATTAAAAAATAGTATTTTAAAAAGTCTTTATTTTACTAACAGTCCTTATTTTCCCTTGTGAAATTTAGTGAGAGATAAAAGATTGTTTGCATTCCCTTTTGAATCCCTAAATATTTTATCTTATTGTGGAGAACATTTGCAGCAGACTTCGGGTGGTTTCCCCACTCCCATGCTTTAAATAGCTCCTTATGAATTGCCCCGACAGACACCAAGGGCTCCTACTATTATTAGTCCTTTAATTAAGGGCTCAATTCCAAGCCTTTTTTTCCCAGGAAGCCAGGGGAGGAGGAGGAGGAGGTGGGTCACTGAGTTTGAGAAGGAGAGAGGGGACGTTGAAGTGCAGGGTGCTCAGTCCAGTACAGACTCATCGCCTGCGGTCCGACAGACGGATGCTGGTTCTGCCGGGGAGCCCGGTGCGCTCATAGGGCAGCATTTGGGAGAGGAGAGAGGAGACGGCCATGCCTACGCTACCTACTGCCTTCCTTACACTCTCATCGGCAGCTGCCTTATCTATTTTCACCTCAGGCAGAAGGCGTCCCCCGGGCATGCTGGAAGGGGGGCCACCGATGAGGGACACCACGCCGTTGCAGTCCACCGTGCTGTTCCTCTTCACGTTCCGGCGGAGGTTGGGGAAGATCCGTGAGGAGCGGCTGCCTTGGCTGTAGCCGCTGTAGCCGCTGTAGCTGCTCCTGCGGTCGCGGCCACGGATGGGGATGAAGAGGGAATCTCTCCTGCCTTCGCTTTCCTCCACGGTGCTGTGCTCGTCATCCGCAAACTCGTTCTCCGAACCCGGGTCACGAAATCGTCCTTTGTAGCTGAAGATGCTGCTCTTGCTGTTGTGTCGGGAGAGGAAAGGGGAACCTGGAATGCTGAGGAGAGACTGGGAGGGAGAAAAGAAAGAATGACAAAGTGTGAAGAGTAAGGAAATGAAGAGCTGCAGTGCCGACAAGTGCTGCTAATGTGGTTTTGCTCTCTCTCCAGGTCTACACAAATCATTGCCACCTCGGCGGCGGCTGTACCATAAGAGTTGTTCACCCTTGGCTGGCAGAGCTACGGCAGCGAAGAAATTTTCTGGTGAGATTCCCTACTCTCGGGGCAACTTGTGCCACGCTAAGTGTGTGCAAGGGCTGTAAACTTGGCCTCCTGATCCGCTGCAAGTTCATGATGGTGGGCAGATTCCCTTGACGTGCTAATCAGGGTCTAAACTAGAATATTATCTCGACTATGAACAAGCATAAACATATAAAGGGAATGAAAACTACCTGGTTCATGATGGAAAACTTCCTTCCTAGCCTGTTATCTGGCAGCCTGAATGCCTTCCTCCTCATGCCATCCTCAGACTCGGACTTGAACACCTTCTCAGTGTCACACTTCTCATCTCCTTCTGACAGTTCCTTGTCCTTTCGCTTTTTCCTCCTGTTTCGACGCTCCTTGGCGCTCTTGGAACTGAGTTTGGAAATCTCAGAAGAGCTCCGAGACATCCTCCCCCCACCATCATCTTCCACAGCATCCTCAGAGACGGTCCCTGCCGAAGTGACCATGGCGGCAGCCTGAGCGCGAAGGCAAGAGAAGGGAAAAATAAATCAGGTCTTACCGTGACTAATACTCAATCTTCTGCTTTAAGAGTGTGGCTTAATGCATACAGCACAAGTCTTTGGGGCAGGATTGAGATGCTTATTCTTTCTCTTGTAAGAAACTTGCAGCCAGGACTCATATAGATTTTTACAGTCAACTTTTGCAGGTAGAGTAATCTCTCTCAGTCCCTCAGCTTTGTTTATAAGCATTTAATAAACGCTGACAAACATGTGCTTGTTCGTGTTGCAAAGATATTCCCACACTTAACTAGAAATTCTGGGATCATTTAAAAACTCCTTAACAGAAGGCAGTTTTCTGATACAAAATAAACACAGCAAGCTTGAGCAGCAGCCAGGAAGAGAGAAGGAACAACGTCACCCCAGTCAGCAGAGGATGTGATGCCAGGGCACTGCTGCATTTTTTGGTTATACATCGCTGCTCTGTAATAGTGAGCAAATAAATCTTAAAATATGTAAACTCATCAAAACCCACACCACTGGAACACTCACCTGTGCTTCCTCCTGCTGCTTTTTCAGTTGCTCCAACATGGCCTTAAATTCCGCCTCTTTCTGCTCTGCCTCCTCCAGCGTGGCCTGGTTCTGCTCTTCATAAGCCATGGCCACCACAGCCAAAATGAGATTGACCAGGTAGAACGATCCCACAAAGATGACCAAGACAAAGAAGATCATGTAGGTTTTTCCTGCTGCTCGTAAGGTCTGGAAGAAGAGGAGCAGGGCAGAGGGAAGAGAAAAGGAAAGGGGAAAGCAATTTCAGAGTGACACCCGATAGGGGAACCGATCCCAAGTTTCTTGACCTGAACGCTTCTAAGAAAATATAGCGGTGCTGAATATTTAACATCTCAGCACTTCCCCTGCAAAGCACTAAGACACTGCACATCCATTAGGCCATAAAAAACAAAAGGTGACATCCCTCCTCTTCTCTTAAGGGAACATCCAACGGATGCAAACTGAAAGGATTCACAAGTACACTTTGAAACTCAATGCTGAGACTCCCTTAAAACCAAACAAAAAAGAAAAGCCATTTCAGCAAGGTCCCCAAACCGTCCTCAGGTTACGAGGAAACACTCTGCCCTCTAAAGCACCCCAGCACCTTCTGAGAGCGGAGCTGAACCTCTCACAACCACAGAATCACAGGATGGTTTGGGTTGGAAGGGACCTTTAAAGGTCACCTAGTCCAACCCCCTGCCACGAGCCATCTCCTGCAGCAGGCAGTCAGGTCCTTCCAGAATCAAATCACAGCTCAGCTGCCGGCACCCTGAGGACCTGCCGTCCCTCCTGAGCTCCAGGGTCCAACACCCGCTCCCCGGTGATGCCCCCTTCCTCATCATCACTCACCACCTCGCTGCACCGCTCTGCTTGCAGCTGCTCTTTCAGGCAGGAGGAATACAATAAAGCTTGACACGTTTTCCTTTCCTGTATTGTCCCCAAATTCTCATCTTGTATAACACCCAAGCAAAGTGTTTACTTACTAATTGATACAAGTTTTCCCAAAAGTCCTGAGTCATAAGGCGAAATAAAGCCAGAAAAGCCCAGCTGAAAGTGTCAAAGCTTGTGTAACCGTAGTTGGGGTTCCGTCCTGCTTTCATGCACGTGTAACCCTCCGGACATTGGCTGCCAAAGGGACAACAGCATTTCAGGTCACGGAGGCAGAGGAAGGGACAGAGCAAGTTGACAACACGCACATTATCCGTTCTCACGGAGATTTTCACAATCCTCCCAACAAACAGTGTGCCTTTTGCTCCCCACGTCAGGTAAGAACAGCAGGCAAGGAGACCGACAGAGAGGATCTCGGAAAAGCCCCATTCGCTTTGTCCCATGGAAACAAGATGCGGCAACGTGCGGCTTTTCATCCAACGTCAGCCAGAAAGACGTATCTCAGAGCTGAAGGACTGGGTGAAAAACCAGTTGGAGCCAATAGCACATGGAAATTTTCCATTTCTGAACCTCCCTCCCCCACTTCTTTGGTGACTCTTGTGACTGGATTCAGAGGGAAATAATGCTATTAGCGATCACCATCAGACGTACCTGCCTCCTGAGAGGACACAGAAAACGTCAGCTTACATTATATCAGTCAAACAGATAGTAACAATGGATTAATAATTAGATTAAGAAACGTGAACCCTTTTACATGCCAAATAACACCAGAACCAACAAAGGAAGCAACAGGAAACACCCCAAAGCTTTCGCCATCATTAGCTGACATCAACGGTGATTAGTCTCTGCTCTGAATAAAGCTCGACACTCACCCTGCATCCGAGCTGTTACCACAGAGCAAAGGATCAGGGGCGCCAGGAATTATGTAAAAATTTGCTGAAGAAGATGAAAAAGAAAAGATTACATGCACACACATATGGAGTTAGAGGATTTAATACACTATAGCGCCATAAAAACCTTCCCTGAGCATCCCTCCAGATCCCCAACTGATAAATTTATCAGTAAACTAACTCAGCTTTAAATAACATTAACCCCACTAACCGTGCCTGAGTTTAAACACCTTTCTGGAAGTCAGTACAGCATCATGAATAAAAATGTAAAATGAGCTGACTGCAGAGCTGAGAAGCTCAAAGTGAGAAGGGAGGAAGAAATTAAGTTAGAAAAACTTGGAGGCTGGTTCCCTGATCCTCCGCAGCATCATTTCCAGCTCTGAAATGATTTTCCAGCATCATTTCCAGCCAGCGCGGGAGGATGCTGCAAAGCAGAGACAGGTACCAACAGCTTCACAGGCATTCGCTGGAGAACCAGCAAGACTCAGTGAAGGACCTGACACCAAGACCAGGGATTTAAATGGGCAGTTACTTCCCTTTTACCGTATTTAAATAGTTTTTAATCGGAAACAAAACAGGGGGGAAAAAAGTATTTTTGACAAAGTATTTAGCTAAAAGAGCACAGCAAAGACCCAACTAGAAACACCTTAACAAGGCCAAGTTTCCAAAAAACCGAAAAGTATCTGAGCAAGGGGGTTTTTCCTGCCCAAAGCTGGACATGCCACATTATAAGCCATGTCAGAAACCCCAGTCAGCAGCATTAAGTCAAATAAGAAGGTTTTAGGGAGTATCACTGCAGAAATACCTACACATATTGTTGGTGTATTCCTCCCAGTCAAAGCCCTTTGAGCCATTATCCAGGAAAGTCTCGTTCACGTTAATTGGCCATATCACACACTTGTTCCTTAAATTGCCCATAAAGAGCTGCAGCCCGATGAGAGCAAAGACACTGAGACAAAACACTGTCAAGATCATTACATCCGACAGCTTCTTCACAGACTGAATTAGGGCACCCACAATGGTCTTCAGGCCTGCAGAGAAGAAAACAAGACTAGAAATCACTCCTGTAGAATGAAAAGACACCAAAAATTCCAATACAGACAGTACCTGACAACCGCGACAGGCTGGCAAGAGGCTGCTGCTATGAAACGGGGAACCTGTTTTCCTGGGGACCGCCACTGGCATTCGGGTTTGTCCCCACGGGACAAGGAAGGTGATGGATGACCCAAGCTCACTGGTTTCGATGGTGAACTAGCAATAGTTAGAGCAAAACAAGACACCAGCGTTCATCATGGAGAAACACTGGAGCCTGGGGGGAGGCACTGCCACGGGGTTTGTCTGGACAGAGATGTTAAATTTTGGTGTTCTGCTCCAAACCTCCACGGCGGCGAAGCCCGGCTCATCAGCACAAACTACTACAACTTACAAGGATCAAATACCTTTCGACCTGCCTACGGCTGAAGTTCCCACTGCTGAACTGAACTGATCCAGTGCTTCCCCGTGCCCTGCGAGAGCTGGACCCGTCATTCGGAGGAGGGTTTGTTACGGGCAGGGCTGCACCCCCAGTGCCGGCTCTTGGGGCTCCACCGAGGCCATCGGCATCGGTAAAGGGCAGGGCTCAGGAACAAGAGCAAGCTCAGGCACAAGCCAGGAACACTGCTGGTTCTCCAAACCAGTCTGGTCTGTAAGAGGAACCCCCTGGGAGCCAGGGGAAGAAGGCAGCATTCCTGCTGTCAGGAGACAGAGTCTGGGCTGCAGAAACCATACAGAATTAGGGCCCTTTCATCAGCCTTTCTGAGGTCAGGCAGGATGATCCTGCACTGATGAGTGAGCAGTGGAGGGGGCTGAAGGGAGGAAGGAGGGGGAAAAAATAAAAATCACAGCTCCAGCTGAATTTGGGGCTACTGAGATCCAAGGCTGGGGCTGAGGCCACGGGAGCGTTCTGCAATAAACCTCTGACAGGAAATCTTTCTATACCAACAGAGGGTTGAGCTGTATCAGGAACAAAAAGATTCAAAAATACATAAATAAAAAGGGATTCTTATGGAGGAATAACTTTTTAAAACGTCTTTTACTTTGATCTTCAAAACTTTTAATCAAGGCCAAAGCCCTGCTCCAGCACAAAGCGGTTCTTTACTGTTCGTTTTGGCAGACAAACGGCCGTTCCCGCGCTCCTGGGGATGCTGGGCTCTGCACAGGCAGCCCCCCGAGCCCCCAGAGCCCCCCGACCCCACTTCGGCACCCCGGGTCTGTGCTTCCCCATCAGGGGTTGCACCAGGAGGAGGCACCGGCAGCAGGAGGACAAACCCACCGGGGCCATCGCCCTTCTGCCCCACAGACCCCGGGCCCGTTCAACGCAGCTGTGTCACCGGCCACGCACGGGGACTGATGGCATTGGGCAATTAAAATACCAATCACTCAAGTGCCAATAAAAAATAAATATCTTTAGACCAGCGCAGAGTTTAACACAGTCTGCCAGGCCATACCATGGAAGCAAAATTTCACGTTTTAGCTCACAGGTGCCACAGTCTACTCCTGCCACAAAAATCCACACAGACCCTCAACCTGCCTGGAATTTTGTCATATTCTGGTAATATTTCCCACTTTTATCTTGTCTACAAAATACACTGAAGATAATTCGAATTATTGATAGAAGATGTAGTTAGCACTCATCGTAACACTAAGATGAGTTTCTCAGCACAGTGTTAAAATTCCCATTCCATTACACGTGCTGGAGCAGAAGGGGAACCACTTTGTATTTTAAGGGTATTCTAAAAATCACTTCTTCCCCGAGACGTGATGGCACTACAGCCCATAAAGAGCACTCTGTACCTAAGTTCAGATTCAATAACCCAAAAGGCTAATAACACAAAAGCTTTATATCCCTCACACTGTCAGTCAGAAAAGGGAGAGAAGAGCAAGGTTTGTGCTGGACCCAGCTGGGGCAATCCTGTCCCAGAGCAAAACCAGTACCAATAACACCAGTTTTGCCATTTACGGTTCCAGCTGCGGTGCATTCAGTGTGTCCAGCGCTCGTATTGGATCCCATTTAATAGAAGTGTGCAGCAAACCAGCCCGTTAATAAAAAGCAGGGCTGCACTGAATTTAGAAGGGCTCAGACCTCCCCCCTGCTGTCATTTGGAATAAAAGGAAGAGTCTGTTAGTTTTGAGCACGGAGAGAATGACACAGAACGGAACCGTTCTGCTCCTTTCCCCAGGAAGACAAGGCATGCTGTCACACGGTCAGTAACCAGCTCATTAAAGTTGCATCATCTCCACTTTGCTACCATTACGAAAGCAAAACACATAGGAAACCCATTTTAACACGGATGCTTTTCCTCGAGCAAGGCAGTTAATACCTGTAGCAGGCTGACCGAACCGCAACCGCACCTCGGGTCCCCTAGCACACTGCGAACGGCAATTACCAAATAGCTTTTGCTCTCGGTGTGCGCACAAACGTTGGGGAAGGCTAAGAAAGAACATTACTCGAGCATTCTCTCATTCGGTGCAAGGGGAGCGGGTGCCATTAAGAACATCATGCACAACAGCCATGGACAGCTGATGGGTTTAGCAGTCTGCAACGGGGACAAAAGTGACGGCCCCTACAGTTCCACAGGCTCTTTTCTGGCAAACGTATGTGCAAGTGTAGCCTGAGAAAGCAAAAGAACCGTTATCAATTAACACGTTAGGAAACAAAACACAAAGAAATAGAAGACCAAAGCTCATCCAGAGATTATTTTGGGTGCCCACCTTGAAACAGGTCAAGCACCTTACCACTGGAAAGCTACAGTTGCTTCAGTGCCCATGAAAACTGAGCCTTGAGCTTGGCCTCAAAATTAGGGACATTTTTGAGAAATTATCCGCACAAGACTTTACTACACAAGAATTCAGGCTCAGAATCACAATGCCTCCATGGTCTCGTACCATAAAGGAGGGGCCGTTGCTCACCCTCTGACTCCCAGACAGAGTTAGAGTCTAGAAGCGGCTTTGTAAGTGATGGTCCTGCAAAGCCCAGCTCGAGGGGGACATGGCATGGCCAGGGCACAGCTTTGGGCCACACACTATGGCACTGACAGCCAACAACCGGTTCCACTACAACACAGAAATGCAAAAGCCGGTAGTGCCAAAGCTCCATTTAGCTGAGTCTCTCAAAATAAGCATCAGCCCTTTCTGAAGACGGGAGGCAAGCATCTTGTTGTTACCCAGAAGACAACCAGCCCAGATCCAATCTGACTCCAAGTAACTGAAGTAGCTTCACGCAGAAATGTTTTCATCTTGGTTGGGTTTTGCTCGTTTGCTTCCCAAACCAGCTCTAGAAACACTGACTATAACGGGATGACGCACTGAGCAAGAAACTGCTCAGCCTGAGGAGGAAGGGAGCGCCTGATCCTTCATTCACAGAGTCATGAAATGGTTTGGGTTGGAAGGGACATTAAAGATCAACTCATTCTACCCCCTGCCCTGGGCAGGGACACCTCCCACCAGACCACGTTGCTCCAAGCCCCGTCCAACCCGCCCTTGAACCCCTCCAGGGATGGGGCAGCCACAGCTTCTCTGGGCAACCTGGGCCAGGCTCTCACCACCCTCACAGCAAAGAAGTTCTTCCCCACATCTCAGCTCAATCTACGCTCCAGAACTAACCTTTAGGCCGAGCGCTCACTTCAGAGCTCAGATGGGCAGATGCGTGCGCGGGGATAAAGGAGTAGGGAACAGCAGGCTGTTTGTCCCGTAATTTGATGGCCCAGAAGCCTTAATTTCAAACTGCTCTTCAAACAGTTTATACAGACTGCAAAGCCCATCAAAAATATCCCAGTGCCATTTCAGAGAAACAAGCAATGCGGGACGGGAGGGGAGATATGGAAAGATACACGCAAGACGAGCCTTTAGTGCGTAATGGTTCTCACCTGGAATAACAGAGATAGTTTTCAAAGCTCGGAGAACTCTGAAAGTTCTCAATGCTGAGACATTCCCAAGGTCCACAAACTCTGTGACATATCTGCAATGAGGGAGGTCACACACAAAAAACACAATGACAATACACACACCAAAATAAAACACCAACTACAGACAAAGCAGTACATCACTCACAGGGCCTGCACCCGACAGCTAACACCAACCGGAGGCCGCCTTACCTGGAATTACAGAAATAGTTTTCAAAGCTCTCAGAACCCTGAAAGTGCGCAGAGCTGAAACATTGCCTAGGTTTACAAACTCTGTTATATACCTGCAGAATTAAACCAGAGTTAATGGCACCGTTGGGGTCACCTTCCTTTGCATACAGCTGTCTGCTTGTAGGAAACAGCTGGTCGTTTAAAAAGCTTTAGAACTGACATTTAGAAGAGGGAGAGACAGAAAATTTCAGAGCCAAAACACAGTTTAAGTCTCTCCACGCTGCAGCCAGCTCGTCCAGGCGCACGCTCAGATACCTGCGTCCTCACCTGCACAGGACTGGAAAATGTAATGCTATCTCTACATAAAATGGTAATTATAAAACTGCCAAATATGTGGGGAGATCGGTGACATCACCTCAGGTCAGTGCTTTCAGGTATATTCGCCTCACTTCATGTTTTTAATAAAGCACGGTCATCTTTTGCTCGATTAGTGTCCTTCATTTTAATCCTTTGTGCTTTACTACCTGTCTGTGAGCCACGGGTCGGGATGATTATCCCCATCGCACGTGGGGATAAACCTGAGATACAGGGAGGATAAGAGGCTTAGTGCGAGGTTCACCAAGTTCTATTTTACCCCAACTCAGACCGTTTCCTCTGTGCTGTCTGGGGAGAAACACGGTATGAAAAAAGCAAAGAGATGCACAATATTCAAGATTCCTCCGGGTGCAGAAAGGCCACCAAAAGTGCTTCATACAACAAAAAAAGTGGGATTTCAGTAACGCAGAAGCCAATCCAGAGTCAAACTGGTGTAGGTGCCAGTGAGCAACCCGTTATTTGCCTTTTGTGTACAACATCCAACTCTTTGCTTATCATTTAAATACACAACTAAAAGGCAAGTAGGAAAAAGAGCCAAAACTCAGGAAAACCAACAATCTTGGGTGCAGAATCCAGCCCAAAAAAAGGCATTTTATATGATTAAAGCATTTTACTACAATTAATTTTCTCCAACCCCTTGAAAATTAGGCTCCTGAGCCCTCCTATGCGACCCCTCAGTTGTCACTGGCCGTTGCTGACCACAGGAGCCCAAACTTGCACACGTGCAATATCCCAAAAACTAATGTAAAAGGGGAAAAAAAAAAATAATCAACTTTTCCAGTGGCGACTCGGGCTGCGGGTGTTATACCCTGCTGTTCCCCAGCCCAAGCAATGGCCAGCGCAGGCCGAGAAGGAAAAACCCCAGAATCCCAGTGTGCATCTCCTGGTGAGCTCTGAGCTCGGACGTCCCCAGGAACCCTCCGTATTGTATTGGACCGATGTCAGCTGATCCGGCACAAGGGAAAAGAATGAGGAAGGACAATGAAGTCTCTCCTTTCCCGACACTGCCCCTTCCTGGGAAATGGTTTAATTAACGACTGTTCAACTGAAGTCTCACCCCAGGAAATGTTCAGACGTGAGCCTGAGGAGGGCAGGAGGGGCAGAGAATAGACAGTAAAGATGTTTGTTTGGCTCCCTGTCCTGCGCTTAACAGAACAAGCTGCCACTCTGGCACGGGAGCAACCTAAAATGCCAGGCACGATTATTAAGTATTATATTAATAAAGGCAGTTTTCAGAAAATCATTCTTTTTGCAGCAGCAACTTCACTAACTCCATGGAGCTGCATTTTAGATCTGTGACTCTGTGTCAGCCTAAAGTTTTCTTTTGCAAGAAATTTTTTGGGGATTCACTTAAGGTTTCCTTGAGTTACTTTTCCCTTATGCACCCACCCTCTCCCTAAGGTCTCACCCCCTCCCGCATGCCACAAATCCCTGAAATAATCTGAAAACGCAACTTACGCCATCATGATCACACTGAAATCTAGCCAGTTCCATGGATCCCGTAGGAAAGTAAAGCCGTCTATACAGAAACCTCTGGCAATAATTTTCACAAGTGATTCAAATGTATAAATACCAGTGAATGTATACCTGTGACGGGGAGAGAGAGAGCCGCACTGAGAAGTTTGCAGAAATGCCATTGTAGTCATGAAAAAAGATGAATTACAAACACTTTTGTCTAAGCAGGGTGGATATAAAAGACAATTCATATTCATGCGAACACATACATGAGTGGGAACAGATTTGCCAATAGAAAAACAACATTCGGTGAGATTCACACAAGAAGTGTTACTTACTCCACATTCTTCGACCATTCGGGCGGGTTACTAAAAGTCATGAATACACAGTTGGTCAAAATAGTGCACATAATGATCATGCTAAATACTGTGGAACAAAGTCAAGGATCAAAGGGACACAAGGGTGGCTCTTCACATTCCGCCCCCCCCCCCTCCCCCCGTGGCTCCCTAACGACCACCATACAGCAACGAAATTCAACCAGTTCCAGTCTATTCTCTGGGGACTGCAAATAGCAGCCAAGGTGCTTCCATCAGCCATGGGGAATAGGAGCAGGGGTGACTATCTATAAATAGTATTCTTACATCAGCATTCAATTTATTTTACATTTTCGGGTATGTCTTAGCAATTTAAAAATCACATGCCTAAATGAAAATGTCTCCCTAAATAACTCCATCTATTCAGTAACATCAAAATAGATTGTCTGCTAATACATCCGACAGGAAAGCAGCATTGCACTCCATCGGCACCCAGGATTTAGCTTGGAGAAAACCCTACAAATCTTCCCAAACATCTGGGCTCCCTCTGTGCCTGCAGGATGAGAGACAGGAGCTACGGAAAACCCTTCCAGCCTCGGGTCCCAAATTGAGTTTGAGAAGATAGAAAGGCTTTTACTTCAGATGAGATGCAGGACATACGGATATAGAAGCCTCTAAAGCAACAAATGAACAGGTTTTCCTTTCAGAGTGCTTTCTAAAAATAAATAAATAAACAGGGCAAAGCAGCTCACCCAATACACTACTTTTTTCCCCTCTCCTAATAACACACGCAGATGATGCTCCCGAAGCTGCTGGAGCCGCCTGGAGCCCGGCAGTGGGACACTCTGGGGCAGCTTCACCAGGAGAAGGAGTTTGAGAGATAGCAAAAGAGCAAGAAATTAGTCAGCGTCTAATCACATATAAGGTATCTTTGGCTCCTTCTCCGGACACTAATTCTATTTCACCAGTTCAGCAGCTAGGTAAAGTTCAACTCCTCTTCGTGTGAGGTACAACCTTAACCCACGTCTGTCCCAAAGCGTAGCAGTGTCTGTGCACTGATGGAAGAACAGAGATAGGTGCAATTTAGCGGGGAAAATAAGCATACTGTTTACTTGATTGGATGTATTCAAAGGAGCATGCTTTTTCGTTCAAAAAACCCATATTTTTGTGTCTGCTCTGAGACCAACCCAACCTCACCAGGTGCAGCGTTCATAGACACCATTGGAACCCAGCAATAAGACAACAGGTAAGAGAGTTTTCAATGAATATACGAAGGCAAAAATAACTCAGTAATAAAAAGGATATGAATGTATCAAAATTTTAATAGCTATTCTTCTAAACAGATTAAAAGGACTTAAAATGTACAAGGCAGGTGTGGCACTAAATCGGAAGAGTGTCTTCCCTCTGTTTAGTACTACAAAGGTCTGTAGAGAGAGAAAGACAGAAAGAAAGAGAGAGAGAGAGTTAATGCATGAAAATCAAAGTGTGAATCGTACAAGAAAAGACGAACAACTTCAATGGTAAAAAATAGCATTTTCTGCTTTTTTAAAAGAACAATCTCCTTTATGAAGTTCCCATGAGGATAAAACATACCTACCGGTACAATGCGAGTAATTCTACTCCAAACCGTCCGTTTCCCAGACACCCGGGCAGCGCAGAGGCGAGCTCCCCCCTCAGAGACCGGCCCCCGTCGCCGTTATCCCTGACCCACAGACACCAACCGGGGCCCAGGGCGGGAGCAGGACCGGCCGCCGAGCCCCAACTCCAGCCCATCCCGGCAGCACCTCCCCACCACGGGGACATCGGCAGGTCGTGGGGGTGCAACCCCCCACCTTTTTGGCCACTCGGTGCTTGGTGCGAGTCCCCATCCCTGGGCCGCATCCCAACCCAGGGGACGTCAGGCGTGAACGGCGGAAGGTGAAGGACTGGGGTGCTGAGGCGCTCCCTGAAGGGCCCGGCTCCCGCTCCCCCATGGTGGGGACTGTCCCCCCCGACAGCCGGTACATCTGCACCCGGGGCATGGCCCAACGCGGGTGACACCAGAGCTCACAGATCCAGCAAGGTCCAGACTTGCACAAGTGGTGGAAAGTACCAGAATATTCCATCATCCGAGTTGGGCCAGAAGGGAAAAATACCCGGGGACAGTCAATTACCTGGGATCCTACAAGTAGGGACTCCAGCGGGACCCTCTGAGCAGCGGGCTGTGGCCAGCACCTCCCCCGCCTCAGGAGCCGCTCGGGCAAACGCCAGGGCAAGGCAAGCCCATGGAGTTCCATCGAGTCCCAGTGATGGCCCGTCGAGTGTGAGAGTTTGCTCCAGACGTGAAGAGGGAAGTTGTAACCCGCGGCCTCTCGCTCCCCCACCTCTCCCATGCACACATCAGCTCCGACGCGTGTGGACGTTCTTATCCTTTACTGGGTCCAAATATTTGTCCGTGTGTGTGCAAAAAGGGGACCCTTCGACTCACTGAAGTCACCCGTTGTGAAGGGACCTTCAGTCCTAATAGTTAAAACTTGGATGTAGGTGTGTGTGTGACCCCTTGTGTGTTGTCTGCTTGCATGTTCCTAGGTGTGTACGTAGTGACGGAGGACACCTGAGAGTAGGTTCATGTGAACCTGGCCATCTTCGAACCTGTAACTAAGTCACTGTTCAATTATTTTGTTAAATCATCTTGCAAATCCTTAAACTGGTTAATGATTAAGTGCTGCTAAAACTCAACTCTTGATCTACCTCACATCATTAAAAAAAATTTTGAATTGCTGCTAAATCATAAGGCTGTCAAGTATTTCCACCTGTGACACAGGTCAGCAGGAAGAAGACGTCCCGGCAGAGTTCCCCCCGGCTGGACACCCGCGTCCCCGCTCAGGAACAACGCTGAGCACATCCCACCTCTGCGCCAGCTCCGGGCACAGCCACGTGCTCTCCTCCCCTTTAATTAGGAAGACAGTAAGGTCCGCTACTTTATACAGAACCCACGGAATGAATCACATAAAGGTGAGGCAGAATCGGTCTCCGCTCTCCATCCCTAAAACACAGAAACCACCAGGAGAACCACCCGCAGCCCCCCAGGAAGAAGGAACTGGAGCTCGGGCTGCTCGACACCCACACACTCCATGCGCCGACTGCTCGGCTGGGAAGGAAGAAGCAGATTTGTGGGCAGTGAGAAGCCAGAGCCCTTTCCTGGCACCGCATTCCCGTCTGCCGTTCCCTGCAGGATGCGGCAGGGCCAGGGAGGCCGATGGACGGAGCGAGGCTCCAGCCCCCCCCCGGCAGCAGGGAACCCACAAGGGCTTTCTGCCAACGCCGTCACCGTGCTTCCCTGGGGGACTCACTCATGAAATTTGTCATTTCCCTCCTAGTAAGTGAAACAATGGATTTTAGCTCATTTGGCTAAATTAGACCATTGAGCAGTAAATTATTTGCGAAGGAAATCAGAATCAGATTGTGGTGCAGCACGGAGTGAGAAAGATTAGTTACCAGAACCACTAATGCACCTCCCAATAAAAGCACTTTCAAGACAACCCCAGACGGCTCTTCAAACGCAGCATCAAGAATTAATGAGCAGATTACCTTGGCACGTAGCGATATTCTAAAAGGCTGTAAGCTTTTCAGAATTGCAGGTTACAGAGGGGTTCCAGTGCCACCCGATTTTAAGAGCCAGCTGTCCCTCCTTCCCCGACACCACCACCTTTTCAAGACTCACACATCACTTATCTTTAAATCCCCTTTCACTGTCCTCTGCAGAGCCATAGGGGCAGGACACCCACCGCCGGGGGATGCTCACAGGCTCCAGCTCTGTCCCCAGCACAACACCAAGCCCTCAGCTCTACCGCAGCTTTTAAGCAACGAAATCTTTGACATGACTGAGCTGGACAAAGACGGAAATTCCCCAAAAACCCTGCGCGGTGGTTCCGTGAGGTAGCTCAGTTTCATTATGGATAAGGAACTGGCTGGATGGCCGCACTCAAAGGGTTGGGGTCAAGGGCTCCACGTCCAAGTTCAAACTAGTGACAAGTGGGTTCCTCAGGGGTCAGTTCAACATCTTTGCTGGCGACATGGGACAGTGGGATTGAGGACACCACAGCAAGTTTGCTGATGACACCAAGCTGTGTGCAGTGGTCAACAAGCTGGAGAGACAGGATGCCATCCAGAGGGATGGGGATAGGCTGGAGAGGTCAGAACATGCCAACCTCATGAAGTTCAGCCAGGCCAAGCGCAAGGTCCTGCACCTGCATCACAGCAATCCCAAGCACAAAGACAGGCTGGGCAGGGAATGGAGAGCAACCCTGAGGAGATGGACTTGGGGGTGTTGGTGGACGGGAAGCTCAACATGAGCCAGCAGCATGTGCTGGCAGCCCAGAAACCCCCCACACCCTGGGCTGCATCCCCAGCCCCGTGGCCAGCAGGGCGAGGGGGGGGATTCTGCCCCTCTGCTCCGCTCTGGGGAGACACCCCCCGGTGCTGCCTCCAACGTCCCAAGGACATGGACCTGTTGGAACAGGGCCAGAGGAGGCCCCAGAGATGCTGGGAGGGCTGGAGCCCCTCTGCTGGGAGGACAGGCTGAGAGAGTTGGGGGGGTTCAGCCTGGAGAAGAGAAGGCTCCGGGGAGACCTTGGAGCCCCTTCCGGTCCCTAAAGGGGCTCCAGGAAAGCTGGGGGGGGGACTTTTTACAAGGGCATGTAGTGATAGGACGAGGGGTAATGGCTTTGACACTGAAAGAGGGGAGATTGAGGTGAGATCTGGGGAAGAAGTTCTTTGCTGTGAGGGTGGTGAGAGCCTGGCCCAGGTTGCCCAGAGAAGCTGTGGCTGCCCCATCCCTGGAGGGGTTCAAGGCCAGGTTGGAGGGGGCTTGGAGCAACCTGGGCTGGTGGGAGGTGTCCCTGCCCAGGGCAGGGGTGGGGACTGGATGATCTTTAATGTCCCTTCCCACCCAAACCAGTCTGTGATTCTATCACTACACCTCTATTTCTACATGGGAGAAATGACTGTGCAGGAACCTGACGGTTTGCTCAGACAGAACCCAGCAAGGCAGCAGTAACACCGTTCTCCACACGGAGACACGGGGACGTGTGTGTAAGATGGTAACCAACCTGAAGGCTCTAGACCTGCACTAGAAGAGCAAGCTGGACCCGGTCGGGGAAGGTGTATGGGGGGTCAGAGACCACCTGCCCCAGCACACTGCAGGGTTACGTGGAAACACATTTTCAATAGGGATCAACCCAGAAATGTGGTGTTCTCAGTTGTAATATGGGCTGTCTCATCTGGCAATCAGGGCAATCGCCCACCAAACACGAACTCCACGTTCTGCTTGCCAGCTTGGTCCGTCACCTATGACATGACCTAACATGGGGCAGCTCCTTGTCTTCTCTTCCATGCTCTGCCCAGGTTTCTCTTTCCAGACCATAACGCTTGTTGAACTTACTCCTCTCCATGACACCCACTGCAGTTGGGCCTCTCAGTACAACCCGAACCCCAGTCACGTGCCATATGCTCATTGATTCTGACGGTTCCCAGATCCGCTGCTCCAGTTCCCCTGCGTGTCCCATAAAATCCTGGGTAGATCTCCGCTTGGCCTTGGCAATAGAAAAAGGAGCACAAAAGCCAAGAACTGTTTGGCAATTTAAAACCGTATCTTAGTTTTTCTTTATGCTGCTGACATATTAAAACTCAATTTCAAAATGGCTGCATGCTCTTAAAACGTTTGCTGGTGGAGCTCCAAGAACATCCTTAAGCCCTTTTAAGATCTGCTGAGGCAAAGCTCGAAACTCAGAGAAAGGCGATACCTGGGGAACGGGGTTTTGCAGTCGCCTTCTGAGAGAGGAAGGCTGGGTGCACCTCCAGAGGTCTCAGCTTGTTGTTAAAGGCTTGTGAAAAAGGCTCTGTCCACTTTAGTTTTTCTAACGTTGGCTGGGAACCTACGCTTTACAGAAACCCTAGAAATAGTTCTCCTTTAAAAGAAGATCACAAAAGAGAAGTCTTCTCTAAGCCGGTTTGTGAAGTAGAGCATTAGAGAAGCTGTGCTGGAGAGCGTGAGAGAGCTGACCCAGTGATGGCAAAAAGCATTCCAGCTCCACGACGATTTCAAAGCCCCTTGCTTCGTGCAGCTTTTACATTGAGCATTTCTGTAATGGTTGAAAAGCGAGGAGGAGTGGGCAGAAGACTTAAGAAGAAAACAGCTTTATGAACAGCCCAAGAACATATGGAACCCTGTTCCCACAGCGGTAAGTGACGGCTGCCGTACTCGGTGCCGAGCAGGAGAGAGCGACGGCTTTCTGATGACACCCTGAGCAAGTTGCTCTAACATAGCTATTTTCAAAATTAATTTACAGGGAACTCTGGCACCCTGTAGGCTGAGCAAGTACATACAGAATTAAACGTCAATGCAAAATATTTTTCAAGTCTGTTTTGGCTCATAGAGGTGTACTTCCTAATACAGAAACCACGTTATTCAATATTTATTTTTACATCCTCCCTAAAAGGGTATAAATTTATTCTTTCTTAGTAACTTATTCTTCACCACTGAAAAGCTTATAGGGAAAAAAAGTATCTGCCACCTTTTGCTGATGCTTTAATCTCTTGTTTCAAGCCCAATGTAGGAAAAATCCTTGACATTTTTTGAGATGTATCAAATAAAAAACACCTGAAAGATATATCTTAAAAAAATAAAGATTGTTCCACATGCAGTATTGAGAATCTGATCTGGTTTTAAGTTTTAGCGATATCACAGCCTGCCTGTGTAAGGAAATCCGCTCTGCCTCAGAAGTGGAAACGATTTTCCTCCTTCTGCTCATCCCAATGTGCTGCAGCCACGCCGGGGATGGCAGCAGAGACTCTCCCGGCCCGTCCCACGCTCGGCACCCCCTGACCTGCCACGGCAATGCCTGGGACCGGACACAACCCGCACCCTCATCTGCCGTCTGGTCAACAACCGTACAACAGAAACAGCTCCGTGACACCCTGCCTCCATCCAACCCCCAGGAAGGATGGGGAGAGAACGCACCCCTCTTTTCATTCTGCTGTGACACATCAACCACCCTGCCCCAGGCAGGGACACCTCCTGGTTCCTCCAAGCCCCCTCCAACCTGGCCTTGAACCCCTCCAGGGATGGGGCAGCCACAGCTTCTCTGGGCAACCTGGGCCAGGCTCTCACCACCCTCACAGCAAAGAAGTTCTTCCCCACATCTCAGCTCAATCTCCCCTCTGTCAGTCTCAAACCCTTCCCCCTCGTCCCATCGCTCCCCTCCCTGATCCAGAGTCCCCCCCCAGCTTTCCTGGAGCCCCTTGAGGGACTGGAAGGGTCTCCAAGGTCTCCCCGGAGCCTTCTCTTCTCCAGGCTGAACCCCCCCAACTCTCTCAGCCTGTCCTCCCAGCAGAGGGGCTCCAGCCCTCCCAGCATCTCCGGGGCCTCCTCTGGCCCTGCTCCAACAGCTCCGTATCTGCTGCGCTATTCAGTGAAGGGAATAGAGAAGGCAGAAGATATTAGATGGACAAGTCATCCCTGTCCCCCTCTCCGAGTGGAAGAAAAAATAAAATTAAACACACAAGACCTGGAAAAGGTAATTAGCTTTTGGAAATAAGGATAAAAGGTTGATTTTTGAGATTGTCCTGATTCTTCCCTGTTTGGGTGACTTCACTGAAATGCAAACCTCATTAACAGCATCGTGACCTTGCGGGGCCACTCGATCGCCCTGCAGAAGGCGTCAGCGAAGGCTCCTGGAGGCACATGCTGGATCCAGACGTGCCTCCCGCCAGCTGGGCCCTCACCCCCCTGCTCCCTCCCCAGTCCCACACAGCCAAGGTGACATTCTGGGCCCGAGGGCCACTTTCCAAACCGCGCATGTGACCTGATGAAGCTGCAAGTCACTCCATTGGCACATCCACACTGGGCAGATCCTCAGGTGCTCATCTGCAAGCTATAGGTGACCTCGGACAGTCCTGCCCTCACCTCGGGTGATGAGGACGTACAGAGAGCCTTTTGCAGCTGCAGGGCTGATTCCTCCTTTAAGATCAAACCACCTAAGCTTAGATACTGTCTCAATTCCCAGAATATTCAGGGATCTTCTACTGCCTCGTAAATGGGGTCCCTGTAGGAGTACTAACACCTTTACCTTCTTCTGTAGCAAGTGTGAGATTCCCGGGAGTTGAGTGAAATGGAAGTTACTTGAGGAGAATGACCACAACCTGGCAAAAGTCACATTCCATGGGAAAGAACAGGGCGAGGAATTGTTTAGCAGGAATGATAGCATAGCCCTCAAAGGGAAGAGAAGAGAGGTCTAAAATATGGAAAAACATTAAAAAATAGAAATACTAATAAGGCTGCAGAAATAAGAGAGGATGATGGTCCTTACCTCTTGCTTAAGCAAACACTGAGGAAAACCAGGCTATGGGCAACCAGCTGCTTTGCTTTCATTGCCAGGGACGCTTGCACAGGCAGCTTCCCTGAATTTTGTTTGCACATGTAAACATTACCTGCCTTTTGGGTTTTTAAACTGAAATGTTTCAGGTTTCCACAACAAATACCATGGGCCAGTACTGCTTCTACCACGTGCTTCAGGCCAGGAACTGGAAGGTGATTACTATCCACAAAAAAAAAAGAATCATGAAAAAAATTCTCTCTGGTACTTAGATAAAGACAAAAAGGAGCTAAATCAGCTCCAAAATCTGCTACCTGTGAGCAAAGGGACTTTCCTGGTTCTCCCGAGTCATTACTCCCAGTCTGCAAAATAAAACCCAGCAGGGAAAAGAGAAGTAGCTGGGACAAAACCATCGCTTGCCGGGCTGGGCTCCGAACCCGGGAGTTTTGACTCCCTGAGCCATGGTTCTGTTTCTAGGTCACACTGTTTCTCCTTTAAATATCAGTTATCAGGCCACTGGAAAGTTCAGCTTCTCAGTCAAAATGCAGTTTCAGTTTCCTTAGATAAACCAAGATCACTGTGTCCTACTGCAAGGAAAAGCAACCAGCTGATTTGTTCCTATGCATGCTGTATGTCCAGCTTGAGCAGAGCAGAGCTATGATGCAAAGCCTTCTGGCAAATGCTGGAGAGGAGGGAAAAAAAAAATCTTGGAAAACTTCCCATGATTCAAACAGATTCACAATTCCTGATGATTCAGAGAAGGGCCTTTTTTAATGGCCTTAAAAAAAACCTCTTTGTGGGAAGTCACTGACTATTTGAAGCAGCGGAGAAGGAGCACACAGCGAAGCCATGGCCACGCTGAAGGGGATGCAAAAGGAACGGGGCCAGTAAAACATTAATCCAGTGTTTATGGGGAGAGCACGGCTCCCCTCCCGGAGCAGTAACGCCAGGCTGGCAGGGCTGTGTGAGCTCCTCTCCCATCTCCAGAACCTTCCCCTCCATCTGCAGCTGCTCAAGCTCCGCCGAGAGCTCGTGTCCCCGCACAGTGAGCCAGCAAAGACGGCTCTCTTCTGGAGACATGACAGATGCCTTCAAAGTTGGGAGTGTGGCTTGTTTTTCTCTAAAAATGAGAGAGTTATTGATAGAATCACAGAACAGTTAGACTTGGATGGGACCTCCAAGCTCATCTCGTTCTACCTGGGCAGGGACACCTCCCACCAGACCAGGTTGCTCCAAGCCCCCTCCAACCTGCCCTTGAACCCCTCCAGGGATGGGGCAGCCACAGCTTCTCTGGGCAACCTGGGCCAGGCTCTCACCACCCTCACAGCAAAGAATCTCTTCCCCACATCTCACCTCAATCTCCCCTCTCTCAGTGTCAAACCCTTCCCCCTCGTCCCATCGCTCCCCTCCCTGATCACGAGTCCCTCCCCGTCTCTCCTGTCACACTGTGTTGGGAGGCAAATACGGACACTGATAAAGCGTGAGGGCCAATGGGGAACTCTGCCTCTGACTTCTGGTAGGACCTAAGACAACCACGAAGCCTCTGCCCAGTGCTCCAGGAGCTGGCAGTGCCCACTGCCCCGCAGCACTGCTCTCCTGCTGTAGCTGGGAAGAACAGGGACCAGTTCTCCCACATCCCTTCAACTATGCGAACACCAAGAGGGCACCAAGAGCTCCTGCTCGGGGCTGCAGTGACATCTCACAACTCCTTCTCCGGTTGGGTGCAAGAGGCCACACAGCCAAAGAGAGCCTGGGAACCATTCCCCAGCTGCAGGTCTCCCTTCCACAGCCCGCCCACACCAAAACCAGGCAATGCCAGTAATGAAGAGAAAATCTTTGTTTAATAAAGAGAAAATATTTCAGAGGGATAAGGTCGGCTGCCTTCTCACCAGCGACAGCAGCTGCCCACACATCTCCTTCAGCACAACATCACCTCAACACCAGCCTGCCTGTACCCACCACAGGCACAAATCCCTGTCCTTCAGAGCCCTGTTCTGAGCTGGTACCTCTGCTCCTGGCACCACCGACACAACAAACGAGCCATCAACTCCTCAGTTACACCCAGCCTCAGCAGCAAACTCAGTCGATTTCAAGTGAATAACGCCCTGCCAGTCACAGTATCCCTTCTGAGCATGGCAAGCAACGTCTGCCCCAATACAAAGTCATAAAACATTTTGTTACCCACGACAACCTGCCAATTTTCCATGACAGCTGTTCTACCCAGGCTTGGAACGGTCACATCACAACAACTGTCACACACGCGGTCAAACTCCAGCTTCTCGAGTGGCTCAGCCAAGCCAGAGTTACAGATGGCAATCACCCCAGCCTATTCAAATTAAATTTCTATCAAAGCAAGCAATGAAATTAAAGAGCAGAAAAGAACCTCAGTTTTAAGTCATCCAGCCTTCTGAGAATATCAGTGCTCATGCTCTTCCCTCTTTCACCAGCAGAAGACCCCTCCTGTCCATCTCCAGCAGAGCCTTTGCTCACTCACCACTCCCTTGCGACACCATTTCTTCATACATGGCAGCACCATCACAGATGCCTCCTGCCGTATCACCTTAATTCCACAGGCAAATATTTTAAAAATAAAAATTATGACGATGAAAGTAAGTTAGTTTATCTCACTTCTGTTTTGTCAGCATTCTATATCCCACTGCTTCATAATGATCAAATTCAGATGAATTCCATGCAAGTAACGAAATACACACATAAAACCATTACCGTTACCCCTCAATTAAATTCTTCTCATTGCCTTCATGGTTAAAATTGGCACATTAGCACAACTTCATGTATTTTTAGTTTCCAGACCTTGTTCTCCTAACTCCATCCAAGCAGGTGCTTAAAGATCGATCGCATCATCTCTGTTAAACCTCGAAGAAAAATACAAGACAAAACAAACAAGCCCCATCCAAAGACTCCATTCTTTGTCTTCCACTCAAATCATACCCAAACCTGCAATTTCCTACGAAAAAGGCGGTTTAGTGACTTCTTTCTCGCAGACTCACTTTCTGGGTCATATAATAAGGGTCAAAGTCCTCCAGCGGTACAGCAACCAGGCCTTTTGGGATGTCCCCATAGATGAAAGGCAAATTCTTCCCCGCCTCAAGGTCACTGTTTGGTTTTGGTTTGCTGTCTTCATCGTCGTCCCGGTGGCTGCTGTCTTGCTTTGGACGCTGCTTCTTCTTCAGCTCCGCGATGTGTTTCTCGATGTTCGCCAGAGACTCCGGAGTGAAGGGTTTAAAACTATCAGGGCCTGGTGGTGCGAGCAGCCGCGCTGCCATCTTTTCATCCTGCAGCAGCTTCTTTAGTGATGTCGCACCCCGGACCGGTCAGCTCTGCAGGAGCAAAGAGCACAGGCAGAACAGGTCAGTGTGGGCAGACAGACGGACGGACAGACAGACAGCACTGAAGAGCCAGCAGCGACAGGCGGATGCGCAGCGAGTGCTGGGCACCGGGTGAACCTGCTCGTCCCGTCCCTGCCTGTCCCACGGCTTCACCCCACAGCTCGGGCAGAACCGGTGCACGCAGAGCTCATCACAGACTGGTTTGGGTGGGAAGGGACATTAAAGATCATCCAGTCCCCACCCCTGCCCTGGGCAGGGACACCTCCCACCAGACCAGGTTGCTCCAACCACCCTCCAACCTGCCCTTGAACCCCTCCAGGGATGGGGCAGCCACAGCTTCTCTGGGCAACCTGGGCCAGGCTCTCACCACCCTCACACCAAAGAAGTTCTTCCCCACATCTCACCTCAATCTCCCCTCTTTCAGTTCAAAGCCATTACCCCTCCTCCTATCACTACATGCCCTTGTAAAAAGTCCCCCCCAGCTTTCCTGGATCCCTTTAGGGACTGGAAGGGGCTCCAAGGTCTCCCCGGAGCCTTCTCTTCTCCAGGCTGAACCCCCCCAACTCTCTCAGCCTGTCCTCCCAGCAGAGGGGCTCCAGCCCTCCCAGCATCTCCAGGGCCTCCTCTGGACCCGCTCCAACAGGTCCATGTCCTTGGGACGTTGGTGGCCCCAGAGCTGGA
This sequence comes from Numenius arquata, assembly GCF_964106895.1. Lineage (NCBI taxonomy): Eukaryota > Metazoa > Chordata > Aves > Charadriiformes > Scolopacidae > Numenius > Numenius arquata. The sequence continues at coordinate 1,851,023 of NC_133604.1, read as the reverse complement.
GGCAGCACTGGGGGGGGGGGTCTCCCCAGAGCGGAGCAGAGGGGCAGAATCCCCCCCCCTCGCCCTGCTGGCCACGCTGCTGGGGATGCAGCCCAGGGTGGGGGGGGCGGTTCTGGGCTGCCAGTGCACATCGCTGGCTCATGTTGAGCTTCTCATCCACCAACACCTCCAGGTCCTGATCTCCAGCCACCACGCTGACAGCTCTCCTGGCTCAGGTGCCTCCTGAACACAAGCTCTGCTCTGGACTACAGAAACCACTCTGAAAAGCATCTATATCAAAACCAGTATTTTCCTGCAAAAATGACTGTACCAGTCACTGCTCTCTAGCAAACTAATAATTAGATAAAAACTAATTATTAGATAAAAATTCCAAGTCAGCTCTGTTCCCGGGGTGGGGATGAGGTGTTGGGGGGTGTCTGACGAGGGACGGCTCTGAGCAGAAGGGCACCCCCTCAGCACAACAGGGAGGCGGCGTAACCCGGGGCTGGGTTTGGGAGAGCGCAGCAGCCACACACCGAGCTCTTTGCAAGAAACGCTTGTTTGTGTCCCGTCAGGTATTACTGCGGGTGAGGAGACACCTCCTTAATGACTTCGGCACACGGTGGAATGGCTGTGCCGGGGAGCATCCCAACGCTTCCTTAGGCACAACCAGGACCTCGGCGGGCTCATCCCCACATCTCCACTGCAGAAGTCCCATCTTACACTTTCATTTTACATATATACACATAATTATCAGGGTTTCTATTCATTTCAGGTCTTTTAAATAATAATAAATGATAAGAATAATTTAAATAATAAGAATAATAAATAATAATAATAAATAATAAGAAATAATTTAAAAAGACAATAATAATTTCTGAAAGTTAAATTTCTGCACTGTACGGGTTAGACACAGACTCGTCTTTGCCTCAGACGCCGCAAGGCGAACGAGCGCTTCTCCATGACTAAGAGAGAAGGGGGAAGGGGACGGGGTGGGGAAGCCCAGCGGAGGAGAACCTCTCCGAGCAGCACAGACCCCGGCGGGACCTTCCCCCGTCCCTCCGATGACAGAGCACAGCTGGGGGATGCTCGTTCCTCCGAACCCAGCCACCTACGAACCCTCTGCAGCTCGGCACCTCCTGCCAAGCTTTTGCTCGAGAACCAGCAACAAGAATATATCACATTTCTGAGCCATCGGTACCTCCTCAGGCTTTCACACCCCAGGAGGAGGCCAGGAGAGGAGAGGAACCAGAGGAACCGACGGAGGAGCAGTGCAGTGCTGGCCCCGGCACGGCTCGGCACAACGGGGAGGAACGCAACCACCAAAGCGGTGACAAATTCCACAGGAAAGACAAAATAACCACGAGTGTACAGCACAGAAAGAATCCAAAAGCTACCTGGGTAAGGTCCTTTCAGTATGGAAAAAAGATCATCGGTGAGGTCAGCTCTGTTAAGCTAACACACACCAGCAACAAAACACCTGTGAGAGATTTGGAATCTCTGAAAGAAGAATGACTTTTTACCCTGAAGGTGGTGAGACCCTGGCCCAGGTTGCCCAGAGAAGCTGTGGCTGCCCCATCCCTGGAGGGGTTCAAGGCCAGGTTGGAGGGGGCTTGGAGCAACCTGGGCTGGTGGGAGGTGTCCCTGCCCAGGGCAGGGGGTGGCCTTTGGAAGGGCCTTGAAGGTCCCTTACAAGCCAAACCATTCTATGATTCTACGACTTTCATATTCCTTGAAAACCATGATATAGGACTGAATCGCTAAAATTCAGGTATTTTAACATAATGCTAGGCACCAAGGTCTTTACAGCCCTTGGCTTTGAAGAACTATTCCCATGGGAAGAGCCAACAGAGCCACCACCGAGCTGGAGGCAGCTCCGGCCCCAAGGATGAGCTGGGACACGCGCCGAGCACAGGAACCATGACCTTCTATGGACCGCAGCGGAATTCATGAATAAACACAGCACAGAGATAACTGAGCCTTTTTTTAGGAATACCTGGAGATCCTGGCCCTCAGCGCGGCACCTGGGGCGCTTCCAGCAGCCAGAACATCTGGCTTCCGCAGGATTTCAGGTTACTCCCTGCAACTGCTTCATTCTGATTCACCTGCAAACCTCAAGCCGCACCACACGTGGAGAACTTAATCGAACGCCGCTTCCATCCCAGGTTTTATTTGGAGATCCAAAAAACCTAAGCATGGATCTCCCTCCTGGTGTACCCACACAGCACAGCCCAGGCCACGATTCTTTTCCCATCAATCTGACCAGATGCTTCTGGAGTAATGACAGTAAAGACTCAAAAAAGATGGCAAAGGGGGAGAGAAAAGCCAGTATCTTGGTCACATTATCTCCGGAAACATCACAGAATAGCCAGCTGATATTAAGGAAAAATTAATTTATTCTGTTCTTGCAGCATTTGCATGCATTTAATTACCAAATTTCCCACATACTGTGAAACTATAGAGCAGCATCGGGGATGTGGTCTAATTGAATGGCACAGATAAATATGCAAGGCCTGAATTTAGAAACCAAAGTAGCTCAGGGACACAGCAGAAAAAAAGGGAAAAAAAAATGACGGCACAAAATGAATGCCTGATTTGTATGTACAATTACACAGCCGGCAACTGGAAGCAACCAACTAATCTGCTAAGTGGCCATTTAAAAAACAAAATAAAACAACATTCCCCCCCCCCCGAGTCTGGCACCCAGCTCTGCCCCGCAGGGGGGGCAGAGACCCTGGCCCGCGGGGAGCGCAGGCGGGAGGATGCTCCATGACCCCCCCAGCTCCAGGTGCTCCCTCCTCGGGCTCCCGCTTGTTTCACATCAATCCATAACTGTGACCGCATTTCCTGGGAAGTTCTTGCCTGTCCTGTCTTTATCTGTTTTCCCAGTAAATTATCCCACATTAAGATAACGGACAAAACTACGATGCAAACTGAAAGGACGGGAATGGAATGTTTATTTAGTTCCTTAAATCAGACGCATGCAGTACTTCTTGTGTCTTTGATAGCTCAGCGTTAATGTCCTTAGGATGCTGAGCCACGCCGGGCAGCTCCAACCGCCGGCCCCCGGTCGGAACCTGTACCCAGCGCACACACACAGGATACCTCAGAGCCAGTTTGATTTAAAACCACCAAACCCGTACAGACAACGGGCTGGGAACAACTCTGTTCCAGCAGCTCCCTGGGCTCACTGGCAGCGGGTACAGCCGGGTGTGAGGAGCAATCCAGGTGTTACTGAAGGAAAAATGGATGTCCGCTGTCAAGATTTACCATTTTTCTCAGAAGGGAAAAAAAAAAACCTCAAAACAACAACAAATTTTCACACAAGGATACAATAATATTTCTTAAATTTCTGTCAGCATTCACCAAGGATGGTTTTTTTCAGTATTCACTGGAAGAACAGAGTGAGTTTAGAGTGCACGAACATCTCCTAAAAGCCATAAAATCCGCCCCCAACCCAGCCACACCAAAGGCGGGTATCAGCACATCTGCTTCTCAGGTGAATTTTGCTTAATTTGGCAAAACTTCCCGCTGTAGGGACCTGTGCGGGAAGCAGTGCCAAGAAGGTGAGCTGACGTCCACTCCCGTCCCTTTCCGTGCATTTCAGTTCGTTACTAGAGGGTACTCAGAAAACATTAGGCATTATCTAATTATTTGATTTTTAAAAATAAAACTACTCCTTAAAGATCTTTACTAAAATTAGTCTTTATCCACATGTTGACTGAATGAACAAACACCAAACTGTCTTTACCCCGAAGGTGTCAGGATTTAAATAGAAAAGCTTCTCTGTGGAAAGAGACCGAGAGAGGTGACACGGTCTCCCTGCGGTCACCTGGTGGTAGACCTGGCAGCCGGTCACAGCACCCGGACTCCCCCAGGCTCCAACCCTCTTAACAACAGGCCATATCTAACGAACGGCCGCCTCCTCTCGTTTCTGGTGGTCTCCAGCCATGGGAAACCCCCTACCGAGGTTCCTCTTGCCTCCAAGGGTCCACGGCCCCGTTGCTGGGAACTCTGGGGGAGCTGGGAATTTGTCCTGGAGTTGGGTGCTCAGAGGTCCCTGGAGCCAGATTGCATCTTTACACAGACATTTCTCAAAGTTTTTACACCAGAAAAAATGCTGTACTGAGCTGCCCAGTTGCTAAGATTTAATTATTTTTTCTAAATGTTCCCAGCAGTCCATTTACTGGTACATTATGAAATATTCTAATAAATTATTCAAGCTGATTGTCAAAATAAATTAAAAAAACACTTTTGAGGCAGTATCTTTGCTTTAATACATTTCCTCATTTATTAATTTGCAAGATTCAGTCATTCACGTCTTTCAGTTCCTTTGAGGGAAAGCCCTTCAACGGGAGTTTCTATGTGACCCAGGCAGACACACGTAGCTTTTGGTCTCAATGCATAGGGTTGGGGCAGAAAAGCAACAGCCCCCCAAATTCTACTGCCCAAGAGCCTAAAAAAGCTTCACGCCAAACCAAAATATCCCTGCAAGAATGAGCAATCCCGCGGCTGGAAAAGGCCTTTGGCAGAAGTCACCGATCTCCTCCATCTGCGATAAATTCTGGGTCTAGAACAGGGGGATTTTATCAATGAGCAGACGCAGCAACACAACCGCCGGGGCGCGGGAGGAACCTGCCCCTGAGAAAAGCTCTCGTGTCACGTTGTCCTCTTCCTTCCACTTTCTAGCATCAGTATTTTCACTTTCAAGCAATACCTATCGCTTTGTTGCTGGTCATTTTCCCCACCCCAAGTAGAAGATTGCTGAAGTTCCTGGCAAACTGAGCAGAGTTCAAGGGCAGAGCCCGGACGGGGTCTGCTTTGAGAAACCCATAACAATTTATTGTCCTTTAGACAATTATTCTCTCACCTGATGACCCCTCCCCACCCAGGAAAAGGAACTGGGAAAAATAAAGAAACCCAAGGGTTGAAATATAAACAGATTTAATAGGATAAGACTAAATAATGAACATTAATAACACTAAAGAACCACTGTTGATCCCAATACCAATATAAAATACCCAAGGACCATCCCCAGTCCATCCCATCAGCAGAAGCTGGTTCCCCCCCAGCAGGGACAGCCAATGTGGGACCCTGCGAGTGCTGGGGCTTCGGGAGGAAGGGAAGGGCTCAGGGCTCCGGCACCGGGGCAAGGAGTTCTCGGGGTGGCAGCCACCAAGGGACAGAGAGAGAAAGAGAACTCCTCAGCAAAGTTTCTAATTTCTATGGAATGTGCCGTTCATGGTATGAAATAACCCCGTTGGCAGCTTGGGGTGAGTGCCCGGCTCTCGCTCCTCCTCGTTCCCACCCCCCGAAACACTGAGACCTTGAAGCCCACACCCCAGAGCTGGCGAAAAAGTAAATATTGTCACCAATTCAGACATCAGCATCTTCTGGAAGTGCAGTTTTCCCAGGCATTAGAAGAAAAATTAGTCCTGTGTCACTCAAACCAGGACACATTGGAAGATGCTTTCATAAAAACCTGAGGAACTGACGGCCCAGTGCCACGGGCTTTTCCAGTCCCCACAGCGGCAGCAGAAGGGCTCTAACATCACCCCCCCAGTCCCAGTTGCCCACCCCAGCCCAGCCCAAGTCCCCACGTTGGCTCTCGCTCAGAGCTACTCGCATTCGTCACTGATCCCACAGGGACCTGGGGATCCGCACAGACAGGGAGAGCCCAAGGGCAGCACTTCAGCTTCTCCTTTCTAAAGCCCAACTTCTGAACAAAGAATTGTTCAAAATAGTTGTTGTGCAAAGACACTAACGCAAACTCAACTCCTTGCTGGGTTCGCTAAGGCTATCCGTCACCATAAAACAGAAGCGAGGTTAATGGTTGTTCTATACAATAAATTTGGAGGAATTCATTTAATGTTGTGGAGCACTTGAATGGTGTGATCACAAGTGGGACAAATATGGACAAATACGAGAGGGAGGAGAATAAACCACCCCCCTCCTCGTTCTCCACTCCAGCACAGCGGATCTGGGAATCCCTGCAATGATCCAGAGCACAACCCGTACAGCCCGGAGCATCATCGCCTTCATAGAATCGTCCAGGTTGGAAGAGACCCTTGGGATCATCGAGTCCAACCATCTACCCTACACTACAAAGTTCTCCCCTATATCATATCCCCCAACACCACATCTAAACGTCTCTTAAACACATCCAGGGATGGTGACTCAACCCCCTCCCTGGGCAGCCTGTTCCAATGCCCGACCACTCTTTCTGTGAAAAATTCTTTCCTAATGTTCAGTCTAAACCTACCCTGTTGGAGCTTGAAGCCGTTCCCTCTCGTTCTATCATTCGTTTCACCTCCTCTCATCTCCCCACACCCCTGGTCTGAGGTCTGGGACACCTCGAGGAAAGCTGGGGGGGGGACTCTTGATCAGGGAGGGGAGCGATAGGACAAGGGGTAATGCCTTTGAACTGAAAGAGGGGAGATTGAGGTGAGATGTGGGGAAGAACTTCTTTGCTGTGAGGGTGGTGAGAGCCTGGCCCAGGTTGCCCAGAGAAGCTGTGGCTGCCCCATCCCTGGAGGGGTTCAAGGCCAGGTTGGAGGGGGCTTGGAGCAACCTGGGCTGGTGGGAGGTGTCCCTGCCCAGGGCAGGGGGTGGCACTGGATGGCCTTCAAGGTCCCTTCAAAGCCAAACCATTCTGTGATTCTATGATCTGCTCAGACGGAGATCACCCTCCCCCGGCTTCAGCCACTCCTGGTTGTCCTAATGTAACCGTCCTGCCACCGATGTCACCAGACACTCAATAAAAGTCCATCTCCAGCTGCAACAGCAGCGTTTGCCGTCCAGCCTCGAGAGCTCTTTCCCACTCAGGCAGGACAGACCCCACACCGGGGTCACCTTAACCCCCCCCGGTGGATCAAACCCACCAACGGCCTCAGGATGCGGTGCCCAGCTCTGCCCCGTCCCAGCGTCGGGCTTCTGAGAGGCACTCCGATTCCTAACGATCGATACTGAGCACTGACACCTCTTAGATTTCCACAGAACTCCTGGGAATTCAACTGCCTGGAAATAAAGACGATTTTTTATTATTCTTGTCTTCGGAACAACAATATTCTTGTCTGGTATTACTTATAGAAACCATTTTGTCAGTGCCTGGGCATGCCCTCAGCCAGGAAAAGCCAGTTGAAGCACTGGGGACAGATCTGTAAGTGATTTGTGATGAGCTTCCACTGTTCGGATTTTCAAGTATCCTTCCCCAAAACCCAACGCCAGAAACATCCTCTCAACAGCCAAGAAGAGCCAGATATTGCGGAGTTTGCCCCAAGAAGCTGCAGGAGTTTCCAACCCCCCCCAGGATTCAGGCCGGTTCCCAAACACACAGAACTGGAGAACTGCGCCCAGGGGCGTTTCATCCAGTTCTAAAATTTGTATGGGGAGTTCTAGTAAAAATAACAGCGTATAAATATCAAGGGGAAAAGAGAGAAACGGTGACGGCTTTTAGTCATTTTCAGTATTTTCTGCTCCCTGCTTCTCTAGCAATAAAGGTTTCATTTGTGGAACTTTGAGACCACCACCTGTAATGTTCACATTCAACAATGAAAAATATTACTGCTTTTGGGGGTTTTTTGGGTTTTTTTGGTTTGGGGTTTTTTTGTTTGTTTGTTTGTTTTTTAAATAAAACACTCCTGGAAATAATTGATGAGAATATTTTATTTATAAATATAAACTCCTCGTACCTTCCTGCTGGCACAGGAGCAGCAAGAGTAACATGGAATGGGACTTTTAGGTCTTAGAGAGCAGGATTTTTGCATTTTGAAATGACTGTTTTCAAAAAGCAGTAATTTCCCAGTTTTGCCAGGAGCCCAGTCCCCGCTGGCTGCTCTTCCTGCTGAAACCACCCCGTATGCCCACGGGTGGGCTCTACGGGGCAGGGGCCGCACTTGGTTGTGGGACAAGAGAAGGCAGAAGTCATTTTGCCTTTGGAGCAGTATTTAAAGAGTCGGCGGTTGGGCAGGGCATGAGAAGCCGGTCTTGAGTCTCAGCAAAGGTCACGGTGGGTTTTTAAAACACCTCTGCAGCCGCCTCTGCCGGACTTGCGCTCTCCACGACCGCCCACCCTGCACAGAAGCGGAATAATGGGGCATAAGGGGGAAAGCCTGAGCATTTTGCTATTCCCGACCCCCCCCGGCCTGAGCCAAAACCCCAGCGGGGACGAGCTCCCTGCCCCACTGTCACACGTCCTCACGCGTGGGCTCCTCTCTGGGGCGGCTTAAATTATTTTCCCCGCGCTCATTCTCAACTCCAGCACTTCTGTTCTGTTCTTCTACTGCACCTTCTCTACCCCAAACCCTTTCTCCGAACACAACAATAAATTATTGATTCCAGCCCATCTGTTGATGCCGATGGCAGCTGCGGCAGTCGATGGTGGATGGAAATCCTGTGACCGCATGGACACGGAGTCACATGCGGCCGCCGCTGCCAACCGCCTCGCCGGTCATTGACAAATAGTGAGGATCAATTGGCATGTGAAGCCGTATCAGCTCATTTTAACGAGAAAGTGTATGAAAGGAGCCAAGCAGAGCCCCAGCGGAACGCAGACACAACCAGGGACGGGAGGGAGGGAGGGAGGGAGGGGATGCCACGATACAGGTTTTCGAGCCACTTGGCTTTCCCCAGGCGCTGACTTTGTGCCTCTCTGATTCCACCTCCTTTGGCTGAGGGTGAGGGCACATCCGTGCTCAGTGTCCTGCGACACGCCATCGCTCGCTCTTCTCCTTATTGCAAACCCAGCTCCCCCCCCCCCGTGCACAAATACCCACACCGTGGTACTCCCCCCCCAGCACGGTATCTATACCATGATCTAGATAGGAGCCGTACGTGTCAGCTTATATAACCAGGGAAGGCTTTGTGGTGGGGCCAGGCCCCTCCGCCCAGGGTGGGTGACACCCTGGGTAGGGGAAGCGTGTCCCAAGGGTCGCTGTGCCCCCCCCGGCCTGTCCCGGGGTCAGAGGAGCTAGAAAGAGGACATTTCCAGGCCCCTCCACCTCCAAAGGGGGCTGTCAGGCACCCCCCGGGGGAAAACCAGCGCTGCCACCCATTGGGCCCTGTTCTCCCCTGAAGACACCAGCTGGGGGGGAGGTCGGGCTCCTGCAGCTCCTCCCCCCCCCCATTCCAGCCCCCGGGGTGACAGGGGCCGGGCGGGCCGCGGGGGCAACGCTGCAGCCGCACAAGGGCCAGACGACACTTCTGCACCCCACAGCCCCCCACCCTCCCCCAAACCCACCTACAGCTCCCTCACAAAACCCCAAATCCCTCCACCGCCCCCCCTCGTCGGGCCCGGTGCCCTCCCAAGCCCGCCCCCCCCCCCCCCAGGGGACATCCCCAGCGGTGACCCCGTGTCCCCCCCCCACCCCCAGGCCTCGCCCCGATCGCCCGCAGCTCCCGCCCGCTCCCCTCCCCCACACCGGGCACCATCTGCACCAGGCGGGGGGATGGGGGTGGGGGAGGGGGACACCCAGATTTTTAATGGAAAAACGCCGGTGAGCGCGCAGCGGCCTCCCCCCGGGTAGGAAACCCCCCCCAGTGAAGCCGAAGTCGCCCCCGCCACCCCCGGCCCTGTGGGGGCGGGGGGAGCCCCAGAGCCGCCCCGCGCACCTTCCCCCACGGCGCCTTGCGTCCCCGGCGGGCCCGGGGGCCGGAGGGAACCGGGGACGGCCGAGAGGGGCCGGGGGAGCGGGGACGGACGGGCGGAGCGGGGACAGGCCACCCCGGGCCGCAGCGGCCTCCCCCGACCCGCTCTGCGGCAAAGCGGCGGCCGGTGGGGCGGGGTGCGAAAAATAACGGTAACCAGGCTCGGGGAGGAAGGGCGGGGGGAGCTCGGCCCCCCCTCGCGGCCGCGGGGCTGCGACTCACCGCGGCGGCGGCTCTAGCGCGTCTCCGGGCCGGACTGCGGCGGGGCGGGAGCTGCGGGGGGGACTGCGGGTGTCGCCATCTTGGTGCGCCGGCGCCACGCCCCCCGCGCGCTGCCGGCCCCGCCCAGCGCCGCCTGCCGGCAGGGGGCCGAGGGGCGGGGCTGGGCCGCCGGCACCGCGCGGGGGGCGGGGCCAACGACCCGGCACGGGAATGAGTGGGCGGGGCCAAACTCCCGATGCGGGACTGAAGGGGCGGGGCCAAGCCTAGCACGGGGCTGAGGAGGCGTGGCCAAAGCCTGGCAGGACCGAGGGGGCGTGGCCAAACACCGGCCGGCTGCGGGGGCGCGGTCAAACTCCCGGTAGGTTGAGGGGGCGTGGGCAATTCCCCGGACAGGTGACTGCGGGGGCGTGGCCAAACTTCCGGCAGGGACTAAGGGGCGGGGCCGAACTGCCGGCCCCGCGCTGAGAGGGCGGGGCCAACTCCCAATACGGTGCTGAGGGGGCGTGGCCAAACTCCGGCGGGGGCGAGGGGGCGTGGCCAAACCGCAGCGGGGCCGCGACCGGGGGCTCCAAGGAACCTTTACTTATTCCCCCTTTTTTTCCCTTTTGCTTTTTTTTCTTTCCTATATTACAAATTAAAATTTCATTTTCCTTTTCGGTGAGACACTGGAACGCACCCACTGGTATCTCTGACACAAAAGTCCAACCCAGCCCCCGCCATTGCCCCCCATTCGCTCGGTCACAGAATCACAGAATTTTCTTGGTTGGAAGGGACCTTTGAGATCATCGAGTCCAACCAACAAAAAAACCCCCACACACCAAAAACAAAACAAAAAACAAAACCCACACAAAACAAACACCCACAACCACACCCCACACCCCCCCACAAACAGACACAACCCCACAATCTCGGGCACTAGAGCGTGCCCTGCAGTGCCATGGCTACACGTTCCTTAAATACCTCCAGGGATGGCGACTCCACCACCTCCCTGGGCAGGCTGTTCCAGTGCCTGACCACCCTCTCAGGAAAGTCATTCTTCCTAATATCTAATCTAAACCTCCCCTGACGCAACCAAACCAGGCCCCCCTGTCCCCGAGCACTGGCCCCACAGCAGCAGGGCCCTGCGTGACCTCCTGCCACCTTGCCCAGACCACGGGGCGTTTGGGGTTCTGGGAACATCACCACTGAACCCCCTGGCTGAGACACGGGGAGGCGGCTCGGTGGCAAAGGCGCTGTGTCCTTTCAGCACATGAGCGCCACCAAAGCAGAAGAATGAAGCCAAGAAGACGCCGAGCGGAGCTCAGCAGCAGGCGCAGTGACAGAGGGGGATTCCCGGCAGCACCGGGCTCTGGGCTCCCTGGGGCATCACAGAGTTCCCCAGGGAGCACCCCAACCCCCAAGCATCCACCCAGGGAGGGTGCTCGCTGCCGGGGCAGGGCCAAGGTCTGTCTTGCAGGCAGCTTGGGGGGCTCTGTCCTTCCCTGGGGACGACTGAACTCCTGGGTAGAAGATGCTCCCGACTCCCAGGCAGTTCCCTGAAGGGTTATGTCCATGTTTGAGGCAGGTCCATGGCCAGGAGCTCCCCAGGTCTCCTCCCAAGGCAGCTCCAGAAATGTTTTGGCTCCTCCGGAGATGGTTGGATTCTCAGGTAGCAGCCCTGGACTCCTCCAAAGTTGCTCCCCGAGGTGTTTTGTCCATGCTGGAGATAGGTCCATGCTCTGCACTTTGCCCCCTCCAAGGCAGCTTGGAGTGTTTTGCCCTTCCCTGGATACGGCTGAAGTCCTGGGTAGAAGATGCATGTGACTCCTAGATAGTTGCCTGAAGAATATTCTTCATGTGTGAGGCAGGTCCATGCCTAGGAGGTCCCCCAGGTCTCCTCCCAGGGATCTCCAGGGATGTTGTGGCTCCTCCGGAGATGGACGGATTCTCAGGTAGCAGTCCCGGAGTGCTAAGGTGGCTCCCCAAGGTGTTTTGTCCATGTTGAGGAAGGTCCACGCTCCGCACCGTGCCGTGCCGTGCCATGCCAAGCTCTCCCCGGCCCCCGGCTGGCTCTGGCGCGGGTGGCTGTGCAAACAGTGCGCGGACAAAGGCGGCTCAAGGACAAGAATTTCTAACTACTAGAGCCAAACTTTGTCTAGGCCAGCATGTCCCCCCAGCCTAATTCATCATCGCTGCAGAACGGAGTGCAGAAATAAGGGCAAAAGTCCTGTAAGTAACACCCCGAGTGGAGCTGGGACAGACGGGGCCACAGGAAAACTCTGTTAACAGCTAAAACAGCAAAATTCTTCTTTTCTTCTTCTTCTTCTTTTTTTTTTTTTTTAATATAGTTTCAGGATAAGCTAAAACTTCAAATGGCCGTGCATGTCACAGATCGCATCACCAAGAAGAGCTCCATGCTCATCCCAGAACTATCTGGAACCAGTGAGATCTTACAGAAGAAATAAAAATTGCCCAAATGACATTGCTGTCCTACACGCCACAGTGCTCCTCGTCCAGGCGCTGCAGTGGCTTCTTCATTCTCATTGCCACCTGGGCTACCAGATCTCTTCCCACTGAGCCTTCCCCAGCAGCCGCCAGCTCACTGAGGAGCTGGAAGTGCACGGAACGCTGTCATCAGCTACAATCCCATCAGATATGCAGATTTCTGTTTTTTTCCAGTAAAATAGTGAATAAGAGAGCGCTAATAATTCACCCAAGTGACCCTTCTTCAGTGAAGAGAGACAACTCCTCCTCCTTTACACACAGGATTTATGCCTATAATGTTATGACTATAATTTATGATTGCAATGTTAGGATCAATTTTTATCGTTACGTAGTTCTTGTCCTGTGTTGCTGAAAGAACAACCCAAACCATTCTATTTGGTTTCTGATTTAGGAAAAACATTTAAAAATCCACCTTGCAGAAATGTCCTTTTCAGCAAATTTTAAATCTCTGTCCTGGGAGCTGAGCTTTAGGAGGTGGGTGCTGAGCAAAGCTCTGGGCTGGAGAATTCATTCGTCTCACTTTGCAGGTGACACAGGAGCAAAATCTGCCCTTGCTTTTCATCGCTGACTTTTACGGGGCTGCCCTACAGTAACGCAAGGGCAGAGGCAGCCGAAAAAATGTAGATATCTCAAGCCATAACTAATCAAAAGCACTTAGACACACGTTAAATAAGCTGCTACAGAAAGCTACCGATTCTAAGAAATTTTCAGTCCAAACCGGACCTTTCGTAGCTTGGTTCTCACTAAACCTTAAATTTCCAGCAGATGTGAAATAAGTGGAAATAAAACCACCGAAATAAAGGAAAAATCCCCTGATGAGAAGGGGATTCCCTGCGGGACTGCGCACCAGAACCCCCCCAGGAGACCCGGGCCCCACAGGGGTCACTGCTGTCAGTATAAGGCATCTTTGGGCGAAGCACTTCAGGAAATAAATAGGTCAAAACACTCTGAGGTTGAAGAGTGATAACAAAACAGAACAAAACGTTCCCAAATTGCCCTCAGCGATGCGGGCACAGCCCTGGGAAGACTCTGTCTCACGATACTCCACATTGTCCCTGCAGAGTGACACAGTGACATGGTCCTGTCCATCTTCCCGTGGGAGCCAGGGAGTTCCCCACGTGGGGCAGAGGGAAACCTCGGGACATGTGGATATGAATTTGGGAAGGGTCTCCCAAATGACGCTGCCTTGTAGAGCAGGTAGAGTCCAGCTCCAGGGAAGGGGTTGGCTTGCCTGCAATTTTCATGGCAGGGGTTGGATGAGTACCCCAAGGGTACTCAGGGAGCTGGCGGGAGAGCTCACCAAGCCTCTCTCCATTATCTATCAACTATCCTGGTCAACAGGAGAGGTACCAGATGACTGGAGGGTGGCCAGCGTGACACCAATCTACAAGAAGGGCCGGAAGGAGGATCCGGGGAACTCTAGGCCTGTCAGCCCGACCTCGGTACCGGGAAAGATCATGGAGAGGATCATCTTGAGTGAGCTCTCACGGCAAGTGCCGGGCAGCCGAGGGATCAGGGCCAGCCAGCATGGGTTTATGAGAGGGAGGTCCTGCTTAACCAACTTGATCTCCTTCTATGACCATGTGACCCGCCTGCTCGATGCGGGGAAGGCTGTGGACGTTGTCTACCTGGACTTTGGTAAGGCCTTTGACACCGTCCCCCACAGCGTTCTCCTGGAGAAGCTGGTGAATCATGGCATAGGCAAGTGTACTCTTCACTGGGTAAAAAACTGGCTGGATGGCCGTGCCCAGGGAGTTGTGATCCATGGGGTGAAATCCAGTTGGCGGCCGGTCACCAGTGGTGTCCCTCAGGGCTCAGTTTTGGGGCCAGTCTTGTTTAATATCTTTATTGATGATCTGGATGAGGGGATTGAGTGCACCCTCAGTAAGTTTGCAGATGACACCAAACTAGGTGGGAGTGTTGATCTGCTTGAGGGTCGGCAGGCTCTACAGAGGGATCTGGACAGGTTGGATCAATGGGCCAAGGCCAATGGGATGAGGTTCAATAAGGCCAAGTGCCGGGTCCTGCATTTCGGTCACAACAACCCCAGGCAACGCTACAGGCTTGGGGCTGAGTGGCTGGAAAGCTGCCCGGCAGAAAAGGACCTGGGGGTGTTGGTGGCCAGCCGGCTGAACGTGAGCCAGCCGTGTGCCCAGGTGGCCAAGGCGGCCAACGGCATCCTGGCCTGTCTCAGGAACAGCGTGGCCAGCAGGAGCAGGGCAGTGATGGTGCCTCTGTACCGGGCACTGGTGAGGCCTCACCTCGAGTGCTGTGTCCAGTTCTGGGCCCCTCACTCCAGGAAGGACATTGAGCTGCTGGAGCGTGTCCAGAGGAGAGCCACCAAGCTGGTGAGGGGTCTGGAGAACAAGTCATAGGAGGAGAGGCTGAGGGAACTGGGCATGTTTAGTTTGGAGAAGAGGAGGCTGAGGGGAGACCTCATTGCCCTCTACAACTCCCTGAAAGGAGGGTGTAGAGAGGTGGGTGTTGGACTCTTCTCCCAAGGGAATAATGACAGGAGCAGAGGAAATGGTCTGAAGTTGGGGCAGGGGAGGTTTAGATTAGATATGAGGAAGAATGACTTTCCTGAGAGGGTGGTCAGGCACTGGAACAGCCTGCCCAGGGAGGTGGTGGAGTCACCATCCCTGGAGGTATTTAAGGAACGTGTAGACGTGGCACTTCAGGGCATGCTCTAGTGCCCGGGATTGTTGGGTTGTGTCTGTTTGTGGGTTTTGGTTTGGGTGGTTTTTTTGTGGTTGGACTCGATGATCTCAAAGGTCCCTTCCAACCATGAAGATTCTATGCAAGCCATCCTGTGATTCCATGGTTCTGTTCTCATTAAAATAAAGCTAATAAAACCCATAAACCCCTCTTGGGCTAAAAGAGAACAAAACGCCCCAGCGCTTCGGCGGCAGCACTGAGCTAATTCTGCAATTCCCAGTCTGAACCCGTGACCTGGAGCCGGGCCGCACTGATGGCCACACGGTGCTGGGAGGGCTGAGAGACTCCCAGTCCCCCCACAGCCCCCGAACATCCCACAGTGGGACCCCCACTGCCCTGCCCTACACACCCCCCCTGCCCTATACATTCCCCCTGGTCCTGCCCCATACAGCACCATGGCACAGCCACCACAGCCCCTGCCCCACAGCGTGTCTACACCCGCCCCATAGCCCTGGGCCTTACAGGGTCCCTTTTGAGGACCCCCCCGGCCTCACACATCCCCACAGACACCTCCATGGGGCGGCTATAGGGCAGTGGTGCCTATAGGGCCTTCCACAGAGCACTGTGGGGCAGCGGAGGTGCTCAGCCCTGCGTCTGGGCGAGGAGCTGAGGGCAGAGCCCCACGGTGAGGACAGGGACCGGCCACCTTCCCCATGGGGCACTGGGAGAACCGCACACAAGGATCTGAAATGCATTTTTAAGGAAACTGCTCATTTCCATAGCACTATATTTAGTGTTAACAACATTTGCTTCTCAATTTATTATTTTTTTTAAATCTTTGTTACTTTTAAGTCACATAAGAATTTGAGCAGAGCAAAATATCTATGGTGTAGTTTGATGTACTGTTTTAAAGATCAGCATGAGCAATTTGGAAGGAGTTTAAAACGGATAAAATTGTATTCCGGTAACAGAAACAATGCCTTTTAAAGCCATTATATTTAGCAACTGGCTCTGTCATACGTAGAGTGAGGGAAGCAATTATAAAATCTCTGCTCTGATGAAATGGGAAACTCTCCCAGCACCTGCTGTAGGTGGGTAACACAAAGGCCACCCAAGCTGGGGTTAAAATTTCACCTGCTGATGGTGCATCGGGGCACGTTCCTCGAAGGCACCTCTGGGAAGCTGCTGTCAAACCTCATCAGTCAATGGGCTGCATGGCCCCCATCCGGCCTGCAGGGTGGAAAGGAGAGAAGTACCTAAATCATAACAACACACCCCAAATGCTGCCACCATTCCCAAAGGCTCCTGTTTCCCTGGGCTGATGGGGACTGTGTGCCTTGGAGCTGGATGGCGATGGCCAAACTGGTAAGATGCGACTGCTGCTTTGCTCACTCAGCCTGGTGTTCTCCGTCATGATGGCGTTTCAGATTTTTTGGCTTGGCTTTTTCACTATTTTTTGGCTTGAATTTCCATTTTCAGCTGATGAAACCAAATTGAAAATGATGCAAGAAGTCAGTGAGAATTTTGAGGTAAATAAATAGAAAAAACCCGCCTACGCCAAACAACAAAACTCCCCCCAAAAACCCCAACCTTCTGCAATGGCAGTCCTGCATGTGCTTAATGTGTGCTGATTTGATTTCTGACGTTATGTGCTTAAAATATTAATATTAGTATCTTTGTGACTTACGATTTATATTGTTATGTTACTGATTTCTGGTTTGTATTTAAGAATTACCCAGGTTATTGAAAAATTACAACATTTAGCCTTAGAGAGCTCTTTAATTTGCTAATCTTTATTCAGCACGCATTTAAATAAAGGTGAAGCAAGCAATTTTTCTTCCAATTTGTGGAAAGGTTGGACCAGATGATCCTCGAGGTCCTTTCCAGCCTGGGATTCTGTAATAGGAAATCCGTGTATTTAAAGCTCTCTCTGTGCCCCCAGAGAGCAAGTCCCCCCGGTTCCCCTCGGCATCCCTCCAGCGGGACCCCTGCCCAGCGACGGACCGTCAGGTTTAGATCAGCAGCAGAAAATTTTACTTTAGTTGAATACTTTGTCACTGTGTGTCTGTTCTGAAATGACAGAGAAACTGTTATTTTGTAGAATAAGTTCAAAATCTCAGAATCCCTGTCATTCTCTCCGCATCTAGTTTTCCAGTCACGTTGTGATTTTTAAAAAAGTGCTAACACGGTGAGATATTCTGTCCTTACCTGCTTTATCTGAAGTGATCTTACTTGGTCCATGATACGGAAACATACATACACATTCCAACCCTGTTTAATGTCTTTGGAGATTTTTAAGCAAGCTTTATGCAGTTACACCCAACAGGTGCTAGATGCTGCAAGCTGTGCAATTTCAGTTCTTTTTGAGTTATTGGTGGAATTTCCTCTCCAGTGAATATTTTTTTTTGTTTCATTCAGGTTAACAGTGGAATTTAGAGCTGAGTAACAGTATTATAAAAAAAAAATAAAAATTAAAAGACATAATCCTTGTGTGTATAAGTGAGTAGGTGGGTTTGTGCTTGCGATGGTGTGGCGGTGTGCTCTCCCTGTTTTACCCGCTCTTCCCCCCCTAACCCCCCTGCTCCTGCTCGGGCCATGGTCACCATGGCCATCACGATCATCACAACATCAGTTGCAATAAGCTGCACCTGGACTTTGGGGGTGGCTGGCAACACAGCCATAACACTGTCTGGAGTGGGGACCTAGATATTTTGTTCCCGTGAGAATATGACTATAGGTCAATTATCTTACTCTATAAATAGCGGACAGCCCAAGAGCCCTTGGAGCTCTCCTGCAGGGCAGCGGCTGCACACCAGGCTCTCCCCTTGAGCGAGGACGCTCGCTTAAGGTTCTGATCCTCGAGGTTGAGAGATTCCTTGCCGCAACAGATTCTGGGTAAGTGACTAATAGCATGCTAAACTTTGAAATCTTAGCTAAGTAGTATAAAGGATTGATTGCATATATATATAATCCTTTAGACATAAAAGTGTTGACCAAGTCTGGGACTAGGATTGGATCCAGCTGCACCCAGATGCCTCTCTGAGGAGTTTAGAAGCCAAGGGGGTCCTTTCTGAACCTTGCGACTCAACCGGCCGGCGCTGGGCCCTGCTCTGGGCCTGGCTGAACCCCATGCTGGCAGGGTCCCTCCGCTCCAACCTGTCCCCGGCCCCCGGGAAGCAGGAGGAGGTGTTGAAGGACCACCAGAGGAGTTCAGTAAACACCGCAGCACCGCACAGCTGTGGAGAAAACTTTTGTTTGGAATCGGGCTGCGTGACAAGGAGTTTGGGAAAAGATAAGCTCGAAGCCTATCACTCGCCATTGTCACATCAATGTAACTTACAATTTTTATGATTCTTCATTTTAATTAAATCTTCTGGCAGTGTATTGAGCAAAATATTCAAGTATATGTCAACGCTTTTCCTTCCTCAGGCGCACACCGCCTCACAACCCACTCGCTAACCCGCGCCCAGCCGCTCCCCTCAGGCCAGGCCAGGCCAGGCCGGCCCCGCCCCGCCGCAAAATGGCGGCCCCGAAACGGCCCGGCACCGCCCTTCTGATTGGTCGTGAGTGAAAGGCTCCGCCCAGAGGCTGCGTTGCGAATGGCCGGCCGCTCTGCGGTCGCTAAGGCAACCGCCCCATCCTCAGCTCCTATTGGCTGAGCGGTAGGGAGGGGCGGTGCTGATTGGCGGCGGCCGAGTGGAGGCGGGGCGGGACGCGGGGGGGTCCCGGCCGCTGGCAGATATGGCGGCTGGCAGTGGCGGCGGAGGCTCGGGGGGGAGGACGGCGCTGCCGCCCGGCCGTGGCTGTGGCCAGGACGGCGTGGGAGCGGCGGGAGCGCCACGAGTGTCTCCTTTCCCCGGGCGCCGGTTTGAGAGGGGCACGGCCCCGCCGCGAGGGGCGGCCCCGGGGCCTCCACGCAAGGGGGCCCGGGGCTTGGAGCACCGGGAAATGCCCGCGGGAGCGGCGGGGAGGGCCCCGCACAGGCATTGGCCAACCCGGCCCAACGTGGGGCTCGATGGGATGGATTCCATTATTAATTACACTTTTGGCTTCACCTGGGGAAGGTTTATTTCACCCTTTAATGCTTATGTCAAAGGACTCGGGGATGGAAACCTTTTGGGCTGTTTAGAGAACAGTCTTCCCCTGCCCGTACCCACCACCCGCTCCAGCCCCGAGGAGGAGCAGCGGCCGCTACTCCAACTCCAGCAGAACCGGCACAAGGTGCCCCCGTGGCCAGGAAGCAAAGATCAGCTCCTGCCCCTGCCGGCAGAGACAGTGCAGGGAGAGAGCTTTTCTGACCGAGAAGAAAAGGGTCCTAAAGCAGCAGCTCCAGGAGAGGGTCCTTCTCGGGCAGCGCTAACGCAGGAGCAGGACTCAGATGCAGAGATAATCATTAAATCCTTCTCTATGAAGGATTTGTGAAACATGAGGAAGGACTTTAATTGACAAGGGGTGACACTTCTCTCCTGGTTGCTCGGATGCTGGGACCATGGCGCCGAAGCCAGGTTCAGAAGACAGAGGTGACACAGCAGGGACAGCCGGCCAGAGGCGGAGGATTGATCAGGCGACGGGGGGAAAGACAAATCCCCCCGTCTCGACTGGTGGTTCCCCTTTGGGGATGGTAGGGAACAGTGCAGCACACAGAAAGGTGTGGAGGACCCGCGGGCACTGGCTGTGCCACAGGGGGTTCATGGCGACGCGAGGGAGCGCAGACCCTCACGAAACGCCACACAAACCCTCCTTGCTGCGGAGGTTTGTGCAGAGGCACCATCAGTGTGTTCCCACACACGGTCACCGACGTCCGGAGAGGATGCGCTGCTGATGCACCAAAAGTGGTGTGACAGGGTGCGGCAGCACAGAGACAGTCCCCTTGTCCCCTCACTGGGGGCGTCCTGGGGAAACCTGGGTGCAGGACTCCAGCCCTAGTCCCTGCCAGCAGCGCAGCCGCCATCCGCACCTGGCGAGGGGACACCGCAGCGGGGTGCTCTGGGGTCCCCACGGGGCCAATCTATCGCTCGGTGCAGTGACGGACCGACACCCGTCCCCGGGCAGGGGACAGCTCTGCTCCTGCCCCACGTGGCTCCGGCCCCTCATCCTGCGCAGAGCTGGCCGTCTCTGGGCGGCCCCTCCAGGCTCTGCTCCGGGGGCAGGAGCAACCAGGGCTGCAGCGGGACCCCCTGATGCTCCTTCCCTGGGAAACATTGTTCTCGCTGCACGTTCCAAAATTCATCTTATTCACTTGTGCCCCCCTGACTGTTTAGCCCCCCTGGGGTGGGACCGATGCAGCACTCCTCCAGCAGGGACTTGATCTCAGCGATTTTAGTAAGCATCTTGCATAGGGTTATGCCAAAAGACCACCCCTAAAATGGTAAAATATTGGAGAAATTAGCGAAAATGGGGGGTTGGAACTGGAAAAAGGAGGATTTTAGAGTAAAAATGGGGATTCAGGGTCAAAACTTGGGGATTTTGGGTTAAAAATGGGGGTGGAGGTAAACAAAGGAATATTGTGGGTAAACACAGAGATTTTGAGAGTAGGAGCCTACTTGCACCCAGCCTCCATGTTGGCTCCAGCTGTGGTGCAGAGCCCCCGCAGCTCCACCGGGGGGCCGGAGACCGAGGGGGGAGAGAGGCTGGGGGCGGGTTGGGGGGGGTGGCAGGAGGGCTCAAACCCCAGGTGTCCCCTCCTGCACCTGCTCCCACGTCCTCTGGACATGTCCCGGGTTGTGCTCGGGGCGGGATGAGGGGGGAACCTGAGGGTCTCTGCCCACCCCTTGCCCCAGCCCCATGACCTGCATCTCTCCATGAGCCAGGGCAGTTCCCCCAGCAGCACCGCGATGCGGGAGCTGGCCGAGACCAGCACCATTGTCACCAAAATTAGCGATGATTACTCTCCAAACTGATCTGATAGTTTAGAAAGCCGACAGCAGTTTATTGCAGTGCCGGGTGCCCAGGGGGGGGTTTCTCCTCTTGTCACACACACTGTGACTGGCAATGACTCGACACAATCACAATATATTCCCATGTATTCTTCCCATTGCCTTTTTAATACCTCCTACAGCTGCCATCAAGAGAACTACAAGAATGAGTCCTTCCACTCCTGAAGCTGACCACCCGTTCAGCGACCAGCCCCTACACCCTGGAGGACTTGATTTAACCAATTATTTCCTGCTGCATCTCTAACTGCCCGGCTGTCTTCAACGCCTTTCTCCATTTCATCCAGTTGTCTGTAAATCCCCCGTTACGTTTGGGGTACGGATGCAACAGTAACTCTTGATCTAGTTTCAAGAATCCACATATTCCATGTTCTTTAATGAATAACAAATCCAAAACTAATCTGTTCTGTAGAGCCATTTCTGTGTTAGCTAGAACTTGTTTGTTAATAATTTGAAATCCTCTTGGAGTAGCCCTTAAAGGAGCTTGTACCTGCCAGGTCAAACTGTCACCAACCTCCTGTTTCAGGAGCCCTGGCAACGGGAAGCTCTGGAGCCCCTACCCAAACCGCCCTGCGGTGGGCGGTTCTTCCCATCCCTCATCTTGCTCAGGATCTGTTTTTATTCTTCCCCAATGTTTAACAGGGCTCCTCTTCCACGTGGGGCAGAGTCAGGAACCCCACCCTTCCTGCCTGGCCGCACCATCCCAGCGCAGGCGGGTGGGCCAGCGCCTGTCTGGGGTCACCCAGAGTATCCAGGTGAAGGGACTGAGGGAGCTCCCTGCGGACGGTGTTCGCTGCGAGTCTCATCCTGACACGTGCTCATCGTGGCCAAGGCCAACTCGAGGAGCCCATTTTTGCTGTTGTTACTCAGGGACAGACACTCCCACTTACCAACACTGTGCACAGAGCTGTCACCCCGCTCCATACACCCACCGCTGTGCCCGATGCATTCCCAATGCCCTTCTATTCTCTTTGTCCACGTTCTCACCCCTCTCCCAAGGCGTGTGCGCTCCAGGGCTCTGTGTGCTCGCGGTGTGGTTATAGGTAACACAGAGCTGGACAACGCTCGCGTACGTCCCACCGCCGGCACATACACAAAGCTCATAAACTGCTGGCTCAGGGCCTTCCATCCCACTGGGCGTTCCTCTAATTGCTATCCACCAAACACTGCTCCATCCCCTCCTGATGATGGTTATCTAAGTAACATGAAAAGTTCACCTTTTTAAATGATTCAGTAAGGTTTTCCCATTCCTCAAGCAATGACATGTTACTGGTACAATCCCACAAGGAACAGGCTGGCCAGCTGAGTGTGGGAAGGGGAGACAGGCGGCAACACTAGATAAATTGTGCATTTTTCCAAACCCTTGAACTAAGCCTAGAATTAAATTTTCATCTTGTTAATTTTAAGTCCCCACCTGAGCACGGCTCGCAAACATCAGGGTTACAATTATCAATGTTCCCGTGCTAACTTTAACCATAACGGTCCATCCAGTCTTGCTTTCCATTCTGGTGGCGGAGCTTAATCCTGGTGCAATGTATCCATGGGGATATTCCTTCAAGCTTCACCCCAGTGTACGTGGTGAGCAGGATCTGGAATGGTCCCTTCCACCTCTCCTGCAGAGGTTGGTTGCTCCGAGTCCTCAGGCAGACCCAGCCCCTGGGTCAATGTGGATGGACCACAACGTTCAGAGCCAACGGCACACTCTGCACCACGTACCTGTGGAGAGAAGATGAGACTTTCTCTCTAAAGAAAACGTATACTCTGTAAGATACCGATTCCCCAACACTTCCGTGTTTACACTGGTTTCCATGACCTGACAAGGTTTAACATAGGATTTCAAGTGGGCTTTTTCTTTGGACTTTGGCTGAATACGTGTTTGCAGCAATGCTAAAGGAGCGCCTCCGGCCACTTAATCTAGGCTTCCTGACAAATCTTACTGGTTTGCCTCTTAAGGCTTTGATTCATTCTTTCTACCTCCCAACCTTCCTCTGGTCTCCATGGAGTATTCAGGTCCCATTTCACCCCAATAGCTCTCGCTACACCCTGAACTATTTCGGCCACAAAATGAGGACCTCTGTCTGATGAGAGACCTACTGGGACTCCAAACTGTAATATTATTTCCCGGAGAAGTACCTTTGCCACTTCTCTGGCCTTGCTGGTGCGACAGGGTAAGGCCTCAGGCTAACCTGAGAAGGTATCTACAACTGCCAAGAGACACCTGTACCCATCTGGCTGGGGTAATTCTGAAAAACCTCTTTGCCAGCCATCTCCTGGGCTATTTCCTTTTTTAGCAATCCCTGGTGGGGGTCTTCAGGGTAGTGGCAGGTTGTTACCGGAGGTGTATTTCACATTTCTTCAAGATATTTTGGCTACTCATGTCATTCTGACACTCAAGACTTGAGTCCTTGGGACTTCAATCATTGCTTCAGTTCCCCAATGAGTCTCTCTATGCCTCTGGGCTCCCACGTCACTTCTTGAGGAATTACCATCTGATTCGGAGGGGTCACCCGATTCTTTTGGGCTTTCAAAATATCGGCCAATTTACCATTTTCAGAATTATATTCAGCTGGGGAATACCCTCGCTTTTGATATTTTTCTGGCATTACTAACACCTACCCTTTGGCTACCTCACCTGTCAGTCTGTTTCCCGTATTTACTGGGGTATTTCCAAACCGATGGGCTTTGCAGTGCATTATTCCTACTTGTTCAGGTAGACTGACGTTTTGTTACAACTCCTGTGTCAGGTGTCCGTACTTAACGGGTGAGCCTTGGGAGCTCAAGAGTCCTTTCTCTTTCCCAACAGCTCCATGGACATATACAACCACAAGTGCTTCCAGAATCAGGTGCATGGTAGCAGCAACCACTCTAAGGCCATCCTTTACTGACACTGTCCAATTGTTTTGAAAAACACCCTACTGGTCTCTTCCATGACCCCAGCTTTTGGGCCAGCGCTTCCAGCATGAGATGTAACCGCTCATATACAAGCCGTTCAAATGGCTTTTCCAGATTTGGCAGTCCCAGTGCTGGAGCGCTCATCAAAGCTTGCTGCAGCTTTGTGAAGGCATCTCAACATTCTTCAGTCCAGATCAGAAGGTTCCCTTCTCCTTGTGCTGCTTCATACAGCGGTTTTGCTGTCAGCCCAACGTTTACGATCCACAAGCGGCACCATCCAGCCATGCCCAGGAGGGCTCCAAGTTCCCCTTTCGAAGGAAGTTCTGGAATTTGACAGGTGGCCTCTTTTCTCTCGGTTCCCAAACTACGTTGTCCTTGGGAAATGGTAAATCCCAAGTAAGCGACCTCTGGTAAAGCAACCTGAGCTTTTTTTCGCCAATACCTTGTATCCCACCCGTCCCAGGAAATTTAGAAGGTCAATCATTAGACTTTTAGCAGCTTCGTTTGTACTGGTCACCACCAGTATGTCATCCACATATTACGGCAGAGTAATTCCTTCGTGTGCCTTCTGCAGATCTAACTCTTTAGCTAACTGGCTCCCAAAAATAGTTGGGCTATTTTTAAACCTTTGCAGCAACACCATCCAACACAGCTGCGTCTTACGGCCTGTTTTTGGGTTTTCCCATTCGAAGGCAAACAGCTCTTGGCTGTTAAGTTTTGAGCCGCCTGCAGAAAAACACATCCTTCAAACCCAGTGCCCTGAACCATGGATCAGTTTCCTCCAGGGCTGTCACAGCACATGGATTACCCACAAGGCACACATCCTGAACTACCGGATTTATTCCCCTCAGATCCTGTACTACTCGATACTTGTCTGAATGTGGCTTTTTCACCAGCAAAATCAGTGTATTATATTCAGATTGGCATTCCCTTAGTAATCCAAAATTTACAAATTTCTCAGCAGTAGGTTCTAGCCCTCTCTCAGCCTCCATTTTAACAGGGCATTGCTTTTGTCCTACCGGCCTGGTGCCTGGTTTGAGTTGAATCCTTGATGCTGCTCACGATTGCCCTGGAGCTCCAGCAGCACAATGACAGAATCACAGAATTGTTGAAGTTGGAAGGGACTGCTAGAGATCATCTAGTCCAACTCCCCTGCTAAAGCAGGATTTCCTATAGCACATCACTCAGGATCGCATCAAGGTGGGTCTTGAAAATCTCCAGAGAAGGGGACTCCACCACCTCCCTGGGCAGCCTGTTCCAAGGCTCTGGCACCCTCACCGGAAAGAAGTTTCTCCTTGTATTTAAATGGAACTTCCCATGTTCCAGCTTGTGCCTGTTGCCCCTCGTCCCATCACTGGAAACCACTGAAAAGAGTCCGGCTCCATCATCCTTCAACCCACCCCTTAGGTAATTGTAAACATAGATCAGGTCTCCCCTCAGTCTTCTCTTCTCCAGGCTAAAGAGCCCCAGCTCTCTCAGCCTTTCCTCATAAGGGAGATGCCCAGTACTGGATGCAGTATTCCAGTTGTGGCCTCACTGGTGCAGAGTAGAGGGGGAGAATGACCTCCCTCGACCTACTGGCCACACTCTACCCTATGCAGCCCAGGATCCCATTGGTCCTCTTGGCAACAAGGGCACATTGCTGGCTCATGGAAAGTTTGCTGTCCCCACAAACGAGGGGATTCACTGCATTTTCCACATCCTCTGGTATTTTCAGTGGTTATTCTTGGCTCTGGCAATGTAAATACTTGGGCCTCTAGGGGCTTCTCTTGAATTTTTCCCTGATCAGAAGTAATTTGCGTATTAAGCTTTCCAAGTGAAGTGTTATCTCTCCCCAGCAATGGCACAGGGCAATCAGATGTATAAAGAAACTGACGGGTTATCAGCCATTGTCCAATTCTGAATTTCACAGGTTGGAAGAAAGGCCTGTTTTACTTTCTCCTGGTGGCACCAACAACAGAAGTTCTTTCTTTGCTTGGGGTCCCTTTATATGTATTCAGAATTGCAGCAGGTGACTCCCGTGTCTACAAGAAATTTTACCTCTTTATTCCCTGCCCTTACAGTAACATGGGGCTCTGCTGGGGGGACTTTCGAGGCAGCCCCTGCTCCCCTTCAGTCTGGATCCAGGGCACACAGGTTGGCTGCTGCCTGTGGCAGGTTCTCGTATTCCTTGTGTCTTAACTTAGGACACTCTCTTTTCTAGTGTCCCTTTTGTTTACAGAACACAAACTGATCTTTGTCCAAAGGGGCCAGGTTTCTTTGTACATGTCCTGGATACCGCCTAGAATTTCTATGTCCAGATCCTTGGCTGTTCCTTACACAGCTTCCTCTAGTTCCCTGTACTATAGCTGCCACCAGTATCTTGCTATCCCTTTTCTCTTTTTCCTCTTCAACCTTTTCTTGATTGTTATACACTCTCCACGCAGTTTCTAACAACTTATCCAGGGACCTTGCATCTGACCCTTCCAACTTCTGTAACTTTCTTTTGATATCCAAATTTGATTGTCAAAGATATGTACCAACAAAACTGCATCTGACTTGACCTCTGGATTGACGTCAGTGTATTTTTGGGCTGTTTCTATTAAACTGTCAAAGAAAGTGGAAGGATCTTCCCCCTTCCCTTGAACAACCTGCTATAATTTGGACCAGTTTTTAGATTTGGGTATGGCATTCCGAATACAGAGTAATACCAATCTCTGACACTCAGTCAACAACAACCTTTGAGCTGGGATGTTGGGATCCCAATTAGGGTGATTTGATGGGAAATGACACTCTATTCTTCCTGCCTGGACACTCTGCTTATGTACCCTTTCAGCCTCCTCCTTGATTTTGCCAGAATAATTCGCTCCTCGTGAGACACTATGGTATTCAAAATTACTTGAAAATCTTTTCAATCCGGATCCTGATTTTCAATTATTGTTTCTATTACTTTGGCCACTTTCTCAGGATCCTCCTGTTATGTTCCCACCATTTCCTTCCAGGCCTTTAAATCCTGTACTGAAAACGCTACCTTTACCCACACTGGCCTGTCTGCTCCTACTGCCTGCCTGAAGGGAGCCTGAATATCCTGTGCATTGTCCTGTCTTCTCCTCCCTGCTATATGGCTAAACTCTTCACCCCTTACCTG
The DNA here is from genome assembly GCF_964106895.1 of Numenius arquata. NCBI lineage: Eukaryota > Metazoa > Chordata > Aves > Charadriiformes > Scolopacidae > Numenius > Numenius arquata. The sequence continues at coordinate 1,824,083 of NC_133604.1, read as the reverse complement.
TATGCTACATGCCGAATAGTATCTCTTCTGAAGTTTTTTATTCCCTGACTCTACTACGCTTTTGTATTATATGCTTTTGAAGTTTTGTATTCCCCAACTCTACTTTTACGCTTGCCCGTTTCACCATGGCGGCATGAAAGGTAGGGGGGGGGGAGGCGGGGACGACACGCTTAGAAAATGGCGGCGGCTCCCTCTGGCCTGCGCGCCGCTCCTCTGCGCATGCGCCGCCGCCTCTCGCGCCGCACTGCGCACACGCAACGCCCCGCCTTCCCCCCACTGCCTCTCGCCCATGTTCACGTCACCCCGTCCTCTCCGCCGCGCTGCCCGCTTGGCGCCCTCATCGCCTCCGCTCCCTAATTGGCCCGCTCTTCGCGCCCTCCCTTCCTATTGGCTAGGGCCGCCTAATCCCTCTTTCCCATTGGCCGCCGACTCACGGGCGGTCCCCGCCCACCCCCGTGAAGCGGGAAGCCAGGTTTCCCCCCGGGTAAACAAACGGGTAACGCCATTTTCTTATCTGACCGTGCGTGAGTTCTGTTCTCATCCTGCCGCGGCCAGTGCCATCTCGGCCCGGTTCCTCTGCGGGGTCTCTTCCGGGGAGCCCAGTCCTCACAGCCCGAACGCCTTGCTGGAGCCGCCGTCGGTACAAGCGCTGGTACGGACTCGGGACGGGGACAGGGGAACACGGGATTCGGTGCTGGGGGTTCAATATGTCTATACTGTAGTAATAAGTAAAAGAAAAATGAAAACAAAATGGCTTTGAGTCCTGTTCCTGCGCGTTGACCTCCATGCCAGTAGCATTATCTTAAGAATTAAGATGCTTAAGATGCAAAAACTGTGTGGGTTTTTTCTGTAAGCTGAAAGATACAACGCAATTGCAGCGGAATTTGGGGGCTTCCAAGGGAAAATTGAGGCGTCCTATGGATTTTAGGGTGCCCCAGGGAGGTTCTGGGGTGTCCCCAGGGATTTTAGGGTGCCCCGGGGGGACTCTGGGGTGCCCCAGTCAGGACTTCTAAGCATCCCCATGAATTTTGGGCCCCTCCGGTGTATGCTTGGGAGTTTTGGGGTGCTGCGGAGCCCAGAGCACCCCCGAATCTTCTTCACCTTCCTGCGGGGACGATTACTCCCTCCCCGGGATCAGGCCCCCGGACGCCTGGGGTCTCCCCTTGACCCCCCCCAAAATCTTGAGCCTCCCCCCGGGATGAGCCCGAGGCCGCCCCGTCCGTGTGAGGAGCCGGTACCTCCGCTCCCGCGGCACCGCACGGGCTCCGATTCCCACAAAAGAAACGGGAACAATCCTCACGTTTCTTGAGGAAATAACGACGTCACTAAGCCAGAGAATGCTGTATGGGGGCATAAAAGCAGAAAATAAGCAATTATATAAAGGCAAAACATCTATAGTTCGCAACCCGGCTCTGTCGCGGGCATGTTCCCGCTTCTCCGTAAGAGGGAAAAAAAACACCAAAAAGAGACAAAAACTACATTAAAAAAAGAGAAATTAAAAATGCATTAAATAAAGGTGTAAAAAATATATATTTTAAATGTTTTCGAAGGGGCTGGAGAGGAGCCACGTGGGTGTGGGGGAGGAAGAGGCAGAAGTGAGGTAAAAAAAAACAAATTAACATTAAAAGAACAAAAATTAATTTAAAATAAAGCAGACTGATACTTGAAAGGTTAAACTAAACTAAAAATAAAGAAAAAAGGAGGTTTATGGAGCCGGGACCGCCCCCCCTCCGGCTAGTTCCGCCGCCGGCCCGCCCTGAGGGGAGCGGAGGCGGCGTCAGACTCGGACCTTCGGGGACCCCACGGACGCCCCCCCGGTTCCTACCGGAGCGCCTGTACGACCCCCCAAAATCCGGTGGAGCCACGAAACGTGCTCTCCGGGCGAAGAAGGAGCCACTACCGCTGCTCTGCGACGCCGCTAAAACCCCGATCGCCCGCGGCTGGCGGCAACGGGGGGAACGCGGGTCGGAATACGCATACCACCCTCCCTTCTCTCCCCGCCTTCCCCCCTTACCGCTGCGATCCACGCCTTCTGCCGCCCTGCTAGAGACTGAGGCGCCCCCGCGGCCGCCACGCCACGCCTCCAGCCCTCCCATTGGCCGCCGCGCGGAGGAGGGCGTGTCCTCACCGACCCACTGCGAGCGCAACGAGGCAAAGGAGGAGTGCGCGGATGGGCGGGGTTATGCAAATGAAGGTATGAGGGCGTGGCTTGAGGAGAGCGAGCGGGGCGAGGGCGAGGGTCACCCTTGAGTGGCGGCGGGTGGGCGACGCGACGCGCCAGGACGGCAGGGTCCCCTCACCTGGGATCACCGCCCCGTATCTGTGGGGCCCTCCCCATAGACTTGACTCCTGCCCCGTATCTGATCTGTGGGGCGAGCCCCATAAGTGTGGGTCCTGCCCCCCGCATAAACGTGGATCTCCTTTCTGTATATGAGTCTCCATCCCCATGTATATCGGTCCCGCTGCCTTTCTATGGTTCGCCCTGGAGGCACACCTCCAAGAGGGTGTAGTGGGAGCTGATAGTGCTGATGGGACCCCTAGTGCGTGGAGACGGGGAAGGGTTGCTTGGGAGGGGGACACACCTATAGACCCCCACCCCATGTCCGTCACGCACCACGTCTGCCCGGCTTCTAAACACCTCCAGGGATGGTGACTCCAGCACTGCCCTGGGCAGCCTCTTCCAATGGTTGATAACCCTTTTGGTGAAGACATTTTTCCTAATACCCATCCTAAACCTCCCCTGGTGCAACTTGAGGCTATTTCCTCTTGTCCCATTGCCTGTTCCTTTGGAGAAGAGACCGACCCCCTCTCGTTACAACCTCCTTTCAGACCCCCCCGGTACCCTACACCCCTCCCCGAGGTCCCTCTGTCCCATCACATCCCCAGTTTGTCCCTCGCAGTCACCCCACTGATATCCTGTTCCTCTGCCCTTCTCCAGACTCCCAGAATGTTCCCCCCACATCCCCACAGACCCCAAGTCCTCCCTTCCCTGCCCAGGCTCACCCGGAGCCGAGCGACTTGGTGCCCGTGGCTGATCTACGCTGCTGCTGAGCCCTTTGGAAAAGCACCGACTGCTGCAAAGTTGTAAAAGTTTTCCAGAATGCATTTAGCATTGTCTAAATCGGTGATTCCAGCTGCTGAAGTGAACAATAAAACCAAGCCATATACTGTAGGTGGCAGTTACTGGATTAATAAATCATTTTCTCTCTGTTCCATGAATCCCAGAGGGCTGGAGGATCACTGCGGACACTCCCTCACTGCGGAGGAGCCTGTGTGCACACACCGACGGGTTTCAGGTGTCCACGAAGTGGAAAGACTGAAAACTGCTGTTGCAGAGAGAGCACACAGCAAGCAGCTGATCAGCTCATCCAGCCACTTACAACGGGGTGGTAAATTAACTCTTAAATAAATGCCTTTTAACTGAAATGTTCATTAAACTCCCAATGAAACACCTACAGCAGATCCAGAGTTTGGATTAATTTCCTTCAGCTCACTAAAGTCAACATTCCGTGGCTTTAAGGGATGTGACCTGTAACCCGAAGCTGCTCGAACACCAAATTAGGGCAGGTTATGACATTTTGCCAGGGGTTGCACTGCCCATTTTACCCAGGGTTCATAACAGCCCGGCTCCTCCTCTGCCAGAGCCGGGACGCTCTTCGGGACGCGCTCCCACATCTCCCGTCCCTGCCCGTGACCGGACTTTAAATTCAGCTTTAGAGAAAACTCCACCAGATGAATCCAAGGAGCTGAATACACTCCAGGAGGAAGGCAGCAAGTGCCTGAATGCTGCTCTCTCTGAATTTCAAGGGCTCTAACGGGCAGAAGAACTAGTTTTGCCCAGTACGGCTCCTCTGCCCCACACTGGAAATGACAGAGCCCAGCATCCTCCTGCTCCGCGCCTGCCTGGCGCTGCTGGCCATGCCCATCTACCTGCTCTCCTTCCTGGGCATATGGGAGCCCTTCTGCAAGAAGATATTTTTCCCTTTCTTCTTAGAGAAACTTTCTGCGTTTCACGAAAGGAAAGCGAAGAAGCAGAAGCAGGAGTTATTCCGTAACCTCCCCGACTTCAGGAGCCCCTCAGGGGAGCTGAAGCTGCTGGAGATTGGGACCGGCTGTGGCCCCAACTTCCAGTTCTACCCACCAGGCTGCAGAGTCACCTGCACCGACATCAACCCCAACTTCCAGCAGGGCCTCTCGAGAAACATGAGCAAGAACCAGCACGTCCAGTACGAGCGCTTCCTCGTGGCCGCAGGAGAAGACCTGCACCAGGTGCCCAGCGGGTCTGTGGATGCCGTCGTCTGCACCCTGGTCCTCTGCTCCGTGCAGGACGTGAACGGCACCCTGAGGGAGGTCCTGCGAGTGCTCCGACCAGTGAGTATCCAAATAAAAAGCTCTGTTGTTACCTTTATCGTCTGTTCCAGAGGCACTGCACCATGAGATAAGAAAAAAAGAAAAAAAAAAGAAAAATAGTTGGGTTTGAGCTCCCAAATGACCCAGTTTACTTCCCCACAACCGCCCTGCACTGCTAGAGGGTGCAAAGCAGGAGCAAGACACTGGTCGGTCCGTCCTGGTCTTAAAAGTAAAACCCTAAAAGTCCCATAGTCTGGTAACTAGAACTGCCACTAATTTTCTAAGTAATTATGGTTTATCATTTAAAGCAGAACTGGTTCCTCTGGTGCTGTCTCTCCCCCCACACACCGGGTTTTCTTTGGTGGGAAGCTCTCTGATCAAGAGTGAAAATCTGCATTTTAAACAAACTGCTTTAGCCTCTTAGAAGTGGCTGAAGTGGATCTACCTGTAGGACTGAAAGAGTCTCATTAAATGCCGTCATTCCCTGTCCTATACTAATCAAGTTAAAGACCAAAACCAGCTGTTTTGTTGGGCTATTTTTGCAATAGACTTTCAGCCTTTAAAGTGGCATTTTCAAGACAATCCTCTGGGTTGTCAAAAACTGCTGAGTTTCAGTAAAATTTATACCTTTCTCTTAGTTTCCTTCCAAAAAAAAGAAATGACATGAAACAAAAAGACAACAAACTATTGCCATAATGAAAGAGGGATCAAATAAGTACACCCTTCACGCTTTTTGAACAGGCATTTTGAGTCCCTGCAAGTTTCCTGCTTACACTAATTCCAACTGACACCACAAAAGCCGGGAAGGGGTGGGAGAATCCCGCTGAGCGAGGGACCGGCGCAGGCACTGGTCTGTACTGGAGGGGAGGCGGGACGGGGGCAGAAGTTCAGCCTGGCCCCGGCGCCTGCTCTGTGAAAGGACTTTGTTTTCCCCAGGGAGGCGCTTTCTATTTCTTGGAGCACGTGGCCGCCGACCGATCCAGCTGGAGGTACTTTTGGCAGCAGGTCTGTTACCCGACTTGGAAACTTGTCTTTGCCGGGTGCTGCCTAACGAGGGAGATCTGGAAGAATCTCGAACAGGCCAACTTCTCGGAGCTGAGCCTGCGGCACACGAGCGTGGCACTGCCCTGGACCCCCATCGAGCCCCACATCATTGGGTACGCCGTCAAGTAGCTCACACCCCACACCCCTGCCCCCGAGAGCCCTTGGCATAATCAACACGCACAACACGGCATAGGCTAATCCAGACCTCCGAATCCAGGCAACACGGTGAAGGACTTTAATTCAGTTTCCGATTCAAGCATCAAATGAGAAGAGAGGGTCAGTTTTCTAAGCATCTCTGAAGCACCGCTGCTGACGGTGCCTCGCTGGACCCAGCGCAGCCATGTGGGATCCTGTGGGGCTGCAGGGGAATGGAAACAGCCCAGCAGGCAGGGAAAAAAAATGTACGAGCTCAAAGGAACGTCTCCCTCTGCCTGGTGAGCTGTGGGCAGGGACCCTGCAGGGGCTCCCCACGCTGGAGTCGGCCATTGCAGGGCTGGACCCACTCCCCCTCCCGCAGTCACGGCTTCAGCTGGGACGGCGGTGGCTCTGGTCAGCGGCCGGTGCTGTGGTCTGGGGACGGGGACAGTGTGACAGCGCAGCGGTGGCTCTGGTGTCGCTGAGCTCGCGAGGCCATTCCTGCTCCTCACCCCCCGCCGGCGATGGGCTGGGGGGCACCAGGGGCCGGGAGGGGACACGGCCGGGACACCCGGCCCCGGCTGGCCACAGGGATGTTCCGACCACGCGCCGTGGTGCTCGGGGCACAAAGCTGGGGAAGGAGAAAGAAGGGGGGCTGTCGGGAGCCATGGCGTTTGTCTTCCCAAGGCCCCGTTCCGCGGGATGGAGCCCGGCGTTCCTGGGGACGGCTGAACCCCCGCCTGCCACGGGGGGCAGGGACCGGAGCCCTCCCTTTGCTTTGCTTGTGCGCGGCTTTTGCTTTACTTATTAAACCGTCTTCATCTCAACACACCAGTTTTCCCTCACTTTTGCCCTTCAATTCTCTCCCCGTCCAAACGGGGGGTGAGCGAGCGGCTGCGGGGGCTCGGCTGCGGCCGGGGGGAACCACCACAGGCAGTTCCCGCCCCGCAGAAGGCGCCGGCGGACACAGACCCTGAACTCCCGCCCTTTAATTTACAGCCCCGGACGCGCCCCCAGCCCTTCCCTCCCGACCTTTGCTCCGCAGCAGGTGTTTATTCTCAGCAGCCGGGGTGTGAGGGGCGGGCCGGGCGCTGCCTCCCCACGCAGCCCTGCCCGCGTTCGCCGCCTCTCACCCGGTCCCTCACGGCAGCGCTAAACCCTCGTGTTCAACGGTCCGCGCTCGGGCTTTCCCCGCCGGGCGCCGCCGCCTCAGCGGCCGTTGGCGGCGCTGCCGCCATTTTGTCCCCTGAGGGAGGATGCGGCGGGGCCGGCCCGTCGCCACCCCGATGCTGCCGCTGCTCCTGGCCCTTGTCCTGCCCGGCCCGACGGTCCTGTCGGCTCCCGCCGAGGGTACCGGGGCTGAGCCGAGGCGGGAGGGGCGGGGGGTCTGAGGGGACGGTGGGGGGACGTGGGGGAACACAGGCTGTGGCGGCCCAGGGCCCCCACAGACACACGGAAAACTTCACCTGCACCAAAATGGGATGAATTCACACGGCGACGGGATGCGCCTCGGTGTGCACAATAAATCCATACGCAGGAAATGCACTTGTAACCAGGTGACATACACACGTTTCATACAACCTAAGGAAACTACCAGAAGTTGGGCTCCAGCGGCAAACATCAGAAATCCCACAGCAAGTAACCCTGTAGATTAAGGAAAAAAAAAAATCAACCCCCCCAAAATGCTGCCAGTCCCCGAAAAGCTCTGTTTTCTGCTGTGAGCGCCGTAACGGGTGTTGTGTTCGGCAGGGTGCGGGAAGCAGCCGCTCTCAGACGCCGTCCCGGGGTCCCGCATCGTGGGGGGACAAGACGCCGTGGTGGGCTCCTGGCCCTGGGCCGTCAGCCTCCAGCTCCGCCGGCCCGGCAGCAACTTCGCCCACGTCTGCGGGGGAGTTCTGGTGAACGAGAACTCGGTCCTGACCGCGGGCCACTGCGTGACAGGAAGGGAGTACGTATTCATGCTAATAGCTGGGTATTGACGATGAGGAGGGCATGGTAGATCACCTGTGGTATCTCTGAACAAAGGCAAATAGAATCACAGAACAGTTTGGGTGGGAAGGGATCTTAAAGCTCACATAGTTCCATCCCCCTGCCCTGGGCAGGGACACCTCCCACCAGACCAGGTTGCTCCAAGCCCCCTCCAACCCGCCCTTGAACCCCTCCAGGGATGGGGCAGCCACAGCTTCTCTGGGCAACCTGGGCCAGGCTCTCACCACCCTCACACCAAAGAAGTTCTTCCCCACATCTCAGCTCAATCTCCCCTCTTTCAGTGTCAAACCCTTCCCCCTCGTCCCATCGCTCCCCTCCCTGATCCAGAGTCCCTCCCCAGCTTTTCTGGAGCCCCTTTAGGGACTGGAAGGGGCTCCAAGGTCTCCCCGGAGCCTTCTCTTCTCCAGGCTGAACCCCCCCAACTCTCTCAGCCTGTCCTCCCAGCAGAGGGGCTCCAGCCCTCCCAGCATCTCCGGGGCCTCCTCTGGACCCTCTCTGACAGGTCTATGTCTCTCCAGGGCTCCAGACAGAGCTCTCCCATGGCAGCACCACTGTGCAGCCCAACTCTGCAACCCCTGTTTATGACAGGGCCCGTCCCAGGGACTGGTCGTGGCTCTGAGGACTGAAGGCTGGCTCTGTCCCCTCTGTCACCTTCGCTGTACTGGCCCTCGGTGGTGACGGCTGCCACAGCATGGGATGCAAAGTCCCATCTTTGTAAGGCAGCATCAAGAAGTTCTGGACACGCCCTTCTGGCTTGGCCCAGAACAACCATCGGTATTTTTAATGAAGGGTTTTGGTTTTGATCTAGGTGACATTTTTGGTTAGGTCGGGGCTTTTTTTCCATGAAGCTCTAGTTTTTCTGGTTAATAGATTTTCCTAAACTAGTTAAGCTCACTGCAAAAAGAAAATATTGCAGTATTTAAATTAGAAACATTACAAATCATTAGTTTTAACACTGTTTTCATTTTTCCTGTTTAACAGAACCAGCAATTTGGCACTTCACTTTTTTTTGGACAATGTGGTAGTAACAGTCCTTAGAACAGGCCTTTTCATTGTACTTACAGGAACTCTGCTGCATTTCAGCTTTCTCATCATTATTGTCTTTTCATAGTCTTTAGCATCATTACAAAATCTAGTTCATGCTGGTTTGTATTGACTGTGTTGACATAACCATGAACTGAGGGAAAGTGAACTGTAAAAACATCTGAACTTTGGAATTTGTTTATCAGGACTTTGTTAGATCAGCTCCTTGTTTCTTTAAATGCACTTTTACAAACATTATTTTAGAGATGCATTATATCACAAATAATCAATTTAATTTTTATCTTATGCTCTGGAGAATTTTGGAGGTTAATCTGAATTTTACAGCCTGCCCTTTGCTCATCGCAGGCCAAATTCAATTCCCACTTAGTATCAGCATCAACAGACTTGAACAGGAATCAGGTCAGAATGACTGTGGCCCTATTTCTAAATTTAGTATTAAGTGGATATTAATTTGATAACTAGTTAATGGATTTCCCAAATCTGGGTACAAGCACAGTTTTTATAAGCACTGTGGATATAAGTCTACCTTCTTTCTGCAAAATAAATCTGTGGTTTTATCTTTTTCAAAAGAATATCTCCTGGGTGGCCTCTGCTGAGATGGGGTGGGAAGCCAAATCTGAGTATCAGCTTAAATCATTAATCTGAATTCGCCATAACCAGCATTAGGCAAACTGAGTGTGCAAAACAATGGTAATTCTGTCCAATTTGTTCTAGAAAGTACTCCCTACAGAATTTTCAGTGTATTTTCCTACAGGTGCATAAGCCAACAGTAAAACAATGGGTTAAACAATGCCATCAAGAAATGTATTTACTTCAACATAATTGTAAAAAAATACATGAATTCTGTCTTAGGAACCTGTACTCCTGGAGAGCGGTTTTGGGCACGCACAACCTGCAGAAACTCAGCAGACACACAGTGAAAAGAAAGATCAGAAGCATCACGGTGCACCCGGAGTTCAAGAGGGAAACGTTTGAAAACGACATCGCGCTGTTTGCGCTGGGTTACGCGGTTCGGTACAGTGGCCACATCCAGCCCATCTGCCTGCCCCCTGCTGAGCTCCCCCCGGGGCTGGAGAACGGCACCGAGTGCTTCATCAGCGGCTGGGGACGCACCTCCGAGCAAGGTACACCTTCCCATGCAAGTCAGGAGGTGTCTCACATACCACCAGTTAAATCCTTCCACAACTGAATCTCTGCTTTCATCAGCTCTTCCACTGAAAGCAGGTTAGACATACACAGAGGTAACCAAAGGCATACATTTTCTAGCTTTTATTCCAAGTATAACACCAAAAAACGAAAATAAACCACCCTGACTTTCAGATCCGTGGTACTGAATGTTACTGGTACTACTACACGGTACTACTCAGTGTTGTCTGCTAGAAATGGCTTTTTTATAGAACAACGATTCTGATGCTGTGCCTTGTAAACCCAGGGGTCCCCGTGTATTTTACAAATGGCTGCGCTCCCTTAGACTCTCCCTTTAATCCCAACGAGCACAACCTCTTAGTCAGCCCCAGCCCGGTGTGGAGATTTCGAGAGGGCTGGGGATGGTACGAGCTGGTTTGCTGTCACCGCTGACGTTCCCAGCAAGGCTGGCGAGTGGTACGATTCCCATCGCTGTTTCTTCACAATAAGAACTGTGGAAGACTACACCAAATCCAAGCCTGCAAATCCTTAACGCACTGAAGTTTCAATCCGTTAGAAGGCAGCACAATCTCTGTATTTACATGAATGTCTAGACATGTGCACAAACACGCTTAAGCTAAACAGGGGAAAAAAGAGCACGGTAAGAATTGCTACACACAGCAGCATAAATATTTTACCTTTCCATATGCTGCCTTCCATTACAGGCGATACTTCAGCTGTGTTAAGAGAAGCTCAAGTGGAAATCATTCCTTACAGCACCTGCAACGGCTCGGAGTCGTACGGGGGGCTGGTGAACAGGAACATGATCTGCGCTGGCTCTCGCTTCGGCGAAGTCGACGCCTGCCAGGTACGAACGGCCCCGGGGAAAACCCCCGGCCAGCGGCTCAGGGGCACCGTGAGGGCCAGCAGCTGTGGCATAGTTAATTACAATGGCACAAATGCTAAGCAGAAAACATGTCCTACTGCAAAAGCATCAGCATAAATAGAAAGAGAGGTGAGACGGTGATTCCAAAGGAAAAACACATCTCAAAACCACACATGAAGGATTCAGTGATGCTCGGACGAAGACAAGAGTAAGATAACAAGGTGAAAGGATAAAGAACTCAAACACATTTATACAACACTTGCCACAAAGATGTCAATAAATTACGTATTACACAAACACAGCTGTAGATACACAGAGGTATGACAGTACACACGCAGCGTGTGAAGCGCACAAGCATCTCACCTGGTTTTGTGCTGCTGAAAGAGCAGCAGCGGTGGAAAGTGATATGGTTCAGTGATAGGGAGAGATTTTTATTTAAATGCTGAGCAATCAGCATCTCTTCCTCAGAAATGACAATTCTCGGGTCAAAAGCACCAGTATGCAAAAGCTGGGGCACCAGCTGTGATATGGGAGACATTTGTAATTAAAACCCATCACGTATTGGTAGGTCCTTTGTCTCACACCCTCCCTCTCCCCTCGGTATTTCCCTCGCAGTAGGTGCCGTGGCAAAGACTCAGAGCTCTGCCTTCGTTACCGTGTTCTTGTTCCTTACACACCGTGCAGACGGTGTGTTCTCATGCTGAGGAGTGAGAAAGTTTAGGGAGATGAGCCTTGGAATGAAAAGGTGCAGAGAGAAAACCAGAACTTTAGTTAAAGACACTGAAGCTCACTCAGGTGGGGGTGGGGACTCGAGCCACCGTCACCCGGCATCACCCCACTGTACCTTGTGCACCACGAGCCGTGGGTTCCGTCAGCGTCACTGCCCGGTTCACTGACCGGAGTGAGAAAAGTTAAGAAAAAAAGTGGACACGTTACTGACTTCTACGTTGTCTCCCAGGTGGGAGCGTAAGTTACTAGTTCTTTATACTGTTTATTTTTAGGGAGACAGCGGCGGACCTTTGGCATGTTATCATGCTGGGACCGACAAATACTATCTCATTGGGATTTCTAGCTTCGGCCTCGGCTGTGGCCGACCAGCGTATCCCGGGATCTACGTCCGCTTAACGCAATACAGAGCGTGGATAACATCCAAGCTGCTGAGCAGCACGGCTGGGAACCCCGTCAGCATTCCACTGACCGTCTGTCTGACTCTGGTAGGGATGGTACTCGTGTAGACTTGCTGAAGGGACAAACCATTGCGTCATCACCAGAGGTTCGGTTTGCCTGTTAAACTGTGGAAAGAGCCAACTCCCGTTTCAGAACAAATCCAAAGAGCCAAAGGACATACACTTATTTTTGAGAAGTCATGTTTGCAATTGTGTTATCTTTTTTGTTTCCTGCCTTTGCTATCCCCACTAACAGCGGAGTAAATGATTACAGCCTTGATCCCAATAAAGAAATTGAATATAGAAATGTTACCAACTGAAAATACTGTTTTCCTACCCTGTTTCTGTGCTTTCCCAGCCATCAGAACCTTCACTACCGCTCAGTGACACTGCCGCCATTCCGCAGATGGCAGAGATGCTCCCTCTGCCGGGTGAATCAGCAGAGCACAGCCTGGTTTGGGTTAACAGCGGCTCAGCTCACTGAAAACTAAAGAAGAAAAAAACCTGCGGAAAGACAAAAGGTGTTCGCCTCTAAGTATTTTTAGCGATGGCTTAAATTTTCTGCACAAGTAACTTAGTGCCCTCCCTGCTGCAAGGACACACCAGGTAAAAGATCTCTGGGTGCTATTTCATAGACTAAATATTTATTCTTGGCCACTGTAAAAGACCCGATACTGTGCACACCACTGCAGTACTATGTTAATTAAAAATAAATAAGGAACAGCAGATTTACATTTTGGAGACTTTATTTACCAAGGTCAAAATTTGCAACCATCTAATTGCTTCGACAAATATTTACAATTCATATAAAGCATGTATTTTTGTTTGGAAATAACCAGCAGAACAGTATTAGGTACTATGTCTCTTACTCTCAGGATATAGATTTTATTCTCTTACAATCTAGATTTTGAAGTAAATCCAAAATAAGTACTTCATGATAAGTGATTACTTAAAGAGCAAACTCATGTTACTGTTTAATATTTCCATGACGAAAAATGAGCTGCTCTGTCCAAAACACAATTTTAAGAGGACAAAAATTGACTATCCTTATGTCTGGCAGCACTACATTTGTTTCACTTGCTGAATACAGAAAGAATTGGCCACCATTTTTTTTACAGCCTTAACACTTGATAGCTTTTTTGATTATTATTCCGTATTACAAAAGAAGGTAAAGGAACAACAGCACACAGTGAGGATCAAAACACCGTACAGAGGAGTCACCAAATGCGTTTCAGAGCTGGGGGTGGAATTCTCCCGCAGACGTGCCACAGAGCGAACCCCCCCGGGGGGAGCCGAGCCAAAGGGCCGGTTCCCGAAGCCGCTCGGTGCCTCCCGAGATTCCCCCGAACACCCCCCTGGAGCAGTTCCCCAGCGCAACGGCTTTCTCAACCTCGCTTATTATTTTTGATGTGCAAAAAAAGCACTCTTTTTGACATGATCGTGAACACAAACATATGCTCCAGTTTGGCCTAAAGGAAATGTATCATGGATCATGTCCATAACCATCACAGAATTAGAAACTTTAGGAAAAAAAATGTATTTTTATAGCCTACTACCAACGTGATTGTGGAATGCAGTCTTTCTCATACCGTTTGCAAAGAGCTCTGCTTGCTAAGAAGACCATTAATTCAAAAATGAGTAAAATAAGAAACACTGGCTGACCATATGAAAAGCGTTACGCGTCTAGGAGTGAGCGCAGCCGAGTCTCACTCGGATCTGAGCAAGCACAACACACACACGGAGCTCTAACACCGTCTCAACAGCACAGTCCATAGTGCAATTCCCGCTGACATAACTGGAAGCAGGATTCAATCCTAACTATGGAAAATAGTGTATTTATTATTCATGCAAGAAGCACTGCAGACACATTGCTCTATTTCACAGAATCACGGAACCACAGAGCGGTGGCAGCTGGTGGGGACCCCGGGGGTCACCGTGCCCAAGCCCCCACGCGAGGGGCTGCCCAGGACCCACGTCCCGGCGGCTTGTGAGAGCTCCGCGGATGAAGACCCCACACCCAAAAGAGCCCTGGTCGTGTCAAACAGTTAATTTTCGTCTGAAACAAATTAAAATCATACAAACTAGAATCTCTGGTAGCACTCAGAGCTAACGTGCAGCTGATAGCAACGTTGGGAATAAAAAGCCCTAATCTTTTTTTTTTTTTTTTTCTTTTTTTCCCAATACTCTTTAGGATCCATTTTTTTTTGCAAGTTTCCTACAGACATACAAAATTAATTGAAATATCTCCTACACCAAAGAGGATCTCATTTGACTTTGTACTATCCATAAAAATATATGCTTGAAAATCTGGTTCACAAAATATTTAATTTGTTTACTAAAATGAAATATATAAACTGTCAAAATACGTATATAAACTCAATTTCAGAATTTGTAAAGATCACAATTTAGCTACAAAATATACCAACCATCTACCTGTTTTCAATAGAATATTTTCTTACAAAGACACCGTTACTTTGCAAAATATTGCCTACCTTACAAAATTAGTCCGGAAATTTTGTACTACTTTCAGCGTAGAAACCATATATTAGAACCTCATTAACCCTTTGGTATATTTCTTCCATTTTTTATTTTATCGTTCTTCTTCTATTTGGTTTAAATGTTCCAAAGCACAGCAGAATCTCCAGACAGAATAAGCAATGCGTGTTTAATTGTAGAGATAATCAGCACACAATTTATTTTTCAATTATAGATGTTGATGGTGCCCAGACGCTGCGGAATCCCCAGCTCCTCGTCCCGCCCGGGCTCCGAGGGAACCCCAGGCCTTCAATTCTCTTAAGAAAAGTCAACCCCGAGCTCCCTGCACCTCGGACGCTCTCGGGACTGGGCCTCTCACCGCTTGCTGCGGACCCTTTCCAATCCCATAAACACAGCAAACATTGGAAAAAAAAAAAAACAAACCACAACCCAAATTTTTAAACTGTCAGCTGAGAAAGAGTAAACATAATTTATACCTCTAGCAAAGTATTAGCTTTTTTTTTTTTTTATCATCTGCACCTGTAAATAACAACTTACAGGTTAAAATAAAAATATTTACATACAAATAACTGAAAGAAAAAGTAAGGATTGAAAAAGAGTAAGAAATCAAAACATATACTGGTTATAAATGTTACTAATAATGTCAACTATGGCAAGGATTCCATTTCATCCACGTTTTACTTGGGAGCAAACTCTGCCTCCATTGCAAGAGGAACTGGTGGAAATTTGCAAAGAAATTCTAATCACCTGCCTCAAGAAACAGGCCTGTCCTTTACTGTAGGTGCAATCTTGACTTTAGCAAGTTTCCAGTTGTGCCAGCAGGAATTTTGGTGAGGTTTTCTCGTTTCCTTTTTGTACTTTGTCACCAACATGTTGTAAATAAAATCTATATAGTCTTTAAGTTGTGAAATCTAGGTAGAAAAGTTTCATTTTTGACCTTTCATCTAGTTTAAAAAATTCAGTATAAAAAAAAAATTTCTCCTCTGAAATTTAAACAGTCCACAAAAGTTTTACCTTCTTTTCTTACACACTTTTATGACAGTAAAGATCTTTCAAAGTTTTTAGCTCTTCAATTAGAGTTTTGTTCTGATTTTCCAGGACCGCAACTCGATTTTCCAGGCATTTAACATACTCTTTCTTCTTTCTCCGGCATTCTCGAGCAGCCTCTCTGGAACAGACAAGCAGAAGCGACTGTTGATTTGAGATATGCCTGTTGTAGGAACGGTACGGTCCTGACCAAGACAAGGAGAGAAACTGTAAAGCCGCCAGGGACAGGTGGGGAGCAGGGAATTCAGCAGTTTCTGGTAACACACACGGGGGTCAATCTGCAGCAAAAAACCCCATTTATTTTCTCTGAACTGTGTGAGACGGGACGTGTAGCGTGCTTTGGTCAGAATTTTCAGTGTTTTTAGTGACTGGACGTGGCACACCCTGATGGCACCATCAGCACAGTGAGCTCACAACACTCACAATTTGTGCTCTGAAGATACTCCTTCAGCACATCGAACAAACCCTAGCAGCCCCCGCGCACCCACGTACCTGTTCTTCATCAGCCTTATTTCTCGTTTCAACTGCGGATCGTCCGTCTTACTTGTCTGCGATGTCAGAGTGACGGGAGACGTCATCACCACGGTCTGGGGAAGGGAGGTGGTGGTTGGCGTGGTGCGGATCTGGTAGGTCTGCATGTCCCCCGACGCAGCTGCGGTGACAACAGCATAAGACACCAAAAGGCGGTTGCGTTAGAAAGCGAGGCCAGCGCCGGTGAGGGGCATTTCTAACCATTTCCAGAAGGTACTCACTCTGCACCACCACCTGGTTGCTGGGTACCAGTATCTGCTGCCCGTCTGACGTCTGCGCGTACTGCAGTATTGTTGTCCCAGGCTGGGTGCCACCCGCGTTCGCCATCGTTAGTGTCTGCAGCCCCTGCACGCCGTCTGCGCCTGGGCTGGCCAGCTGTAACCCATTTGCAGCAATGGCAACTTAAAGAAGAAGGAACAGGCAGGTGTTTGGAGCTGCACATGGTGGGAAGGGTAAGTGTGTGGCTGCACATCTGCTTCCAGGGCTGAAAAATACTGCCAGTTTTGAAAGGCTTTTTTTTCCATCAGAGAGATTCCCTGATAAATCCACCTGACAGATCAGGGAGACTGAGCTGAGATCTGGGGAAGAAACTCTCTGCTGTGAGGGTGGTGAGAGCCTGGCCCAGGTTTCCCAGAGAAGCTGTGGCTGCCCCATCCCTGGAGGGGTTCAAGGCCAGGTTGGAGGGGGCTTGGAGCAACCTGGTCTGGTGGGAGGTGTCCCTGCCCAGGGCAGGGGGTGGCACTGGGTGGTGTTTAAGGGCCCTTCCCACTCAAACCATTCCATGACTCTGTGATATGACTCTATGACCAGCTCTTGCTGCCGAGCTCTGACCAGAGGTGCTGGTGGAGGTGGGAAGCTGCTGGCAGTGGGGGAGCTGCAGGGTGGCCCCTGTGAGCCGAGGGCTGGGACTGCCCTAGCTCCACCAGCTCCACTGGTGGATACTCTGTGGAAACACTTAAGAAAGGCCAAAAATCCAGAGAGACCAAGGAGTGAGGGGGAGCTAGAGACAGATGGGGAGGAGCTGCCCCAGACACCGGAGCAGGTTTGGGTTTTGGTTCAAAGCCCAGGGAACACCAGGGGAGGTGATAACGGAACCCCTCTTTTTTTTTTTGCTACCTCCCTGCTATCACAGAACACCCTGGTGTGGCCCTATGATATATATATAATGGTATCTTCACTGATCTTACATTTTGGACTAAATCTAACACTGGAAAACTGCCCTGTATTTCATAACAACATCCTTTGGTGCCTTGTCTTAATATGCAAAGTTAAGATAATGAAGCATTCAGTTTATCTGGCGTCTTTAGATACCAGCCTATTTCCATGTAGTAACAGTACTAACTTTATTAACCATTAAATAAATAACCAAACCTTTTGAATTTCATCTTAGTCAAATATATAACAAAAAGAAGACTGGATTTTGAAGGAAGCTGAATAAAAACGTATTCAGTTAAGCATGTGTTTTGTATAACGTACTGTACTGTCCGGTGCTCGTCTGGTAGATGGGCGTGGGAACGGACATCGACGTAACAGTGGAGACACCGGGACTCTCCTCATCTCCTTTTCTATCGCGTGTATCTTCAGAAGAAAGATCTTTCAAAATTTTTCTATAAAAAAAAAGGAGTTTGTTAGGGATAGTAGTTTGTTAGTTGAATTACAGAAATAAACACTAAAATTTTGATATAAAACAGTTTCTGGAATTAAAAAAAAATAAATGTATGAGGTGATCGCCTCAAAATCCTTCTGTAGTTTTGATAGTCTAGTTTTTTATTTAAATATTTGAATAATTTTATGAGCTAAGAGCAAGTCAAGTCAGCTACTGACTTATAAAGTATGTGTATGTGCAAATCAGCACGAATTCCAGATTTTCAATCATTATCCTCTAAAAGCCGTGGCTGTTTAGGTTGTTAAGCCTGCAGTGAAAACCTGCACCACTTACAGGAGATTTCAGTAATCTCCAGAAAAACGGTGTGCCAAAAACTAGCACTGCAGCTGCATCATTTCATGTTGGTAAAAGCTGCATCAGAGTTTCCACCATAAACATTTTCCGGGGACAGATAACTGGCCTATTAAGAGATTTTTCTGATTTACAACCTGATCCTCTAACTCACTCGTGAATAGGTTTTAAAACCAGTTTGCTCTGTCTGGTGTCAGAATAAACTAAAAAAGGAATAGATTACTACAGAAAAGTTTAAAAATTAGATCTTTTGCTCTTTTAGTACAGAGTAAGACTTTACATTTCCTTTCTGTGTTTAATTTGGCTCTTGCGCAGCTTCTCAAACAACCCGTGTCCCATGTAACGATGCCCTACGACAACACACACCTCTCTAGATAAAAGAGGAACCAATGGAAGCACGAATTTTATGCATCTTACCCCAGGCCAAATGATGAATTAGTGGCAGTTCTGTGAAGAGAAAAGCAGAACTGACAACTCCTGATCCCAAACCCGCCCGGCTGAACCCGCCCCGGCTCTGCTCACGGCTTGCACTTTCCTACTCTGGCTAATTTAATTCAGAATTGTTCTTTTCCCCCACCATTTTTGACTGTGTGCAAAATAATAAAATCCCTCCTACTTTATTTGTTCTGGTACATAATTCAAGATGAGGTAAAGTCCTAAGAAGAGTTGATAAAACATTCGTAACATCAAAGGCAGAAGTGGGAGCAGTCACCACAGCCAGGAGTATCCGGTTGCTTCATAAACTGTCTTTTAAAATTTTCAGAACATTATTGTAAAAAATTTTGTGTTAAGTTTCTAACAAATGTCTTTTTTGAAAGCTAGGATGTGGCATTTGACTACACTCATTTCAGTAAAATGATATAACTGATTAAAATTACAGCTGATAAACAGCTTTCCCCTGCCACATCATGCTGGAGCTGATTTCCAGGGAAGTCCCAGTTCCCTTGTCGCAGAGGATCGCTACCGTGGCTCCCTCACACTGTGCTGCACAGACATGTCCAACACATGGCTCAAGAGAAAGAAAGCAACTTAGAGGGTGACAGAATATACGAAGCTATTGAAAGAAGTTGCTATTTTGGTTTAAAACAAAACCACAAAATATATAACACATGGTACTTACCGGTAAGATGGACGACGAGCTAAGATGCCTCGAGCTTTCTGCGAGGAGCCTATGCTGTCTGAGGAATCCTGAGAATCTTCACTCTCAGACAAAGAAGATACCTAAAAAACACATTCCGGGTGGTTATCTGGTACGCTTCAGAAGTGATACCCAGAAGAAACAACACATTTTAATTGTATATAAGCTGAAGCTGCATGAAAACTACACAAATGCAAAAAAGAAAAGTTCAAGAGATTCTCCCAAACTATTTATCAAATTAAAAGCTGGAAAACACCCACCATGTAGCTGTTCCAGGTGGACTAAACCCCCGGATTAATCAATCCAGAATTTTTAAAACAGCAGTGTGAAGAAATACAATATTATTTTGATAAAACTCATGCCAGCCTGATGTTCTCGTTAGCTGATGTGGTCTGAAAAGGTGAGCAACTCCCCCACAGAACTGCCTAAGGAGGCAGTAGGGCAGGAAACAGGAACACCATGTATGTGCAGAGACAAACAGATAAAATACTTGAAATCTTTTATGTAGCCACAAGAGCAGTGCATTTTGTGGGTCAGAATATAATAAGGCAGCAGCATATCAGGGAGTAAATATGCAAAGTATTATCTAGAATTTTCTCTTTATTCCACTGTGTCCTCGTCCAGTTGGCAAATTTTACTTTTTTCTCCGATGCTCCTTATTAAATACAAGCTAACAAAACAGTTATCTGGGTGCCGGCAACAAAACGTCGAGAAGAATGCAGGCAGCTCTGGGAAAAGCATTTCTCACTTCACTGCTGC
Organism: Numenius arquata; assembly: GCF_964106895.1. NCBI lineage: Eukaryota > Metazoa > Chordata > Aves > Charadriiformes > Scolopacidae > Numenius > Numenius arquata. The sequence continues at coordinate 1,804,416 of NC_133604.1, read as the reverse complement.
TGCAGAGACAAACAGAGCAACCTACTATCAACAGTAAGAAAAAGCTGCTCACGTATTACCTCCCCCCCAGCTTTGAGCAACAAGGCCACAATGTTCATAAATTACAGAAAAAAAGGAAAGAATAGAGTCAGTGGGGACCCTGCAACTAGAACATGATGACAGGAAGGGGATTAGCGGAGACTCAAGTAAAGACAACCGGCCAAGCCAGGTGCTTAACCATTTTCAGCAGAGAAATGTATTTTCTTTTCTATGATCTGATGCTACAGGAACGATAGCTGAAAATGCATTATAGGTTTACTTCCTGTGGTTTATCAATTTAATGTCATACAAATAGATAAGCAGAGTACAAAGGATCAGTGACAAATCCATGCAGTTTAGCACAGTTCTTCCCTGCGTGGTTACTCCCAGCGTAACCCCCAGGGCAGCGACAGACTCCACTGAACTCCCCGAGGTGCCTCTGAAGTGGCCAGAACCAAAAAATCACATGGCAAACAAGAGACACGAGCAGAATCCTCAGGCCCCAGGGAAGGGAGGTACGGCGCGCACGGGGGGAGCCAGCAGCCAGCTCTACCTTTTCCAAAACACGCATCTTTCCCCACTGGGTTATTCTACACTCTCCTTATTTGGGTATTAAAACACCCTGGTTGCACGTCTGCTAGGAGCACCAACTAGAAGATTTGCGGGTTTGTTTAGTTTTTTTTTTTATAAAGGGAAGCGATGCCCAATAGTTTTAACTTCGAGCCTAAATCATCATTAAGAACGATATATCCCCAAAATACTGTCACTGTCTGGCTCACTATCTCTGCGGGGCCGTCCGGCAGCGCTGTGGCAGAGCTGGCCGAGTCAGACAAGAAGTCTTTAGAAGTCTTTTCACATCGGCAGCTGAGGGCATTTGGTTGTTCAGCACCAGAGACTGTAGTTACCTGCACCGTCTGCACCTGGGGCGAGTGGATGACGGAGGAGGACTGAGCTGTCTGGATGACGCCCTGGACCTGGACTTGCTCTCCAGGAAGCTGGACAACTGTCAGGGGAGCAGGACCTCGGAGAGACATCTACAACAGAGCAAAGCATTGTTAACAAAAGCCTTTGCTCCCCAGGAAGCACACAAACATGTAGGAAAACTAGTGGAGAACGCGCATTAGCAGAAGCTTCTTTTAAGTCTAAGGAGGTCACAGAGGTATCCTTGCAAGATAAACAGTTTGGAAATGCATATCTATGCACGAAAAAGGCTGAAATGGTTACTTATTTGCCTTAACTCAGGGGGAAATCGAGTATGTAGCATTATGGGCAAAAGATTAAAGTGCTGCAACTGAAATCCGTGCAGTTCTACCTGAACCACACCGAAGCAGAATTCCTCAAATCGCAACTCAGAGACGAAGCGAGCACGACTGCTTCTGTGGAACTCCATCCACACGCACAGATAAAGCCCCACATTTGTGGCAGCTTATTTTTTTAACTTTTTATTCCATTTCAAGAGTGCATTTGCCTAGATAAGCAGAAATAAAAGTGCCTAATAAGTAGCCTTAATTCTCACTAAAGTTAATACAAGTTTAGGGCGCTAAAATCTAAATCCAGATGAAATGATCAACAAGACCGAGGCCTTCAGACAGATCAGACTGACAGCGCAGAAAGTAGCACGAATAACGGACTTATTCAGTGTTCTTGGGTATTTATGTTTTTTAAGCAACTGCTATGAGGCCACGGTTCAAAGATTTCACAGAGAAGAAATCCCGAGAGTTCGGTGTAGCAGAAGCTGAGCAATCTGCTTCGAGAGCCGAAGGCACAAGGGCTGTGGTCCGAGAAAAGGCAAAGGGAACCGCAGGAGAGAAGGAACAGGAGCGCAGGACAAGGAGGAAGAACAAAGAGCAGATTTTTCCAAATAAAAATTACGGCATCTGTTCTTTAATGTTTTAAAACTATCAATTTCAATAGATGTTGCAGCTGAAATCTAGGTTTAACTGGCAAAACGTTGATTCCTACTGGCACCCCTATAGAAAATGCTTCTTACACTCTAGCAGAATTGTATTTTGATGTTGAACTTGCACGAGGCTTTGCCCTTAAAAACTGATTGAAGCTATACACATAGATGCATGATTAAATAACCAGTTTCCTCAGCAAATTTCTTCACTACTTTTATTAATCTGGAATAGATGAAAAGATGAAGGGATCACTAAAACTCATACAGCTACTTTTCATTTAATACTCCTTTCTTATCGTACATCATGACATTGTTACGCTGACAACCTTACACCAAAACAGATCAGAACACCAGCTTGTGAACACGCAGCAGGACCCCTGCTGACGCTCCATCCTGTCCTTGCCTCATGCCGTTATCTACATTTTGCATCAAAATCTCGTCGCCTCCATGGGGCCGAGAGTGGCCAGGCTGTGGAACAAGGCTGTTCCCAGGGTGGCTCTGTGGCCACAGGAGCAGAGCTCACCCAGAGACCCTCTTTCCCAGGCAGAAAGTTGAACTCAGGATAAAGCTTTGAAGGTGATGTTCCCTTGGAGTTCCAACTTTGTGTGATTTATTACATTAAATGTTTTCCATGGTGCTGAGCACCCGGGATTGCCATTACTACAAAAGGAGCTGTAAAGGTTTTTTCTGAAACAAGAAATGAGACTTAGGCCCTTAATTCATTACTAAGCGGCTCCTGTATGTCAGGTCGATGACGGTTTCGAAGGACGTACAATCTAACAAAAATGCTCGGCTGCACTTTTGCCTCATCCAAGCAGGAAAATTAATTTTGGTCTTTTGAATACAAGCCACTTGATTAATTTTGTGTCCTCCATCAACAACCAAGCGCATTTTTCTCAACCCTCTTTAGTTTTTTCTTCTCCGCGTGTTTCTAAAACTCAATAATTGATATAGTTTGTAGCACACAAAAACTGGCTCTTAACTACCTCCAATGTTTGCTGAGATTTGGCCCAGGCTTTACCTGTTGAGCAATATGAGAGAGCTGAGCTGCCTGTAGTGTTGTACCTTGTACGGCTGACGGCTGCGAGGGTGTCACTGAACTGGTACTGCTGCTCTTGTGCACTTCTTCCATAATAACTGCAAGAAAAGGAACCAGTTAAATGCCGTTAATGATAAATCTGAGCAGCAGGAAGGTGCCCAGCGTCCACTGACACTTTACAGAATCTCTGTGCGTAACGCTTTTAGCCTCATTGGGACGTTTTTAATTAGTTCTTTGCCCTTTGATGTCTACTATGGAATAGACAGCATTTTCTGTCACTACCCCAGGACACCCTGAGCACTGTTACACCTTCTGACGGGGACATGAGGGGACGGAGACAGTGGCAGGTAGAGCCCGGAGAAGCAGGAGCCCTGTTTTCAGGACATTTCACCCCAATAGTCAGCGCTGGCTCAAACCCACTCGATGCTGAAGTTCACTGTCAAATCTATTTACTGAATTTCCTGTTTTTTAGTGAAAATAAACAAAGTCAAGTCACGAGATACAGGAAGAAAACCAAGATAAAGCATTTACACCAAAGAATATCTTGCTTTAAGTAAAATAATTGTCCAAAAATACCTTACCCAAGCTACCAGCCAAACCTATTTTAAAACATCTGAAGGTGTATAAACACAAACCAGGGATTCAAAGTACAGAGTCTGAATTTTAAACCCTGCAAAAGTCACCCTGTCTCCATAGAATGCAGCCAGTAACGCTTCTCTCATTTCTAAGATTTTATATTTAACTGTTCAATGTGTCTTGCCAGCATCCCCCCTCCAATATTGGGGATGCAGCCATGTAGAAAGGGATGCTTTTAGGTGGGGTGAGTGGGTGGACCAGCCGAGAGCATTAAGAGATGATCGGTGAGTGTTAAACATTTTGTCACAGAAGGTTTGAAACCGTTGAAAGGACAGTTGCTATGAGACTGGAAATTACATTTCTTTCTGTGGAAATGTGAGTCATTGATTTTTCCCTACTGAGATAAACCACAGCTCTCACAGCCTGACGTATACTTAGAGGGTAAAAAGTCAATGTACACCGAGACCAGAGTCCTGTTCTTGCAATCCTTACTCATCTGGGGAGTCCTGCTGCAGAACTCCTCAAAAAAGTGACTAAAACAGGACTTTGTAGAGAGAAAACCGATGAAAGATCACTGGTTTGGTGAAACCTGAAACTGTGTCCTTTACAGCACGGAACAGACGCTCTCCAACACACGCTGCACTTCCCAGAGTACTTACTGCTGTAAATATAAAACGATTTGTTTCTTTTTCATAAGGAAAATTTACATTTCGTACCCCTACATGCTAAGTGTCACCAGCAAACAGGGCACTGTCAAACTGAAATACAGTCAACAGCAAAAATTAAAATAAATTTCCAGTGCTACAGAAATACCCACTTCATTTCTGAAGTGCTAAACCACATTCTGTCTCCCCTTCTCTCTTTTACTGTTTTTCTCCGCCTTATTTTCCCATCAAAGACTCACAACGGCACCAAAATAGACTGCAAGAAACACTGAAACTGATAAGACATAAAACCACCCAAAATAAACAAACCGGGGAGAAAGCACAAAGGTTTTTGCTGATCTTTCTCTCACAGGTGTGAAGTCCTACTTACAGGAATAAAAGATAAAGTACTTCCCACTATAAATATGATTTTTCAAGTTCACTTCATCTCTGTAATATTTAACTAAATATTCAGTCGTCTATAAATCTTAGTTAAATAATTTTAATAAAAAAAGATTTAGCAAGTGATTTTAACAAGGTAAAAATTACTATTGCATCTTATATTGTGCATGGGCTGAAGGAGGTGCAGCAGCTCCTTGGCCTCGCGTGACTGTCACACAAGAGCACTCACATGCCCCTGTCTTGTTAAAACAACCTCTTTAGCTGGAAAAAACACAAATTTTCCACTGGGATGGCTTTCTGTGAGCACCTGAAGCAGCGATTACCATCTACCAGCTTCTAGAGAGACAGTTCCAATGAAAACCTCAACCTGCAAGTTCTCAGGCTCTGACGAGAGGTACCAAAGGCAGAAAATACAGCGGGGTTGCAGGTTCTCACACCACGGTTACAGCTACTGCCACCATGGAATACGGGGTTAGCTGAAACCAGCTGCCCAGTTTTGGGGCGAAGGAAGAGTTTTCCATGTCCCAGAGTTCTGACAGGAGGGAATTCCCAAGAGCAACACCCCACGTTCTATTAGCCAGAAAATAATTATTGTTCCAAGGGGTATGAAAACCACGGGTTTATGATCCCATGGGCAAGGGTGACGCTTTTCAGAATAAAACCAGTGTCTCCACTCAGCTCCATCTCAAACGGAATTTAATTTAAAGGAAAGGATTCTGCAATAGCAACTTTATGAAGTTTGTTCTGAAGGACTTTTAAGCTCCCAGACTTAGCTCCCTCCAGCCAAAGAAACTCATAGAATCACAGAATCACATGGGGTTGGAAGGGACCTCTGGAGATCATCTAGTCCAACCCCCTGCCAGAGCAGGTCCCACCTAGAGCAGGACCTTAAGGGTCACCTTAAAGGTGAGTTTGAGTCTCAAACAAATCCTTCTTCTAAACACAAGGAGGAATGTCACATTTCATTGTGGCCAAGCTGAATTTATCACCCTGAAGTGCGTATATCCCCTGCTAACGCCACGTTCTTTAATTTGAGCCACCACTCAAGAAACACTAAAACCCCACCCTGAACGGCTCAGGAGTTTCAATTAGAAAAGAACAAATAAAGAAGAAAGACCTATTCCCACAACTTTCACTAATTCTGATGGAAAATATCCTGAACTGCTGCAGGGCTGCTCCCCTGGCAGAAACACGGTGCCTCTGCAGCAAACATCTCCCGAGGGTTTGACTCTCGGTCGTTCTTTACTTCAGCGTCCCGCGAGCAGCGTCCCGCTCTCCTCTCCTGCCCATCTTGGCTTCGCCTCGTGACAACGCAGAATATCCGAGACAGCGATTGTCTCTAGTTAAATCCTCATAAAATGGCCAAAATCACGGATTCCCCGTCTCGGGTGAAGCTTCAAAGCACAATCAGGAGGCAAAGAGTGAGATAATGGAATATAAAAGCTGAATGTTAAGGCAAAGAGAAGTGTGAGAGCACCAGGGGAAGAAACCCAAGTTCTGTTTTGCCCTTTTAAATCCAGCAGAGGAAAGGCCTAAATTGTATTTCAGTACCCAAATACTACGAGAAGCTATTATTTTTTTTAGAGACTTTATAAAGTCAGAAATCAAAGAATGCTGGACACAGTACTTTATTCTCAAATACTAAGTGACAAGAGTCAAATACTGACATATATAAATTACGGAAAGTGATTTAAAACATTTGTGAAATCACAGTCAAGTAATCGGTAAAATTCTGGATTCTTTGACGTCTCAAGCTGTCTTCACCAGCTACAGCAGTCAAAATACAGTTAAAATTTGCTTAGTTTTGCAATAAAGACACTTGGGGAAAGTTTTTTTCATCCAGAAGATAGAGAGAACTCCAGTTTTTCCCAGGAATGGGTGAAAGGCAGAGGCGAAGGACAGCACATCCCGGAGAGCAGCGAGCCCTGAGTCACGGCGCCCGGCTCCGGCTCCCCCCACGGCACCCCCTCCCTGAGCATCCCCTGCCGCAGCTCGGGCAACCAAAGCCTGCAGCCTAAAATCCTGTGTGCGGCCATAAGCGATCGTGGTATTTGTGAGAGGAAAAGCTCAGCGAGACCATTTACAGCTCTCATCCAGCCGCCCCCCGCCACCCCCGTGACACTCGCCGCCTCAGTGCTGGAAGACGGGGGCCGCAAGAGCGGCCCGAGGTCAAAATTAACGGGGAGAAGGAAATCAACCGCCGCCGTGGCAGGGCAATGGCTGTTTCCCCCCCACCCTGAGCCATGTCACGGGTCTCCCCGGTTCGGGCCCAGCGACCGGGGCTGAAACCGCGACCCGAGAGCTCCGCGCCGGCCCCAGGCGGCCCCCTCTCCCCTCCGCCCCGGTCCAGGCGGCTCCTCCGCGGCCACAAGACTGAAGAGAACCGGCCCCCGGTGGGAAGCGGGGCGCGGGCCCGGCGGCGGCCTCAGCCCCGGCCGCCGGGAGGGAGCGCGGCGCCTCGGGCCCGGCGGGGCGGGAACTCCCCGGCGCCGAGGGCAGCGGCGGCGGCGCAGGCCTGTGACGGGGCCCGGCCCTTCCCCGCCGCCCGGAGGAGCGCGGGCCGCGGGCCGGGAGGGCGGCGGGGAGCGGCGCGGCCTGGCCGGGCCTGGCCCGGGGGCGGCGGGGCCCGGCGGGGGCGGGGGGGAAGGGGCGGGCGGGCCGAGGGGGAGGGGGCGGCCTCCCCGGTCCGCTCTTACCTCAGAGGCCCCGCCGGTGGCCGCGCCTTGGGGGAGCCGCCGCCGCGCCCGTCTCCGCCTCAGGAAACCGGCGCCGGCGGCATCGTAAACACGGCGGGCCCGCGCGGGAGGCTCGGGGTGGGCGGGCTGCGACCATAGAGTCCCGGCGGAGGCCTCGCCTAGAAATCCCCACCATAGAGTTCCCGCAGCAGAGCGCCCGCTCTGGCGCCGCCTCCGCCCGGCGGTTTCCAGCCGCGGGGACCATCGAGAGGCGGCGATAGAGCGGCGCTGCCGGGCCCGGGGCGGGAGGGCGCCCCCCGCAGGCACCGGGGCCGCAGCGTTTCCCCCCGTCCGGCCCCAGCCCCCGCCGTTACTGATCGTCTCCAGAAGAGCCGCCTCAGGGTCCTCCGAACTTCGGGCATCGCCCGGTGGCGGCTTCAGAATAAACAAAGGCCAGGGGCGCGGCGGCCCCGCACGGGCCGGTGATTCTTCCCTGCACTGAGTTAACGCAGGTGGAGCCGGAGACCGGCCGGGGAGGCCCCAGCCCCCCGTGGGGCCGCGGGACGGAGATGGGGCATTTCCAGCCATCGCCGGCACAAACCGAGCCTTTCCTGCCGTTTTCAGCATCTCCTGCCCCGTGAACACAAACTGCAAAAGATCATGATTACGATTAAAGCTTCAGTGCAATATATGCTCTTTTTTTTTTTTTTTTTTTCATGCCACTACATAGAACTCTTAGGTTATTTCAACATTTATTTTCTTTTAGTTTTATTTCCCCGACCCGCCCCAGCCCGGTTGGGTCAAACTCCTCCGTTCACAGTTATTTGCAGTAAATGCCGCGGGCGGTTCCTGCCCCGGGTTCCTGCCCCGAGGCCTGCCAGTGTGGCCTCGGCCGCTGCCCGAACCCTGCGCCGGCTCCAGGTCTCGCCAAGGAGATTCCCAGTTTTCAGTGGCCCAGGTCCTGCTGAGCTCCCAGTGTGGAAAGTCCTGATCCCGGAGAAGATGCCCGGGCTGGAGCTGGGAGAACCACAAGAAGAACCTTCAGCCAGTGGGGAAATGGGATCACTCAATTCTAAAGGTGTTTATAGAAAGATTTAGTGGCTGTTTCACAGAATCTTCATGGCTGGAAGGCACCTTTGAGATCAAGTCCAACCACAAAAAAACAACAAAAAAAGAACCCCCCCCTCACCCCCCCCCAAAAAAAAACCACCCCAGACACCACCCAACAATCTCGGGCACTAGAGCGTGCCCTGAAGTGCCACGTCTACACGTTTCTTAAATACCTCCAGGGATGGCGACTCCACCACCTCCCTGGGCAGGCTGTGCCAGTGCCTGACCACCCTCTCAGGAAAGTCATTCTTCCTCATATCTAATCTAAACCTCCCCTGCCCCAACTTCAGACCATTTCCTCTGGTCCTGTCATTATTCCCTCGGGGGAAGAGTCCAACACCCACCTCTCTACACCCTCCTTTCAGGGAGTTGTAGAGGGCAATGAGGTCTCCCCTCAGCCTCCTCTTCTCCAAACTAAACATGCCCGGTTCCCTCAGCCTCTCCTCCTATGACTTGTTCTCCAGACCCCTCACCAGCTTGGTGGCTCTCCTCTGGACACGCTCCAGCAGCTCAATGGCCTTCCTGGAGTGAGGGGCCCAAAACTGAACACAGCCCTCGAGGTGAGGCCTCACCAGTGCCCGGTACAGAGGCACCATCACTGCCCTGCTCCTGCTGGCCACGCTGTTCCTGAGACAGGCCAGGATGCCGTTGGCCGCCTTGGCCACCTGGGCACACTGCTGGCTCATGTTCAGCCGGCTGGCCACCAACACCCCCAGGTCCTTTTCTGCCGGGCAGCTTTCCAGCCACTCTGCCCCAAGCCTGTAGCGTTGCCTGGGGTTGTTTTAATTTACTTACTTAATAAAACAATTCAGAGTTAGCATCTTTTCGGTTGTGGGTTGTTTTTTTGTTTGTTCGGTTGTTTTTTTTAAGATGTTTTCTCAATATTAAGCAAATAATTTTGAAATACTGGAAAGATTTACTGAAATGTTTTCAAAAGAAACGACGGTAGAATTGCTACTCCTCAGCGGTAGGAAATAACGTGTCTTAAGTCTAGTCTTATCCAGAAACACCCGGCCAGTAACAGGCACACACAGACGGGTGTGGGGCTCTAACAGGAATTACACATATATGTAACACACAGATATAAATACAGATACTAAACTATGTCTATGAATATTTGACATAAATCTTCATAAAACCTCTGTGGTCAGTTGAGGTCCGTGGAGATGGTTATCCAGGGTTAGATCTCGAGCGCTGACGTGGTTTCTGCGTCGTCAGCTCACACTGAGCCTCCGTGGCTTCAGCCCCCCAGGAACAAACCCCCCATGTTCCGTCGGGAATGGCAACGGTTTGAGAGTCGGTCAATCTCTCCCTGAATTCCAGGTCAAAATAAAAATAATAAAAGAAAAAAAAGTATCCTTCGCAGAGACAGCAGATGAAGAACTAAGCGAGCAATCAGGCACCAATATTTATTAACACAAGACAAAGGAAACACAATCAATGCGTTAATGGAACACTGTCCAGCCAGATGTTACATTTAAAAATGTATAGCTAATCTAATTTTAAATAAATAAAAACTTTATACATAATTACATAATGCTGTAGTCTGAATTTGACAATGGTAAGTAAGTTGACAGAAACTAAAGAAAAATTGCATTTAGGGGTAAAATTTATCTTGTTTTTACAGCCTTATTTTTAGGACCGTTAGTATGACACATCTTAATTACACTTATTTAAATCAGAAACGCAGTGCAAATTTTAATGAAACAGGACTCAAAATTACCTGTACCCACGGATTTTGCTTAGGGAGCATTCATAAACAGTAAGACGTAGAAAATATTTTACTTCAAAGTGTTAAGAATTCCTAGTTTTTAAGCTTCACTTCAGCTGTTCCTTGGAATCTGACGGACAGCAGCAGGGAATGATTTGCCTTCTGCCAGTGGGGAGCTGGAAATCGAACCGGGCCGTGGGGGTGGCGGGGGCTCGGCACACAGTCCGGCAGCTACGGAAAAGCATCCGAGACCCAACCTGAGCGTGAAACGTGCCCGGCCCGGCTCTGTCTGGGCTCGTTCTTGGACAAACGACACCAGGTGACAGGGAAAGGGAATGTTCCCGTCTCCGACGGCCCCCCCCGACCATCGCCTCTGCTCTGCAGGAACAGACACCCCACCCCGGAGAGGCCACGGGGAAACCCCTCCGTACCTGGCGCACACAGCGGGTCGCCGCACAGGGACGCGTGACGGTTAATTAGATTATTAGATTTTATCCTCATCTACAGACTAAGCAGCGGAAGGAGTGAAAGGGCCCCGCGGCAGGTCGTCAGTGGAGCCCGAGTCAGAAATGGGGGGTTTGGAGTCACAGCTCCCTCCACGCTTCTCCCCACCCAGGACGTGGCTTTTCGCTGCCGCACACGGACAGAAGCCCCCGGCACCGGCAGAACCGGGCACCGACGGGCCATGGAGAAGGGAACATGTTCTACGGGGAGGACTGTGAACTTCCAGCTCTCCAACACAGAGAAACGTAACGTGCCAGAATAAAGACAAAGAGTTAGACAGTAAACTTGCAAGATAAAACCCCAAAGCCTAAGAAGCTATCAATACCTATCCAAATAAAAAACAAGGAGAAAAAAAAAAGTCAAGATAATCCAGTATGTCATTCAAAAATGCCATTTCAGAAAGTCCATCTGCCACAAACTGGGAATCTTTGATCAAATTAATAAACACCTTTCTTATTTCTGAAAAATTGCGAGTAAAAATAAAAGACAATCCTAGAATTGTACTTAAAATCCACTTCAATGGACAAATTAAAGCATTTGTTGAAACGATTTCTCTAAAGCTTTGATTTGAGTAAGAAAAAGGTCAAGACCATGAGAATTTTCTTTTGAAATGGGCAACGCTGAAGCGAGGCTGTGCTGCAGGTCACGCTGTTGGGCAAGAAAACAGGAAAAAAATACAGTGCTGTGTAACACGTACTCACAGGACTTCACCGGCTGAGAAGGGAGAACAACTTCCGTGCCCTTTACACCCTAAATAAGTCACAGACCAACTCCATCAGTCACAGCTACACCCGCCACTTGCTTCGTTGTGGCCAATTTCTTAAAACTAAATCTACTGAAGATGTCACAGGCAGGTATTTCGGACGCAGAGGGCGAGAGCCCAGAGAGCAGCCCCAGGAGCAGCGCGGTGGAGCGGCACCGCCGTGGCGCGTGTGCGCCTGGAAACCCAAGCGTTTGCCAAGAACTTCTGTCTGCACTTGCCATTAACTTCCAGTTTCTAAATCTATTCCCCGCTCCCAAATATTTTTCCAAAATGTCCTTTGGAACTGGTATTGGAATTGGAACTGGAATTAGATGGTAGTTAAGATATCTAAATTTTAATAGTCCTGTTTTCGGTGAAGAGCTAACAGAACGTATCAGGGGTTTTTCAAAACAAAACTGGGGATTGCTTAGAGATGCCCTCTGATAACTGCCACAGGATCTGCCGAGTTCCTTCTATAAAACCCTTAAAAACTGCCCCAAAACTCTGGATGAGGTCACCTCGAACATTTTAACACCAAGTTTATTTACACTGTATATACCCCATTTGACTCAAAAAACCCCAAACCTGTTGCAGTATCGGGTAGCAGCTCTCATTGCTTCCAAAACCTGTATTTTCTCAACACCCAGAGGGATTTATTGTTCTTAAAAGTTTGATTATTAAGTATCAGACAGAAGGAAGGTAATTTTGAGTCAAAGCTTAAGCAGGGTCTCTCCCTCAGCCGCTGTGCAATCACTGCCCAACAGTAAGAGCTTAAACCCGGTGCTCTCAGGCTTCTCTTTCTGTAGTTACTGATGGGAATGCCAACATGGTATTTTGAAGGCTGGGATATTAATTTTCACAAAGTTAATTAACAATGTGATTACCAGAACTGCTCTCTCTCATTTTTGTACCTCCTCCTGTAAACAAAAAGTTGCATTCAACTTAAACCCCAGAATTAATTCTTTCTAGTGAACGCTTGGAGAAAGAGTGGGTTGTTGCCGCCCAGTTTCCATGAAAGCCTATTTACAATATTTCTTGCTCTACCAAGAGGGAACTCTATGGAATAACGCCTGAATTGCACAAAAAGGGACTTGAACTGTGTGTCAATCCAAAGGAATTCTTTTCCCTTTAAACATGAGGTGTCCCAGAGGGTGGAGGCAGAGGCTGCCCCTCAGGGGCATCACACCAGTTATGCATTTTGGGTTTGCACTGCCATTTCTACCAAATTCCATGCTCCTCTTTAAATTCAGCCTCTTTTAGAAAGATGTGCCTTAAAATCACAGGTTTCTAACATGCTATGACACACTTCTGGCCAGCAATAAAAGACTACATACTGAAATAAGAAAACTTGTGAAAGGCGTGTGTATCTCGCATTAGCTGTCCAACCAAACAGAACTATGCCAAGGACCACAAAAGTTACTTGTCCTTAAAAACGTCTACCTTCAGCTGTCATCATTATCCCAAGTTAATCTTCTATCTAAGTGAATTATGTATAGTAATATTTACATATTTAAAATATAGGCAAAATTCTTTTTAAATTCAAGAAATATCTATATGAATAAGTAACTCTTAGATTCCGTAAGTTATCGATTTGGTCATGGCACAATTTTAAATAAGTCGTGTGATCCCACGGAATGGATAGCTACAGTACAGATGCCAACTACATTATATAGCAGGGAACTGCGGAACTCTGATGACCCTTTTCTTAATAGTTTATTATCTTAACTAAATAAACCCTCCCCTTATAGAATCCTAAAACAGTATTAGATAAAAATACAAATATGTACAACGGATGAAAAAAGTAACACTACTGTAAAGGCCTTAGGGATTTTGTAGCTCACACACTTGTCAACTTTGCGTTTTCTATAAAGCTAATATTTCAGTAAACTGTTACGAGTGTTTTCCATTGTCTACCACATTTCCTTTTGTCCGATGGTAGTTAACAGGATCTTAACACCACAGGATGAGATGAAGGGAATGTGGCAGCAATCTCAAACTTTATATCAAGTATTAGTAATATTCACCAGCTTCGTTTCTACAGCCACCCTTTGTCACTTAGTGGTCCCGCAGAGTTTCTGAACGTCACTTCCCCCGTACACGTTACATGTTATAGGCTACGTATATGGGGTCTAACTGGTCGGCTAGAAAACTGTCACGGAGATGCATTCGCTGTTTCTCTCCTCTGGAATTGATAGGAATAACTCCAGGATCCACCACCACCACCACGCCCACAATCAGGTAATGTTCTTCCAGGACCACGTTTGTAACCAGAGGAACCAAATCCAGGGCTTCCTGCTCGCAGCCACACAGCTCCACCACCACCACCAGCAAGTTGGTCCATGTGAACACAGCACTGAAAGTTAAAAAGAAAAACAAACAAACAGAAACCCCAGTTATTTTCACAAAGATCCAAAGTTTACAGTTCTTTGTCCTTAGATAGAGTTTACCACCTGCTTTGGGCTGCGTTTCCAAGTGACCTAACTCCGAGGGGACCTAGTCCCAGCGTGTTGAAGATCAGCTCGAACACATCCCGATACCACCCAGCGTGACACACGCACTAAATGCTGCTTTCACTGACTCAAACATAGACGGTTCTTCACATCACAGAGCAGGAAATCATCATTTCTATTTTTAATTAAGGCTTGTGAGAAAACATTGAGTCAGTGAGCCCAGGATTATTCTGATCTACAGATGGGAAACGAGGTGCACGACTTGCTGATGGTAACACAAGAAAAGGATCTGAATCTGCCTCACGTATTTTTTTCTGTAAATCCTGCATCTTTGCATGAACATTGCTACATTTCAGCTAGGTTAGGATGAATTCCATTTTGGCAGCTGTTTTACCATTCAGCAATGCTTCTGTGTGTTCGAGATACAGAAGTCTCGATGTCAATGGGGTGGTACCGCAGCCCCCTCAGTTCCAGCGTTTCATCCAGTGCTCCAACAACGTATAGTGCATCGTGGCGCTCTAGAGAGGAGAGATGGGAAATTAAGCATACCATGGGAGCAGAAAGTGTCAGACAATAAATGGAATTTAGATAAAACAAACATCTCTGGTATCCAGACATGTGAAAGCAAGCTCTTCATCTTTATTTAGAAAATAAAGACGAGTTTCTGCCGTACCTCCACTGGCTGCTGTGAGCTCAGTCCGACGAACAAAACCAAGGTACCCAGTCCGAGCCCAAAGTGTCTGAGCAGCGTCGCCAAAGCTCAGGCGAGTGTTGAAATGATCAGCTTGAAGGGTTTCATTGTCGTAGATGGTGTAGTAGCCACTGGCCGTGTGTGGACTGTTCACCCAGATCTGCACAGGAAGCAGAAAACCAGTCAGATCCACACACTGCAGAACCAGAGCATCTGCTGAGCATTGAAATGAACAAGTAATAAACTGTAACAAGAAGGTTCCCTTTTTATCTGAGATTTTTCAATCCAAAAATGTTCTGCATTTAGTTCAAACCTCCGAATATCCTGTAGGATCTTAAAAATGCATCTTGCAGATCTGCTCTCCCAATACCTGTAAGCTGAGGATCATCTGAGTAAATAAACTGTGGATTTTTATAACATGTGAAGTCAAAAAATTGATAATAACCTATCACCACAGATCAAATATACTGGTGTGTAATCAAGATAAGGAAAGCAAAACGTAAATTAGATTATTTGGAAGCCAGTTATGCAAGATTTAGAGTGGAATAAACCTTCCCTTCTAGTAGGCTTTCTTCTTCGTAAAACTTGGCAGTAAAATAACCCAGCCAAATTCTGAACACTCCAGCAATAACTCAGCTTAAAAAGGCCTCAAGTATCACCACTCACAAACTGTCACCCCGCAGCTTACATAAGCCCACAGAGAGAATTTAGTGCAAGGAGATGACAACAGAAGTGACCCAAATAGCGAAATCTGCACTTACCTCCCCAAGGTGAGAGTCTCCAAGAGGCCCTTTTGTCTCAGGATTCACGATGACCACTTTGACTCCAGGTAAAATCTAAAGATCACAAGGAGGACTATGTAACCCGTGTATGGATCATCTTCATGCACAACTAAAATACAAAGGCTGTTTGTTCACCTCCGCGAAGGCATCATTTCACCCACAGAAACTACAAACATAGAAAACATGCTAGAGCATGTATGCTGAAGCACGCTAACGGAATGAAGGCATTTCGCCACTCAAGAGCCACACTGGGAAGGGATTCCAGGCCTGTAAACATTGCTAGACCTTGATTTTGAAAAATCCAATGTTAAAAACTACTGGGAAACCTCTTTTTGTTAATCCATTTAAAGAAGGAAACGAGCTACAGTAAATGTCAAATGCTGATTTCAAGGATGCAACAGCAGACACTTTTGATAGGGTTCATTTACTGTAAGCAGAACCAATTCTCCCAGTTCGCACCAGAGCACGTTTCTAAATCAACAGATAGTTCATTATAAACCAAACTGACCTCCAGAGGAAGAGTGTAACCACCTATCCCCTCTTCTCATGCCATGCCACAAGACTACCCTTCCTCGCTACGCATCTAGGTCACGAGGGGCATGAAAAGCAACATGAGGTGATCAGATGCCTTTAGGCAATGAGAAGAAATTACCTTCCCAGACTCTGAGAGCAGCAGGCTTTGTGGAGCCCCCCTTTCCACCAGACGTACTCTGAGGGTAAAGAAAACATTGTCAGGGAAAAGGAGCTGAAATCTGCTGAGAGGTGTGATAGCTCAGTACCATTACAACATTTTATAGAGTTAGTAAATAAGTTGAAGTAAACTGACTGTACCTGTCATGTCTCAAGGATTTCAGATCTACATACACCGTGGTGGGATCGGGCCCAGATGTTCCCTGAAGAGTTAACATTTTTAAAAAAAGTTAATGTCTCTACAGAAGTCAGGGTAACTTCTGCCTGAGCTCATAAACCTTTCCAGGGGTTTCTTACCGGCAGCAAAATTCATATTCACATTTCCCCACCTTTGCAGTTGCACTAAGGGAAACACTGCAGTAACCAGGGTGTTTTCTCTCTACACCAACACCAGTGTGGGAGGTGTCTCTGGGGAGGGGGGGCTGCTATGGAGACACACTCAGCTATCGGCCCTGGGGCAACTAGTCACTGTTTACATGGAAATAAACAGTTCTCTAATGTCATGTTTCACTTGCTTTGAGCATCTGCGATATAATCTGGCAGCTGAAAACAAGAGAAGCTGCTTAAATCTCGTGCCAGCTGTTCTCTACAAAGCAGATGTCAGGCTATGCAACGCAGAAGCCTGTGCAGAGCAGGAATTTTGCCGATTCAGAACCCAACTGAACCTGGAAATGCGACGCCCGGGACAGCACATGCACTAGAAAGCCCTGGGTTACCTGTAAACAGATTGCAACGTTGACTCTCGAGCCGAAGGTGGTGCTTACAGCACGAGAGGACAGGCCGATGTCTTTGAAGAGTTTGGAGAAGGAATGAGTGAGAGAAACTCGCGGCCGTTCCTCTGCAACTACCACACAAGTCCGGACACAGGACAGATTGATTCCTCGTGTCTGGAAAAAGCACAAATGAGCGCAAAGGGCTGTACATGTTAATTACCTCTGCCACACTGCACCAAGATCTGTCCCCACACAAGTAGCGACATTTGCCTTTTATTCCTGGAAATTACTCCGGAAACGCAGGGCAAACCCTCTTCTTGTCTTCAAGTTATTTCTTCTTTCAGCTTCTATTTGTAATTATAAAATGTGTCTGACCAGAGCCTAGAAACACTGCTAGAAGAAAATACGCACTAACAGTTCTTCTGCCTCTGCTACAGAACATAGAATCCCGTGCTTCTGCGGTGCTCTTCAGCTCCGATCACATCTGCTATTCACTGCTTATATAGATGGAAACCAAACCAGGTGAGACCAAAGTCATTTACTGGGATTACACCGGGTCTTTAACAAAACCAGGACCAGAATCCATTATTATTTCTAGCCATGATCATGAATGCACTGACCAGCACTAGCCAGCTGTTGGAATCTCTGTGTTACGCTGTTTAACTGGTGACACCCCAAAGCAGACACCACCAGAACACACTGATCCTTAACCGCACAGTACACTGTCAGTAAACCCCATGCAAAAAGCCACTTCCAAGTGTTTTATGTAGCTATTTTTTTTCCTTCCTCTCATCTCCAAGGAGAAACCTCCTTTATTTAGCAAACTGCCTGAAACATCTGCTTTCCTTTGTCTGCTGGTCCGAGCCCTCGCTGCAGACTCTTACACGAGTGACTCCTCTGCAGAGCATCCTGCTGCCGGCACCTCACCCCGGGCTCTGCCCAGCAGCCTCCTCCCACAGAATCACAGAATTGGCAGAGTTGGGAGGGACCTCTAGAGTCCCCATCTAGTCCAACTCCCCTGCTAAAGCAGGGTTGCCCAGAGCACATCACTCGGGAGCATCCAGACGGGTCTTGAAATCATCTCCAGAGAAGGGGACTCCACACCCTCCCTGGGCAGCCTCTTCCAGGGCTCTGGCACCCTCACCGGAAAGAAGTTTTTTCTCCTATTTGAATGGAACTTCCCATGTTCCAGCTTGTGCCCGTTGCCCCTCGTCCTGTCACTGGGAACCACTGAAAAGAGTCCGGCTCCATCCTCCTTCAACCCACCCTTTGGATACTTGGAAGCATTGATAAGGTCTCCCCTCAGCCTTCTCTTCTCCAGGCTAAAGAGCCCCAGCTCTCTCAGCCTTTCCTCATCAGGAAGATGCTCCAATCCCTCCATCATCTTAGTTGCCCCAC
Organism: Numenius arquata; assembly: GCF_964106895.1. Lineage (NCBI taxonomy): Eukaryota > Metazoa > Chordata > Aves > Charadriiformes > Scolopacidae > Numenius > Numenius arquata. The sequence continues at coordinate 1,786,371 of NC_133604.1, read as the reverse complement.
GCTGGACTCTCTCCAGTAGTTCCCTGTCTCTCTTGAACTGGGGAGCCCAGAACTGGACACAGTATATTCCAGTTGTGGCCTCACTGGTGCAGAGTAGAGGGGGAGAATGACCTCCCTCCACCTACTGGCCACACTCTTCCCTACGCAGCCCAGGATTCCAATGGCCTCTTGGCCACAAGGGCACATTGCTGGCTCACGGATAGTTCACTATCCGCCAGGACCCCCAGATCCTTCTCCTCAGAAGTGCTTTCCAGCAGGTCCACCCCTAACCTATATTGGTGCCTGGGGTTCTTCCTCCCCAGGGGCAGGACCCTACACTTGCCCTTGTTGAACCTCATGAGGTTCTTCTCTGCCCAGCTCTCCAGCCTGTCCAGGTCACGCTGGATGGTGGCCCAGCCCTCTGGAGTGTCAGCCAGCCCTCCCAGTTTGGTATCATCAGCGAACTTGCTGAGGATACACTCTGTCCCCTCGCCCAGGTCATCCTGCACCGCGATACACTCCCACCCTGCAATACACCCCCTAGTTGCCCAGGGCTGCAAACAGTTTTTGCTGCTTTTGCTTTTTGGGCAAGCTGTGGACCGGAGACTTGAGCAACAGGAAAACTGCTGTATTTAACAATTGTATCACTTTGCTTTAGCCCCACAGTTTCCTTAATTTATGTAAGGTCACACTCAGGGAACATTTCTTACCTTTAACATTTCAACTTGGTTTCCAAGTCCCTTTGTGCACAGTTCCATGACTGAATAGGAACAGAAAGTGTCCCTTATTTTATACTGGCTGACAGTAGACAACCAGAGAAAAAGATTGGATTCCAGCTCCATAGGAGGAATTAAAATTGACTGGTGTCCAGAATACACACTGTGAAGAACATTAAGGAAGAAAACATTTTTTGTGTAGCATGTAGTTATCTTTAAATTAATATTTACTGTATTTTCACATTACATTCCAAGACCAGAAGCAGGTTGTGGGACTCTGCACCTGAGGCAAACTGATAATAGCTCCGATGCCCACCTTCACTAGCAACATCATTTAAAAAATACAACTTACTGTACAAGAATAATAATTTATACACACACAAACGTGCACACACACTGTCAGAGTGAAGAGAACTGGCTCGACCACACAGTTTACAGAATGAAAACTCCCTCACTGCAACATATAATCACAGAAGAAAGGCAAGAGAAACATTCTGGAGCCAGTAGTATTTGGCAGCACAAATACACATAATCAAGAGAGGATAACATCTTGCTAATCTGCAGGAGAAGGGAACATATTATTTTCAGTTCAAAGACAAATTCTCCCCTTATTATAAATTAGTCATTTTGGTAATGTCAACATAATCTGCCTGTAATTACACCAGATAAATACGTGGACTGCCATTTCCCATTTATATCCAGCCAAGAGTTAATCTTTTCCTTTTTCCCCTCAAAAGCCGTACCTGCAGAGGCACCAGAGCACAAACCCCAGGCCACAATAGGGGTCGAGACAGATCGCGATCTGCCGGGAGGAGTAGAGCTCGCACTGAAGCTTGATGGCCCTGCAAAGGCCACTCACGGCTGCGTGGGACATCTGCAACACAGGAGAGAGAGAAACCCTCTCAAATTCAAGGGCATCAGAATACGACTATATCAAGACACGTTGGTAAGAATAAAGATAGTTTTGCCTGGAAAACACTTCTCCATAAACTGTTTCTTCTTCCTTGATCTTCCATAGCAGCGGCAGAGCACTGCAGAACCCTCTGAGCCACAGCAAACCAGAAACAGCAATACCAACAGCTATTGCTTAAAAGCTTTAGGCATCCCAGGCTTCAAACATCGTTAATGACAGTCTAAGGCTTTCATTTTTTAGTTTCTTATCCTGTGTCAGCTGCGTTCCTGTCCTGCCCTTGGTGGGGGAACGCGGTGGCTCGCAGGCCTCCCCGACAGCAGCAGAATTCCCACTGCAGAGACCCTTCTTCCTACACGGCAGCACAAAGTCATGCCGCATCCAGAGCTTTATCAAAGCAAAAGCGTGGTCTTTATTTAAGCTACCAGAGCCCGCTTTGGTGGAGGTTGAGGGGAGAGGTGGTTCAGAATATCAGCCAAAGACAAGACACCAACCCCCCGATATCTAAGCCCGTTTTCCTGTACCTTTACTCCTGTGAGCATGCCTGTTGTGGAAACACTAAAATCTAGATATGCCAACATTTCAGCTGTAGGTGGCTTATAGATCTGAGACAGCCGCTTCCTGGGCAAGTCATCTGTACAAGAAAGGAACAAACGTGGTTAATTTTGGGTTACTGAACTGGTATTTGAAAGAACACAACTTGCAAAACACCCAAGATGGACAATGAAGCTATTAATTCTTTTTCCAAAAGAGACAGACTAGTATGACAAGACCCTTGCCAAAGCTCCCACATAGAAAATCATTTATCAAAATCATCTCAGGAAAAGGGAAAAGACACCAACTCACTCTTGTCTTAAGGAAATTAACAGTTGTCTAAAATACAGCTTTTCAGTAAAATTATTTTCCATGCATGGCTCAACAAATGCAGAAGAGATGTCAGTAAACAGGGTCAGATCTAGCTTGTATCTTGGATTGTTTTTCTAAATATTCAAACAAATTCTTAGGAGCCACCCAGTTAGCATCAGAAATGGGGAGTGGTCCCTTCGGAAGTCAACGGTAACCCCTACACAGAACCCCAAAAAGTCTTTAGCCCACGGACCACACCTGTGTCAATGATGGTTGGCCAGGTTTTCACATCTACAGCAGCAGCTGCCTCTCTGGATTTCAGGAGTCTCATTAAGGTCTGGGTTGTGAGAATACAGGCAGCTTTGCTGACCTAAAAAGATAAAACACTTACTAAAAAAAAAAAAAAAAAAGACAAAAGCATGTCCCAGTGGCACTGTCATTGCAAGATCTGATGTTCAGAGAGTGCATTTTACCATCTGTAGCCAGCTTCCCCTAACGAACCTGCATTAATTTCTTTGGTTTTTGCAACACCACGCTCTGCTCTTCCTTCACTAAAACCCCAAAACACAGAGTAAAATGCAAATAACCACGCCAGGGCCTTTAGAGCAGGCGAGACCATTACCCGCTCTACATCTGGCTTTCTGCCCACGGTTGTAATGGGGGGGCTCCTTTCCTGCTTACTGGGCTTGGAAAGTAACCAACAGCGGGATCTGCACTTGCCCAGCAGTCAGGAACGTCAACGGGAAATTTTAAGTGCTAACATCACGTTCATATCCCTCAGAAACCACCTGTTTTATAGCAATTCATCTCGCACATAAGGAGAGGTGGTTCTCTCTTGCCTTTTATGAAGGAAAACACTGTCCTTCAGCTACAAGATGTGTTTCCATCACTGCCGTCACGCAGCAGCATGGGCGCGGGAACCGCTGTGTCAGCCACTGCAGCCCGAGAGGCCGAAGCGAGAGCGCTCCGGCCCCGTTACTCACTTCCACGATCATTCGCACAGTGGGCAGCGTAGCAGTGAGGCTCTGAGCGTGAGGTGGTCTGACGGTCACAGGGATGCAGCCAGCGTACAAACAGCCATAGAAGGCGGTGATTAGCTCAATGCCTGCAAGGACACGACAGGCTGTAGTGTGGGACACTGGTGATGGACACCCTGGTGACACCAGCCTTTCCCCCCCGAGTACTTTCTCTCCAAGCACCGGTTACAATTTCCTTTAGAAGAAGGTACACACACCCGTCACTTCCACAGCCCAGATGTGTAACAGAAACAGTTCCAACACCGAGGGCAGCACAAGGAAGCTAAGAAAGCTTGGGATAGGGGAAGCAGAGAAGACACCACACAGAAAACCATCTCTGCCTTATAGGAAAAGAATGTTCCAAGTGTCAAATGGCTCACAAGTCAGTCAGGACAGAACAGTGCTGTCGGGCAGGGCAGGAGATACACACCGGAGAGCACCTCTCACTAGCAGCGAGCGGCTTGCGCAGGCTGAGTGACCAAGCTGCGTGCCACCGCTCCCAGCTGCAGAAAAGGTGCCCACAGTCTCAGACGAAGTGCCCATTTTCTGAACAGCTGAAGGCGATGGCACCAGCCTCTACCAGAAGCCGCTGTCTCATAGCAAACTACAGGCTTTCCCTGGATGAGAAGCTGCCAACGTGACTTCAGACAAACATCATCTGAAACAACCAGGAGCTGAGCGGTCTCTGGCAGGGCGATGGGTGCAACTCTCCAGCACAGGCTGTTTCCAATAACTTTGCAGTGAACAGGTCATACCGGGGATCTCTGGTAACCACAGAAAGGCCCTGAAGCTTTTATTCTAAACATCACGACACAGCAGGATCCAGCCTTCTCACTCAAAAGGTACAAATGGGCTTTTCCGAAACTCTAGAGAATCAAAGTTGGAGTCCTGATAGTGCAAGACATTAGGACAGCCCTCTCTGGAGTCAGAACTAGATCAGTGAGTTCTGCAGTCCCTACACTACCGCTGTTTCCATGATCTCTCCTGTATTTCCAGATCTCAGTGAGATTTCAAAGAAAGACCATGCTGCATTTCCACAGTGGGATGCAGTCATTATTAAAACTTGCTTACCAGGAGGATAAAGAAGCACCACATTGTCTCCTGCATTGAGATGTCCTTTGTCAAACAGAACTGATGCAATTCTCTCAGCTTTTTTGTGCAACTGAAGGCAGGTGGCTGTGCACACAGTGGTTCCCTTGAAAGGAGACAAAAATGCTCTAAACAAGGCCTGGCACAACACGTGTCAGATAAATGGCTGCTGAAAAAAAACAACCCCAAACCAACCAAAAAACTTGCTTGCTAGCATCAGTCTATAGCTACTAGTTATCTATACCTATAGGCTGCTGGCATTCAATGAGCCATTTATCCACTACGGTATCAAAAAGATAGAGATGGAGTTAGAGCTGCTCTAGAAAATTCTACCTTCCAGGGAGTCAGTTCAGGTCTTCTTGCACCAGAACCGTGCCAGAATATACTCAACAGGGATACACCATTAAATGATACAGGAACCAGTGGGACCTACAAACACGCTCAGTTTTAATATGAAGCACTGAACCACAACAGTCATTTGTGTGTGACCTATAGGTTCAAAGGGTCAAATTTTAAGTTACAAATCTATGGGCAAAATCTGATACAGAGACTAAACTGAGGACACTGGAGTAGGCAAAAGATTTTAAACAGAGTCTCAAACTTGCACTGAATAACATGCTGTGGACCTTAAAAAAACCCAACGACTCAGCACTGACTGTACCTTGGCATTTAATAAAAGGAAGAGTGGGTGGTCAGGAGTTGCTTGAGCTCTCCACTGCAATACCTCTGTCAGGAACTGGTGCTGAAACAAAGAGGCAGTAATTAAACACTAGTGTTTCTACTTCAGAGGCAGTATTTAAGTCCACTTCATGTTGCTGCTTTGCATTCAGTTGCAGGGTAAATTCTTTTCCCATTCTCTAGTTGTAATAAATACTGATTTACCTTTTTAACTAAATCATTGTCTTCTATTTGACCAAGATCTCTTCCAGAGGCTTGAGCGATGCGCTTCCCAGCAACCAGGTTCCCCACCATCACAGAGGCAGGGCCAACGCCTGTCGATAAAGAACAGCCGCATGAAATCCAGTCTTTTGATGCAAATGGGAAGGAGCCAGCCTAGAACTGCAATCTGCAGGACAGCAAAGGAACAAAGATTCTCTGCAGGATCCCACTGCTCCTGGGCACGGGCGCAAGAAGAGAGGTAATGAAACCTCACTGACAGAGTTCAGAAGGCATTGCTAGTCTCCTGGTCATCAGCAGAGAGAATCCCAATGAGTTCTAAGTAGGAATCAAAATTCCTGACTGACACGTGTGAAGAGAGGCCCTAAACAGGCCCCAGCCTCAGGTCACAAGACAAGCTCTGGCCCCCGGCACGTAGGACGCTCAGTGTCGGAGGCATCACGCAGCTTCCTAGGTCTGAGACTGTGAACTTCAGTTTATTAACGTTAACGGGCTCGTGTTACCTGGTTGTTTCTGCCTGGGTTTTGGCAAGTTCGTCACACACGTGTGCGGGCACATGAGGATGTTGCACGGATGCAGAGAGCCCTCCAGAAAGTGCTGCTTAGTTTGAGAGATATGGATTCCTCCCAACGGCGTTTTTGGCAATGTATTGGCTGGCACAAGAGCAAGGCAATAAACACCCACTTGGTGAATGCTGTCAATTGCCTAGAGAAAGGAAAGACGGTCACTGGAGTTCTGGGTACGACTGGAAACAGCCTGCTGCTACCGGCCATAACGACATACTGCAAGACAAATCCCTGCATGGGCGGCGTCCGTGCCAAGGACAGGGGGGTTGGAACTAGATGATCTTTAAGGTCCCTTCCAGCCCAAACCATTCTATGAGTCTATGATTTATAAAGGTACTGGAGAAGCAAGTCACTCACTATCATTCCATTTCACCTCTGTAACAGCAGCGAGCCCTGTGGTAAGAGCTAAGCGCTTGTCAGCATCCCCGCCTTTATCATCCATTTCATATACAAGAAATCCTTTTTTAAATCTTTCATGACCAAAATCCCAAAATATACACAGTTGCTTGATGAATCATATGATTCTGATCTTAAGATTTTATCCATCTGTCTCCTCTGAACCATCACACTCCATTCCTTTTTGTCCGCCTCAGCATTCAGGCATCTAATACATTATTCAGACCACCAGGTCCTTCCCTGAGTTTTCCCCCACATCTGCATGCTTCGCAACCCCAAACAACATTCCCAAGAACGACCTACATGCAACGCAGGCAGCTCTCAAAGCAAGTATTTGCTGCTCATTCCACTTTCTTAGGACTACGCTCATTCAGCTGTTTTAACTTTTCTCTGCTTGCTGTCTCCCTGCTGACAATGCCCCTCCAAAGGATAAGGGTGGCTTTAAAGCATAACTTTGAGCACCAACGTGATCCGAGACTAAAAGCAGAACTCCCGAGCCCGAGCACAGGATCTGCTTTGCAGCGCTGAGAGGCAACTGTGTTTCTCTACACAGTCATCTTGCTAGAACAAAGCTGACCACTTTGTCAGCGCCTGCGCTATTCTGCGTTGCAGCCGCTTTCCCAGGACCTTCAGGACATAATGGAACAGCTTGTACACAGCAGATGTCCCCAGCTTGTGACCCTGTAAAAATACCTTGTGCCAAGAGGGATCACGAGCCTGTGCTCTTTCCATCTGGGGCGTGCTGATGGCCTCTGATCTGCCCACACACCAAAAACCTGCACAAACTCACCTCGTCCACCTACGCCACGGGCTCACCTGCAGCACTCGACTCATCCACTGAAAACTGTCCTCTTCAGACGCGTCTGGCCTCTGCTCTGCAACCACCACAATCCTCTCGTCATAGAAGACAGACACTGAGAACACAGCGATCCTATGGAAAAGGGGAGAGCCATACTGGCACAAATTCCAGTTCTACTCCTTGGGAACAGGAAGCCAAGGAAACAGACTTAAGACAGAACTCGTAAAAAGAAAAACCCATGGGACAATGACAGAGAGAAAATATTAGACAATTAAAATTGAGTCAGAAGGATGGTAAGGGATTAATTCCACCTTCTGATGAAATTTCTACACAGCGTAGTCCCCTGTCCTCTCAACCTGCCATCACATTTCTGTTCCAACCTGTGGCAAATCACTGAGGCAATAAAAGCTTTAAAAGCATCTACATGACGTATGGGGGCTTAAAATCTCCTGTTAAGTCCTAGAGACATGAACTCCAACCCTGCCTGGGGATGTAGAAAATTATATCCACAACTGCTAAATAAAATTAAGTATCTTTGGACAGTAATGAAACTCTTCCTGCTGCAGAGCACCAGCCAGCAGAGCCAATTACCACAGAGACTTAAAAGTAAATTCTACAGAGACAGAGAATTAAATTCTCCATGTGGCCAACTTATCTTGTTACTTGATTCCTTCCCCTGAAGTACACAGACTTGATGAAAAGCCAGACAGGATAGTGGGGAAAACAGACCTGTGCTGGGCAGGACCAGGCCAATTGCTGTCTAAACCAAAACTGTATTTACTTTAACTGAGCTTCCCCCCTCAGAAAACCCATTACTGAAGAGAAATCGAAGAACATAGCTGTTCGAATGATTTCTTCTTCATACCTGAAGGAACCTGTTTCATTACATTATGTGCAGAAGCTTGTGGGGAGGGGCAAGGTTTATTTTGCTAACCTTCCTCTGTAAACTGTTTTTATTGACTCTACTGCCAATCCAGTTGCTACGATGTCATCGGCATTATGTCTGCGCCCGCTGACGGTCAGCAACCCGTCCATTTTTCCAACCACAAACACCAGGCTGCCCTGAAAGATAAAAAGGTATCTGTGAGTGACCTACACAAGGTGGATATTCAAATGTCTTTGATGACTTGCATATTTCGTAACTATGACCAGATCAATGGAATTTGCATAAAACACTTTTTCTCTTTAAATCACACCATTTATGGCTAAACCAGGAGAAGCATTCTAGCCACTGGTGAGACAAGACACTCCAGTGCTCATAGCAGAACTGCCATAAGAAAAGCTTCTTACACTTGGCTGTAGAAGAATTAGCAATCTGAGAACGTACCAAGCAGCACAGTAAGGCCCGGTAACGCCAGCGTGCTGGAACAGCAAGGGTTCCTATGGACTCGGGCAAATCCATTAACTTGCAACTCTCCTACCCCCAGCCAGCTCTCCTTACGCATACTTCTGTAGCCAAGCGCTTTAGGTCTAAACATTCAAGGCTATTAGGAGGAACAACAGAATACAGCAATGCTCCAGCACTCTGTTACGTACGGGTCCAACAAAGCCCAGCAGGCCGGAGCGGACAAACGGCACATCACCCACCGGGGAGCCAGCTGAGTTCACCGGGATAACCTGCAAGAGAAGAGAGGGCACTGCAGGCAAAGGGGATTTGCCTGAGGACAGAAACACATCCCCCATGCCAAGAATTGCACTGTGTGCGAGCGGAGTGATGAGGAGACCGGGAGGGAATCCTTGGTACAGTCACCGTTTTAGCACCATGGGAGACCTTTATGAAAGGGGAACACTGAATGTATCTAACTATAGGGAGTTTTTCAGTGTATCTTTTTAAACAACAACATTAACACAAGTTCCAAACCCAAGAGATTATACAAGGCTATCCGTTCTACACAGGAAACGGGGAAAGAAAGATGCATTCTACTATACGTACCTCAAAAGTATTCTTTGTCACCCCTGCCAGCCCATAATACATCATTCCTCCTGCTCTGGAGCTAACACAGATTTCACCGATCTCATCTGTTTTACAGAGCTGAGGTGGTCCGTCAGGTTTCACGATACACATCATTCCTAGGGCAAATTGCGAATTGTTAAAACAGTCCCCAGGCTGTGCCTCGTACAAGAGCTGACACGTTTAACGGTGACAGGGACGACAGCCCGTGTGGGGACTGTCCCCACCCTGCCGAGGCTGAACATGGAGAGAACACTGACCGCTTCTTTTCTTAAAAACGTTCCAGACCATTCGCAAAAAGTTCTTACAGGAGACTGCTGCACATTTTTACCTCCTGGCATCACGTGGCCGACATCCTGGACAGTGAGAGCAGAGTTTTTATCTTCGGTGTTGACACGAATCACACCAAAACTCAGCCCGTTCATGGACAGGATGGCTCTTCCCGGCAAAGGTGCCCCAGGGACCCCAGGCCTTTGAAGGACACAAAATCAATACACTCAATCAGGCACACGGGCTGTTATCGGGCTCACATGAAGATACCACAGCAACAGAAATATGCATATTTCAGTGTCTCTGCTTTGCACAACCAATTTAAAACTGTGAGATGACATCACCTCCCAGAAGAGCCACACTGAGCAATAAGTAGGAAATCATATTCCTGGGCAAGTGCAGCTCTTCTTCCAGCTCTTTAGCTTAGCCCAGTTAAACACCAGCTCCCAGGCCAGCTGCTTACAGGGCTATTTATTAGAGAAGGCAGCAATGGACAGCAACAAACTACAAAAATCACTGTTCAAAGTGATATCAAATTTCATCTCCAATTCACAAATACCACACTAGCAGCGTAAATCAAGAGTAGGAAAAAGCAGTGCACAGCTCTTAGAGGCACTGTTGAGCTGTCAAACATCTTAGAGGGAAAAAAGCACCAACACGTTAGGAGAAATATTTACAAACTTGGCTACTGAATACCTGACCGCACACAGTAAATGTCAGTGGAGCTTATTACATGCTTAAGGCAACTATGACCAACTGATGTGTGGAGAGGCCTCAGCCCGGATCACTTAATCCGGCGAACGGACTGCGAGGCTGTTACGCCCGTTACCTCCGTATTGCAATAGTCATCGCTTCTGGAGATGTGGCACATGGACAAATTGCTTCTGGCTTAAGCCCATGGCTCTGGAACAAGCTCAGGAAGGCATCACACGAGGAAACAGACCCTGGAAAGAAAGAAAATATGCCACTATGTCTTAAATTAATTTGATTTTTAAAATTGTTTGTAAAATAACCTAGAAGTAAGCGCAGTGTATTTGCAGAGTAAATACACGGCATCACTTCTATAAACCGCAGGTAGCATCTTCCAAGACACCAGCCACAAAGGACCTTAAGTGCCTCCTGAATGGGATTTGGGAACTGGCGTGTTCTCTTGGACAAGTCTCCTTTTCTCCACCAACCTGCTTCAGAGTTGTTACACGCTCACAGTACAACAGGCTTAAAATACTTTCCAAGCTTCCAACAGTTACTGCACATACGTAAGGTCTGTTTCCATGCCGGATGCATAAGCAAAACAGGTCTAATGGGATTCCAAGTATCCCCTCCAGTTGGTGCCATCTAGACAAACATTCTTTAAGCCTTTTCGCTAACAGCATTCCTTGCAGATTTTTCTGGGGATTTTTTTTCCCCTTCAAAGTTCTTCTTAAAAGCCTTTACCTTATCCCCTGTGAGCAGTTCAAAACCAATCTCACCATGTCTCCCGGAATTCTGTTTTACCCGCAAGAGCTCCCCTTTCAACTCTCCTGTTTCTGCCTTTGCAGCACCTTTCACAACTTGTACTCAAAGGATGAAAGCACAGAAACCCCCTTGCCCTGGTGCTCATGTCCCACAACCCACAGCTCCATGTCACAGCCAGCTGCCCTCACTGAAATCTTCCCCGAGGGATCTACAAACAGAGCTAAGCTTGAGCCTGGGAGACGACTGGCTGAGAAACCCCTCTCCCGGAAAGAGCAGGATGTGGATACTCACAGGGATTCGCACCATCGGTTACAATCAGCATGCGCAGAGAACTCAAACTGACGTCTCTTTGGTCTCGATGGGCCATCATGGCCCAGTGCAAGTCTCGACACTTGACTAAAGCAACTTTTGCTGCAAACCAACACAAAAAAGATGTAAGGACAAATGCAAGCTTTCCATGAGTCATTTTTGTATAAATACATACTCCAACACCCCCAAATGAGAAAGCTGTCACTAAAGCAAGCAAGCCTTAATTAATTGAGCCTGCAGTAACAGCAAACCCTAACACACAATAGCATCTGCTGTGGCATACAGGCCATTTGCCCACCGCCTGAGCCAGGGTCTGTCGCTATTGCAGCTCCTCCTCCGAAGCGCATAAATCATTAACACCATCTGAATGTCCTGGGTGAAGACCGGGGACCGATGGATCTCACTGTGCTCAACTATTTTCTTGGACTCATAAAAGGCACTGGCTTCAAGTACACAGGTCGTGAGGTCCCCGTCAAGTGCGTTGACATTCACATGGCATATTGGGTATATTTAGAAATATTTGTGTATATATTTATATATATTGTATATATAAACATACACACATATATATGTATATATTTAGAAATAAATTAGAGTTTTGACCCTCGAGATTTGTCATGGGAGAGCAAGAAGACAGGCTCTAAAGCATTAGCGATTTTAATGCCTGTCACTCATTTATCCTGAGAGCTTCCAGCTAAAGCTGTGGAACACACAGTTACCTTTGTGGGCATGAACTCTCTGCACCCAGGAGAGCGGACAGGTTTTCATCACAGAATAGGGCACACTGATAGTGTGCAGCTTGTTCATTACATTCTGAAAAATAGAGAAAAGATTTTTAGAAAAGGGTTCACAAAACCTATCATGAAGCAGATATAGGAGTCACCCTCACTCCCCATCAACCCCTGCCCCACCATGAATTCATATAAGGTTTCTGAGGATGCTTCTACACTTCCCCTGGAGAACTACAGATCTACCAGGGAGAGAAACGGGTGACTTAATCGGTAACGGTCCTCAACCATCTCCTCAAATATCATAATTATAATGAGTTATAACACTTCAGAAAGTCCTTGCAGGCTCCACTCACCGTCAGAATGCCATGCCACAAGCCTGCATCCTTCTTAAAATCCAAAACATTCACTATCGTTTCACCTGGGAAAAGAAAGTTGTAGTTTTGAAGTGAAATGCGCCAGGACAGCTGTGACCATTATTTATGCTGGAATCTGCTTATGTTTGAATCTGTCAGATCTGCTCCAAGAGGCACACACCAGCCTTGTTTGTCTGATTATACGTTTTACTAGTCAGAGCTCCTTGTTATGCAAAATAACACAACTGAACATCAGTTTAAAAGAAAGAACACATCCCAGAAAGTTGCAAGAAAATGACATTGCAGCCTGTAATGTACATCAGAAGAACAGGAAGGGTCTTGACCTCATTATGCAGGAACAGCAGCAGGGAAAGAGAAAACATCATTCAAGCACCGACTCCCAGAAGCAATGGAAATTAAAGTGATGGCTTCCAAAAGACAAATTCTGCATTTTAAAGTACTACGACAAGCAGCTCTAGAAATAAAGTTTCAGTCATGGATACATAAATTAGCTTGATTTACAAGGTAGACCAGACTAAAACCATACCCTATAGCAGAACTCTCTGTACTCCCACCAGCAATTTCCAATCTCCATTTCTGGATTAGCCAAAAAGCCTCATGCAACTCGTACAGAACCAGTTTATGCAAGAGGCGCTTTGATATTTACACACATTATCAAGAACAAAAGTTTGGAAATGCATTTTAATGGGTGATCCATCAGTACAGCAAGAGAAATACTCCAGCCTGTTGGAAAACGCTCCCCTTTTCATTCATCTGAACAGACTTCTTAACTTTCTAGACATGATGCAAATCCCACTTTTTATTCCTCTTCACTATGGCAGTGAAAGTGATGTAGATTGGGATGGAAAAGAGTACAGGCAGTCTTGAGTTTTGGGGAGAATTAATCCACAACTCCTCCCTTCCACCTTTTTTTTTTTCAGTAGATACTACTGTGTGCTGGTTACTCACGGACAGCTTTAAAAATGAGAGGTAACCACCAAAAATGATGTCACTAAACCTTCATTCCTCTGATGTTTCTGTGACATCACCCACCTTCAGAATAGTTGCAGGCCTGAGACAAGGCTTGACAGTGAGACAGCATGGCAATGCGAGACACCGTCACGCCCATAACGCTGCCCTCTTTGCTCGTCTTGTACTGCAGAGGAGGGGAAAAAAGGTCAAGCTGTGACTCTGGATCCCACACATGAAGGAAATCAAATGACAGAATCCACATGAAGTAGTTCTGTTTTTCTAAAGCTGCTGAGACATACTCTAGAAAGTACCTGCTTGTAAAAAGGTATCAGCAAGGCTCAGTACAGAAGATACAGTTATTCAGGTAGCAAACATGCTCAGCTAACTCCAGAGAGACAGGAGATAGAGGGCAATTGAATGTCTTTGTGTTTATTTCACTATTCCTACTTCTCACAGCATTCCTTCCTGCTCCTGCAAGTAAACTGAAAAGCCAATTTGTAATTTTAGAATAGCCAAATTACTGTGACTCCTTAAACCCCTGCAATTCCTAGAAGTTGCCGTACTGAGGTGTACAAATGAAAATAAGCTCCTACAGGAAGAACAGAAAATTCAAAATGCTGTGGGCTTAAGCAGTTTCAGAAATCTGTGTTATCAAGTACACTATCTCAGAGAGCTCAGTTGTCTCAATTACAAGCTTTCTGGAACAAGAACAGTGTTCAACTCATTTCGAGCAGCGCTCAAGGCCACAAAGATATTAAAAACTAAAATAAGCTTCACAGCAGGTTGTACACAGTGAAAGGCTTGTTTCAGTGGCTAGAAACTGGGAAGTTTAAGGTAGTGAGGTGAAAGTATTATCTCCCTGGTGATTAGAACATTAAATTCAGCTCACGGAAACTACTTTCTATTCCCCATTCACTACTTACCTCAATATATGCTGGCTCAGTTCCTGCAGCTGAGATGTTGGGCTGCCAGTCCTTAGGAGATTTGGAGAGATATTTTGAATCTGTCACAACCCATTTGAGTCTGGGCCAACCTAGAGCCAAAAATAAAGTGGAATATTAATATCAGTTTATTTATTGAGGGATTTATATTCTGCAAGAATACACTAAAACCCCGTCATTTGTCCAAGTTCAGTTACACAAGCTTAATACTGATCCAAGCCAAGCTACTGGCCAGAAGGCTCATCTCGCTTCTCATCAGGGAGTTCAGTGGGCAACAAGGCACTTCCTCGGCTCAGGAAAGATCCCTGCAGTATTTCTAAATATAGCTTGTTGTATCATTAATAAAACTGCTTTTGAACCTGCCAAATGCCACTGAAGGGATCTGAGGACAGCCCTGCAGTGTAAGGGAGATCCACTGTGACTTCCAGAACCACAAGCGATTCTGTCAGACACACGGACCAATCTACACCACATACATAAACCCGACAGCACTTAAGTGACGCTATCAGAAGAGTTGCTCACTTTGTGTCATGTCCCCCCCCGCCCCTGCATTCAGACTTCTGGCAACCACTGTCAGACAGTTCAGCTATAGCAAAAGTACGATCAAAAGCAAGCATATGACCAATCTAACCTTTAAACTGCACAATTTCTCCATTTTGGGTTTTTGGAAGCCCTTTCAGACAAACTTCAGTGGTGAGGGCCAAAGCAATACCACAGCTTCCCAGCAGAAAACCGATCTGCTGACCACCAGCATCCTGAGGGAAGAGGGGGGAAAAAGTCATCCCTGTTTCCAGATGACATAAGCCAACTTTCCCCTTACCAAAACCCAAGGTTGGTAATGCTCTGGTAACTGGACGGTAACACTAGGGATCACGTGGGGAAGAAGAAAAAACCCATTCCCACAAACAGTCTTCCCTTTGGTTTGTCCTTCTCTGCGTCCAGCGTCTGGCAATGGCTTGAAACGCAAGTGACAAGCGCTGTGTGGCAGGGCTGAACGCCACCGCTTCTAAGCTTGGATAATAACACATTTTGGAAGATGATACGTATCCAGCACAAAGGCCTGCTGGGGAAATGGAGACGTGCCTACAAGCCAATAAAAGTCCATAGGAAAATGATAAGCCACCACAAAAATGCAGAAGGGCTACTTAATCTCCTGCATACCAAGCCTGCTCTTTTCTATTCATTTTGTTCAAAAATGAAACCATTATGTAACCGGGGACAGATTGCAGAGAAATCTGGTGATTCTCAAAGGGAGCTCTTTATACAGAAACAAATATTGCATTGGCAAGACTGAAGTGCATTGGATGTGAAATCCACAGAAAACAAGTGCTCATGCCCAGCGTTGAGCACACACCATTAATTTTCATTAATGGAAACCCAGAGGCTTCGAAGAGGAATCAGGGGGCAAAAAAAGCAAAATGTATAATTACACTGAAATAACAAGGCTCTCTTTCCCCTGGAACTAATTTCTATTGCACAATGATAAAAACACTGAAATGAGGTAGCTCACTAAGAAATCTGATTGGGCAAATACCAGGAGAGGTTTTAATTTTGTATGTGGTTGCTATAGCAGTTGTCACGTTGCAGACAAACGAAAGCAAAGCTCTGTGACTCCCCCAGGACACCAGCCCAGCTCACCGTTTCATTACCACCGCTCTTGCCATATGTTTGCCATTATCCTGTTGCTTTTGATTCCTCTTACGGAATCTATACTTTTAGACAGTTCTTGACATGGCAATAATATGGCAATATTGCAGAAAGTCTGGTAAGGGTAAAGAAAATGCTTCGTTGAGCAAATAATTTACAAAAAGTGCCTTGAAGTCTTCAGAAATATTTAGCACCTTCAGTCTCCAGCAAAGTCAAAAGACTGGTAGATGCTAGGCATGGCTGGAAATGAGACCCCATTCACACCAGTCAGAGGGCAGAGTCACAATATTATCTGTACCCTATAAATTATTTGCAATAACCAAATGAAGGCTACAGCATTTAGGTGAATCGACCACGTCCAGCCGCTCAGCACAGCTCTCTGGTCAATATATTTTTCCATTTTTAACGAGCTATTCCAGGTTCACAAGGGTCTCGCGCGTCGCGTTGACACAGAGCTGCCCAGGCAGCAGCTGGATGCTGGGAAACGCTGTCAGAGGCTGATGGTCTGACTTGGATTTCATCCCACGTCAGCCTATCGCTCCTCTAAGTTCCATCAACGTTACCTTTCTGGTAAGAGGTACCTCTATAGGCACTGGAATGACTTCTGCTAGGAGACAGCCGTAAAACGCCACCATAAACATGACGGGGTCATTGTTGGGATAAACAAGGGCTACCTACAATTCACAAAAATATTTTGTTAGTTGAAATACAAGGAAAAATGGCAAAGTTCAGCTTTATAGTGACTAGAAGTCAGAAAACTTTGTGTTATTTCACATTCTATCACAGCATTTTTCACAGGGCATCTTCAAGCGCTCTGTCTTCCACATAATATCTGTGTGTGCCCGAATTCCTCACGCAGCAGCCTCAGCATTCCCTGTGTGCCCATACACCCGAACATGCACACACAGCCAAAACACAGACTTCTAAAGCTCTGTATCTCTCTCCCAGAGGTGCAATGCGCTTCCTTAGATGTATTTCAAAGTCCAGAGCCAAGAAGTTGCTTACAGAGGAGCCAGCAGGATGGAAAGATCACAAGAGTTTCTTTCCCAAATAGCCTGTCCCTGGGATAAGAGTCTCGCTATTAAAAGAACAAGATTATAGCATCTGTGGTAAGTTACAGCCCCCCCGAATTCCTCTTTTTACTTCAGAGGGAGAACCAGTCCCAAACTCATTACCCTATCTCCAGGTTTTAACACGGGTTCATTTTTGGTCCCCAGTTTATTAAGCAGTGTGTAGGCCAGCTTGAGACTTCTGCTCCACAATTTGCCTAGAACACAAAGAAGAGAGACTTGCACAACTCTAAATCAACCCAGCACACAGGAGAATATACCAATTCTTGACTGCTTTTACCTTCCACAGTCACATCCTCCGTTTCAGGTACTTTCTGCTTTGTCTACAAAGCTCTCAAAACCCAAGAATATATTTGCAACCACCCCAAGACCAACAACCCTGTGTTCTACCCACTACTGCTCCTTGGGAAGCCAGGGCTCAACTCACCATACGTGAGGGTATAAACGGGTTTTCCTGTCACATCCAGCGCTGTCAGACAGGGGCACTTGGCCTGGGTGGTTCCCCAGCGCTGCAGCGCCGCTTCTAAGGCAGGAGGCCAGTTACACACAACGCCCAGGGGCTCTCCCTTCACAGGGGTCATCTGGCGCCCCTCCGGCTTGGGCTGGTTTGGGTCTGGCTGCGGAACTGAAGGAAATCCAATCATGTTCCCAGTTCGTCTTTGCTCATTTGTTACCAGACACTTCAGCTGGAAAGACGCACTAAAAAGAAACGCTTTTCCTCATCACCTTTAGGTTTAACCACCTCTATCGCATTTCGTTTCCTAGGAAAGCCCTCACAAAACAAAACATCCTGAACATGGTCTTCTCCTAAGGTGCTATTAAAAGGTATTCAATTCAACAGCGAGGAAAGGAACACAGAACTGGAGAAAAGACAAACAGACAAATAATCTTACAAAATAAGGTTGTAATGAAATTACCTGTAATGACAATCCTTTGGGGGAAACTAATTAAGTAGCCTAAGCAAATGAAGGGGTTTAAAAAAAAAAAAATCTATTTAAATATTTTTGTCAATAACTTTTAGTTATTGGAAGAAGCTGAGGAGGTCACTCAAAGCTCAGCAGCGCAGTGAGCTACTTCAAACGTTGGTTTTGTATCAGACTATTCATGAGAGCTACTGGCTGCTGGGTGCAAAGAGCCAATCAGACTCAGCTTCAAAAACAACGGCACAAATAAATTCAGCACTATGTGTGTGTACTTATCACAAATGATTAATAAAAAGCATTAATTGGTGCTATTACCTTCCACAATTTCTTCAAAATCATCCACAAAAAATTCTTTCAGGGGTGGCCTTTTAGGTCTTTTCAAGGTGTTGAGCAACTGCTGAATTTTCGTGGAGACTCTACTGCTCACAGGAACACCTGGAGGGAAAGATTTTGCCTAATGAAAGCGTTCATCATCTCTATTAACATTTACATCCTACCTCCTTCCACTGGCAGATACTTCTCTTGGTGTGCCCAGCTCATCAACTACCCACTTCCATCACTAAAGGTTGTGCGAGTGCAGGACGACATCAGTAAGCATGATATCAGTTGTGTATTAATTCAGTGCTCAGAAAATGCTCATAAAAGAAACTCACTTTTAAAGCACTTACTCCCTTCCACAGCCCGATTTCCATCTGTCTGACACCTTGTCCTTGCTGCAGACCCCAGCCCACAGCTCTGCGCCTGCCTGTGGTACGGACCCAGTGGCACCAGGCTGCCCGCAGGGGGAGGACGCCAGCCCAGGAGCAGCAATGTCACCCTCTGCACAAAAGTTTATGCCAACCAGCTCAGTGAGCATTACCAGCTTAATAAGAGTCTAATTATAGCTAAGAATTACATTATTTCATATATCTTACCTTTCCTTTTAGGGATTCTAAGACAAAAGCTTTTAAAAACAACTAGTCTACGTATGCATGTGGCATTTTTTTCTATTATCTCTCCCATGATTTTCTCCAGTTCAGTACACAGTAGGTAGTTGCTGCAATGGAATGCGTTAATGCCATTGTCCAAACTGTGGCATGGGAATGTGTTAATGCTGATGCCATAACCATTTCAAATTTGTGAAGTGCTTAAATGGGATATATTTAAGTCAGATGATTTATTCTCCCAACTCAAGCCCTTCCTTAACACCATTTTAATTTCTGGGTGCTCTGAAAGGTTCCGTACCATCAGCAGTATCCATGAGACTGGAGCGGTTTGATCCCTTGTGCATGCCCTTCACGATCCCCGAAGGAGGAAGGTCAATCGCTGCTGGGCGTGCTGAGGACGTGGAGGTAGTTGCTGTGACATCTGGGGGAACCGAGAAATTTTCTAAAGAGAGGGAGAAAATCGAGATGGCAATTAACATATACCTTTTATTATCAGACGGAACAAACAAAGTGTTAGTTACCCATTACCAACAATCTTAAAAATTTGATGGGTTGAACGTGTGGGAGCTTTTATTAATGCTAACACACTGCTTCTGTAATATTAAGTAGCTCTAGGAGGTGCACGTTATCTGTTCAGGAAAATACAAAACAAAGGCACAAGATGAGTGGCTCGTGTCCACGTCAGGAAAGTGGTTCACCAAACCAGAATTCCTATCCTGGGTCTCTAACCTTCAAACCAAGCTACATCTCTTGACCTTCAGCACTGTAAAAAAGGAAAAAGAAAAAAAAAAAAAAAAGTCCGAAATCCACATGAGCTCTGGAATATTCAAAGCCCAGAACAAAACCCGACATCACCTATGCAGTAATCTCTCTTGCTAGAATTATACTATTTAGCTTTTTTGTCAGTAAGGGCTTTCTAAAACAAAACATGCGGCAGGCTATTGACTAAAGCACACCAGCAAAACATCATGTTGGGTTTAAATTTCTTCCGGTTCGGTGGCTAAACAGTATGAGCCTGCCCAGCAGTTAAATAATAAACTTCAAATCTAATGAACAGAGCAAGCTGGGTCTTCCTTTTGCTTTAAATTGCAAGACACTGTTTTGCTTTTCAGATGAGTTTGTAAAGCTTCAAAACTGCAAGTAACTCGGCATACTTCAGAAATTCTCATTAATTTTCTCATAAATAAGTGATTTTTGCTTACGTGGGATTTCTTCATACACACAGTAGGTTCAATCATCTGATAGGGCAAGAATATTCTATTCCAGCTTAACAGAACCAGCAGCTGTTGCTTACAAAAGAAAAAACCCAACACTTTTGAAACTGTACGTTGGCTTGCACAGAGAGCCTGGAGGAAGGCAGATACTGAATAATTCCCACAGAAAGGATTTTGTGGTTGATTCTCTGCACCCCTCTTTCTAAGGAGAAAAAAAATCCATTTCTGCATACCTTTGGAGATACGGTGGCGAGGAATATTCCTCATGTATTGAACGTCTAAGATCACTAGGAAGGACCTAGAATTCGTACAACTGCAAACATTTGCAGGACTTGTTATTGCTCTCTCCAAAGAGACGGATAAAATTGTATACGTGAGAGTTCCTGTTCATTTAAATTAGGTGTTAGCGCAGGATGAATGCAGCATCTATATGGCAAATCCAATTCCACCAAAGATTTAAAACTTCTATTTTGCATAAACTACTAATTATATTAGATAGTAGTTACTCTGTAGGTAAAAAGCCAGATTACCTTAATTCATTACAAAAGGTAAATGTGACTTTCTGTATGCTCCAATCAAAAACAGCCTCTCTGCTTGAAAGACACATTAATTATATTGACTACATTTTATGGGCAATTTCCCCAGTTTTCCATTTCAAAAAGCAACTTGCATCCCAGCAAATAAACAAACAAAAATAACAGCAGTAAAAAAAATAATAAGTGAAACAGTTAAAAACACCAGCACTTCTATGCACTGCTTGCCCCAAACCAGTTAAGCAAAAGCAGAGAGCACACAAAATACAGACATTTCCTAGGATGCAGTAGTATCTGTAACAGCAGATAAAAAAAGACAAACATACACAGAGCAAAACCAAACTTTGCAATTTCATAAAGAAGCATCAGCAGCAAGGAGCACCTCAGAGCCTCAAAAAACTGAGCCTAGGGTATCCAGATCTGTAGATTTTGCTCCATCTTCTCAATACCTGGATGCTCTGATTGTTTCTCAGACTAGTCATGAAAGATCTCTGCTAAATCATCACTCTGCTATAAGCGTTTTTTGGAATGATGTACGCTCATTTGTTCGCATATATGGCTGGGTTTGGATCTTTTTTTTTTTTAATCTAACACAAACAATAAAGCGTTAGGCAAAATGAGAATGTTAAACCACAGCATTTCCCCCACTCAACAGGCAAAGACACCCCTAACGTATTCATCAGGACACAGATGCCGGATGCTCTGTACACGCAGTAGCCTCAAACAGCCGCAGATGTAAGCGCCACAGTTCACAGAAAGTCGTGCCTGCTGAGCCTGTCGATGCCGGCACCGCACCCCACAGTCTCTTCTGCTTCGATAAGCTCCTGCTCCCCGCTTCCCCTTTTGCAACCAACTCAGTATTTGAAATTCTTAAGGTAAAAAAAAATTGTGCAACTCCAACAAATCCCAGTAAGTTCCATCAAAACTAACTAAACTCTCGATCCGAATTTCCCTTACGCAACGGACAACTCCAGCTTTATTAATACAGTCTAAACTTGAAGCAATTTTTCTGTTCATACTCATCTCCTACCTATTCGAGTATTGGCAAATACATCAGCTAGTGACCCACTGGTCCCTTTGCCTTCTCCATGGGAAAGTGTAGAAGATGCTGATGAAGATGTGGATGACCCCTGAATAGATCGGTTGATCCAAGACTCAGCATTCTGTAAGCTCTGATGCAATGCAGCAGAAAGAGCAGCTTGGCGCCTTAGCGACCCCTCATCCTCGGATGCGGAAGACGTGTCTGTGTGGAAGCAGAAAAGAAAATCTAGCTGCTTAGGGAAAAGCACATCGCTCTGAACATGCTCTCTTTCCAATTCACATCTCAATGCCACAGGCATGTCATACGAAGATTTTTTTTCCACAGGCTGCGTCAAACAAGGTTACATTGGCCAAACCAGCAGTTAATGCAGAGCTCTCCAGTGTCAACACATTTACCCTGGTGTTTTGCCCCTGTTTAAAGCACACACAAGATTCACCTCCTCAGTCAAACACCCTTCCCCTGGATCCTCCAAGTTTATTGACTTATCTCTCATTACTTTTCCATTCATATTCCATAATATCAGATGCTGTATTGCCTAACTTTGGTAATTCTGAAATGGAAAGTGAGGGGTCAGTATCACTGTCAAAACTGGAAGTTCACAGGCACAAAGCAGAATGCAGGCATCGAGAAACAAAAGTGCCAAGGCCACCCGCAGAAAATGCTTTTGTCTGGGATTCTAAATGGATCCCTTTCAATTGCAGAAAATAAACAATAAATCCACCCCAAAACAAAATAAAAAAAGAGAAAACTGGAACAAGGAACTGCATTTCCGAGAGAACAGATCTCACCTACCCTAAAGCTGTGACCTAATTATTTATCATGAAGAACGAACTCATTACTTGGTATCTGAAGTTGTACAGTGCTACGTATAAACATTCCGTTTGGCTTTGGCCTAAAATTTAGGTGTTCTTCAAAGTGATTGCCCATCTATATTCTAGTTGTAAATTGAACTATGAAATCACGTTCTACCCACTTGCCAAAGGAGAACGCAGTCACGAGCTGAAGAAAAAACTGATTCCAGACACACCGTAAGCGCTGCCCTTTCCTTGTGTCGTACCCACAGCTCAGAATGTGCTGTTCTCCTGGACAAGTTTGTACAAAGCTGAGAGCCAAGCAGACACCGGGAACATGCATCAGCCCCCAGGAGAAAGGAAAAGAAAAAAGGAAGTATGAAAAAAAAAAAAAAAAAAAAAAAAGGTGAAAATAGTTGTGAGAGAGTCAGCCTAGCAGAGCTGGCTCAGAGATATGAATTCACAATGAGAGAGGAATCCATGATCTTCAGATGACTCCACCAACCCAAATGACTGTGATGCTTTTGCACAATGAGAGACAACATAAAAGTCACTGCCAAAAATTATGCATATTCATCTTTAAGCCAGTGCATATAGGTGCTTGAAAACAGGGAGCTTTATTATTATCTGATGCACATGCACCGTAATAGCACCACGGTATCCGAGGCGTTTTGCTGCAGCCGTTACATGGAAGGAAAAGCCCCGCAAGTCGTGGAATCCCACGGGAGCCCCTCCAAGGTCCTTGCCCAGAAACGTAGAGCGCTGCAAATCCTTGTCCTGCATGTTGAGTATTAAACCTTAACAAAATCAAAACGTGAATTATGCAACTGAAACAGGTGTGAGGGAAGCGAAAGAAGCAGCCTGAGCCCAGGACGCCCGCTCGGCTCTTGCCAATGGATTCGTTACAAGTTCCCAGAAGAGGACTTATTTTCACAGCCCTCCCAGCAGCTCCATGAAAACCAGCAGCTGCTGCAACGGAGCAGCAGAGCTCCGGGAAGAAGAGCCACCTACGAATGTGCTGAAGAGCTGGAATATTGTGACAATTGCAGCCTCTTGATTTGGAAACTGTCACTAACGTGTGCCTGCGCATCCACACAGCCACGCGCACAGCCACAGCCTAACCTGGGGGAGTGCAGGCGTCAGCGGGAGACTGAACAAACGTCGAGCGTCGTTTTGTTGGCATCGGCAGGGCCATCTTCTGTTCTTTGTGCTTTGCCAGCGCTGCCTGAACCGCTTCCGTGTGGATATCTGCAAAATGCAAGTTTTGCAACAGTAAAGGAGGAAGAAACACACACACACGGCTTACACACATGCAACTAGCACTAGCTGGCAAGATGTATGCAATCCCCCTCTTCACAGCACCTTCCCAAACAGCTACATTTTGCTGTCTCATGAGTAACGTTTCCTCTTTTTTTTTTTTTTTTTAAAACAGGGAATCTAACTGAGGTTTCTAAAGTTAGCAAGCTATACAGCAAGGACAGGCTTTTTAGTCTGGAATGTTCTGGATTAGTCACTATATTCTTGTGTCTCCAGCAACTTCTATAGAAACTCCAGCCCCACCAGATTGTTCCCCTCAACCAAAGACTATTTTAAAATATGTCTGTGTGTAATTTAAAATATGCAGGAAAGCTAACACCGTATACAGCCCCAGGGGCAACTCTCATCTCTAAACTGACAAACTCTGAGCCAGTTGTCTGATTTTGGTAAAACCTTACGTTCAAAAACCTGAACGGATGCAGATTTCATGTAAATCTTGAAAGTTACTAACTGGGGCTGTAAATACGTGCTGGCTAGTAACTGGAACAGGGTAGGACGCGAGGCTTCCATCCCTCTGCAAACATCCTGAACTCTTTCAAAGGAAGACACATCACTGGCGATGAGAAGACAATTTATTAAAAAACTACTACAACAAGGAAGAACTCATCTATGTGAATTTCTCAGATTAATGTATTTCAATTGTGCTTTTCTATAAACCAGAGAACTGGGCTCTTCTAATGCTTTATGAAATGGTGGTACATGATAGCAGCGTTACTGGAAAAGGAATATTTGATACACTTTATTTGCCCCTCTGGAGAAGAAAACCTAAATCTTGTTAATGCAATGTCAAAAACAAAACCAAGTGGAAAGAAAAAAATAGGTGCCGCCACCTTCCCCTTTCCTTAAGCGGAGCAGGGAATCAGCAGGGCGCAGTCAGCCATTCCTGCTGCTCTCGGGAAGCGCTTTGAGCACAGAGGGAAAGCCAGCTCTCACTCTCCAAGCTGCCAGAGCAGATACACACAGCAATCACCAGCGCCAGGAACCAAAACCTGTCCCTTCACTGAATCTGCTTACCTACAGACATGGTTAAAAAAGGCTTTCCGTTCTGTGAGCGACACACATTGAATAGGTGCATTTAAGCCAGAAAATCAAGGTTGCAAAAAATAATTTGCTCTTTTCTCCTTAGCATTCTCTTTGATTCAGCAGCTGCAGTCCTACTACTCTGAGGTTCCTTTATAGAGAATGACCAAGGTAGGAGTTCCCATCAGTGGATGAATCATAAGCTTGACTCCTTGAGAGGACACGTACTTTCTCCCTCATTAACAGGAATCCCAGGTGAACTCTTGCCCCAGCCCTTACCGGATCGATACCGTTCATCTCTGGCACCCCCGGAGCGAGCTCGGTGAAATTTGGATGAGGATGATGATGAGGATGATGATGCTGAGGCTGGAGTTGCAGATGGAACGGGCATCTGAGTTTTGGATTCCTTCTGTAATGCTGGATCAATCCCTGGAAAAGAGTCCACAATCCTCTGAGAGCAGGAAATAAAAGTAGCCTTTTTTGATCATATTTTTCCCTTTCATCATATAGTTACAGGATTTCCCCCCCCCCTTCTTTTTTTTGGTAGTCAAGTGGATCTAATTAGTCTGTTAACACGTGTCCAGTTATACCCTAATCAGTTAAGATACACCTGTCTATTCTTTGACCTTAAGAGTAAGAGTTTTTTCCCCAATTTTTTCTTTTTAAGGCGTTGTTAGGCATTTGAAGACACAATTTATATTAAGTCTGAAGCAAGTGACATAAAACACAATTTCACATAATTTAAGTAACCTATCAGTGACAAAGGGAGATGAAGTCACCTTTAAAGAATTCGTTACAAAATACAAAAGCAAAGGTAAAATCCAGATAAATCTTGGCAGATGAAATAGTAGATAAGGCAGGTCTAATCCCTCAACAGGGCCATTTGCAACAAATGCCAATGATTTGGTATCTGTACAGTTCGCTCGCTATTTTGCCCTGTTTCCAGTGGGAGCAGGACTGCACCATACTCTCATTATTGCATTAAGATGGAAGAGAATTAGCAGTTTAACTTGTAGGCAACTGCTTTTAGAGTTGGTAGACATCTACATCAGCCTCCCTGTAGACATCGCTGCTACGGGCACAATGAGTAAAGGGGTCTGACTGATGCAACAAGTCATTATCCCAGATTAAGTCTGAGCTGTGAAGAAGAGAAAACCTGTAGAAAAATACGTTGAGAGGCTGGGACCGTTACTGAGTGTTCCCCTGCCCAGTGCACATTACTGACAGGAAAACCAGTAATATACCAGTGGCAAGAGCCTTTGCTGTT
Organism: Numenius arquata; assembly: GCF_964106895.1. NCBI lineage: Eukaryota > Metazoa > Chordata > Aves > Charadriiformes > Scolopacidae > Numenius > Numenius arquata. The sequence goes on along the minus strand of NC_133604.1, from coordinate 1,760,425 downwards.
CACATCAATTACAAAACCAGAGGTCTCTAGTTGTCCACATTCTGGCTCCTTCCAGCGTGTCAAGAGGGGAGTGGCTTTATCATCCTGGAAAAGTTTGGTTTTCCCCATGTACACAGGGAGCTAAACAGATAAACTGATAAAAAATTATCATTTTATATCATTCAGCAAGGGACACCAGGAATCGTTGCTACTGGAGTTTCAATTCTGAAATGAATTGTGCATCACTGGGAACTTTTTGAAAACTAAAGGTCATAGAGCTGTAATTACCTCCAGGTTGTCACCTGAAGTCATGCAAAAAGAAGAGCAATTGTGTCATCTAAATATGCGCTGCTTATGAATTCTCACAAACTACCAAAGGATTAGAAAAATGAAGAGGAAACCACAAAACCTGGAGTCCCATTCCAGTTATACTACTTTCTTAGTATGTGGTTTTAGGTAAACAACTCAAGGCAAGTGCCTCGAGCTCAGAGAACTCACAATACCAGCAAATCACACCCAACGAGTTACAGAAGTCTTCAACCACCTCCCGCACCTTCCAACATCTTGAAGTGCAGAATATTAATTGAACATTACAGCAAACTAACTATCCACTTGGCCCAGCATGATATGCTTTGGAAGAAGAAAAAAAAATTATCAAGAATATGGGGGCAACGCACTCCTGGAAGAAGTTGTCTCTTAACCCCTGGCGTTGCTATTTGGCCTGGGAACCTTTTCAAAACTTTTCATCGCTTCCTCAAATTTTCAGTAGTTTCATTTGCGAGATCAACATTCAATGGATACAAGCTACAGAGCTTACATATTGACGATTCTTTAAACTACCACGGCAAAAAAAATTAGAACCTTTCTTTCTAGTCACAAAGAAGATCTCCTGCTAGCCAGAAATTCTCAAGCCATATTAGGGGGACAAATCCCAATTTTCACCGGTATTTTTTGGATATCATAACATGTAACACAGAGTTCTGTATTCAATTATCGAAACAACCATCACCTGAACAAAGACGCAGCACAAAAAGTAGAATGGAAAAGGAAAAGAGACTTCTGGGGTTCAGGTGCAGGACCTGGTAACTGGAAGACCCGAACTTCGGAGCAAGATTTTCAATTCAAAACCTCCATTTACCCACATCCAACAGAATCAGTGTTTGTGTCACTCCTGTCGTTCTGGAACACATTTCATTGATAACTCGTTTAACATCTTTGTAGCATATATTTGCCTTCCTCAAAAATGAGAGAGTCTTATTTCAATCCAAAGACAAGAGAACTTCACAGCCGGAGAAGAAAAGCTTAATGTTTTCTGTTCATTTGAGTATTTACGAATTCAAGTACCCACTAGATGTCAGCAGCAGATTTAGCGCTATTTTAAATGAATTATTAAACTCATACTCAGTTCCCTCTTATAAGTCTTGCAAAAGCATCTCATCTGCTCTGCAGGGCATCACAAGGCAAACACGACATTCCATTTACAAAGGGATCAAACGTGTCTGTAAGTGACATGACACACCAAGAGCCAGCTCTTTGTTTAAATATTTTGCTATGACATAGTAAGATGTTACAGTAGCCTAACAAAGCATTCAAGCAGATGAGGGAAAAAGTGTGCAGCTCCAGTAAATCACACAGGGTTATACAACAAAGCAACACAAGAGAGCTGAGCCGGCAGGTGACAGGTGACTTATTTACCATTCCCTTTACAAGAATCCTGCCAGAGCTGCAGCTTCTGCTGCAGGATCCGAATCTACAGGGACAGGAAAAAGAAACTATTTTAGATTTGCTTTTGGAAGATGGTATGGATTTTTAAATTGCTCTTAGTTTTTAAGCAGAACTGACTGCTTTGCGATGCCTCCGTTTTGTTGAAGGAAGAGGTTTAAAGATTTAGAGCTTTTGTTCATAAAAAGATCCTTAGATTAAAAGGGTCATTATAAGCATCACGTATGATCAACGAGGATAAATGTTTACATTAATAACAAGGACACTAAGTGCCGGATTCATCTGTCAGAAGAAAAGCAGCAGGCAAACCTGTTATTCTGCTGGTTTGCATACAGAATTAACAGAAGTGCTAGTGTTGGACTGGCTGTTCCTCAGAACAAGATGGTTTTTCAAGCTACGTGCTTGTAAAAATCACATCAATAACACACACAAGTATCCAGGGATTCCAAGTCCTCCTGAAGAGCACTTCCAGGACACAGGGGCTTGGCACGACGGCCGCTGGCTGCCAGCCCCGAGAACCCACCACGTGTAGGAGATTGAGAGATGTTTCTGCAGGAGTCACAGCACCTTAACGCTGCCTTGTACAAGGCATGAAGGAAGGATCCAGGCGCTCCACTGATTTAGTCCTGGATATTATTTCAAAGACGGAGAAATTTATTTCCTAGATAAGCTTTATTTGAAATTGCGATACTCCTCAGACTGGATAAGGAAGAAAATAATTCCCCATTTGTGGCAGCTGCAAGTCAGATCTTGTAAATGGGTGAAACTCTCTCAACTACACTAAGCTGGGGCGCGTGCGCATGATTTACAGGTTTAGACAAAGCTGTTTAATCGCTGGTTACTGCTCCACATTAGCTCCCTTTTGAAATAACATGATGCTGAAAGACAGAGGAGAAAAAGGGAAAAAAAGCAAAACTTTACTAGAGTAGAGTTCTGCTGGCTTATTGGCAGCCCACACCACATGGGGCGGCAGGAAGGACTCTCCCGAGACAGGAAATACACGACAGCCCATTCGGGAAGCAAAGAAGAAAGGTCTCTTTTCCAAAGTGCCATGATTTCAAAGAAATGAAACACTAAAGTAACAGAATCTATGATGTTTCCACCTTGTGCTATCCGTGAATAACATGAAGCAGAAAAAACAAGAAAACACACATTAACAACGAAAAGTCACAGACCAATTAAATTAGCTTCAAATGTTATCAATCTCAACAGGTTTTTGAGCGTATTTATTCCTGTCTTCCAACACCTCTCCCTGAGGTACTGGAATACAACAAACATCGGATCACATCCCTCCTACCTTTCCAATAAAAGCAGCAAGTACGCCAACAGTCTCTTTGCTTGTTTAAAATTTTTAATTTTTTCCATTTTTTTTCATCATCATCAGAATAGAAACAGGAGCAAGACACTCTAGCAGTTACATAAAAAGGTTCTAACAGTGAATCAGTGCTTAATGAATATAATTTCCTTTACACGTTAGCAGAGGAACCGAATGCGTTATCTTAAATAGCAAGAGAACGTACTCTGCCAACAGTCTGTGTGCAAGGGCTGCTAATTTTGGCAGAAGGCATTCCTGCGTCTGCATTGTTTGAGCTGAAAAGTTGTAAATGCCTTTCCAGATTTGCAGCAACTAATAAGGGCAGGAGCTCTTTCCCTACGCAGACGTTGGCCTGTAGTCTGGAGCAAAAACCAGTTTTAAGAGGTGGTGAGTTGCTTACAGTGCCTCTCAGTAGCAGAGCAGTTCATCTGTCCATCCAAAAAGCGTTTTACAAAAAAATGGTATTATATTGCATCTTTTGAAATAGGTATAAAAATATTTGGTCCTCACAAAGGACTCTGAGGGTGACCTGAAAACGCCAGCATTACTCCAACCAAAGCCCGTCTCAGAGCAGTGAGGCCCAGCCCGCTCCAGAGGCGAGCCAGGGCTCAGCTCCCGTTAGAGACCATCGGAAGGCAGCAGGGACGGGGACAGCGGGACAGCCGGCTCCTCTGCGCAGGAGGTTAGTCAGGGCTATGACACGGGGTAACCGTGCCTGCCCCCACTGTCTGGTCCCCGCGACAGTGACACGGGCAGATCACTCACAGCCTGGGAAGCTGCTCCAAACTCTCCCTCGGAGCCCTTCCGTGCAGCACCAGCACTTACCAGGGGAGCCACGACTCCGGGATCCCAGCCCCATCGCCTCAGCGAGTTCTATTTACAAAAATGGATGTTGCGCCAGGAAAACATGTATCTTTAGGTAATTAACATTGTTGCCTTAACTCTAAAGTAATGAGGCAAGCTCCCAGAGGCAATGTGAATGGAGCACAGATTTAGCAATAAGAATCTCCTAAATTATAATGCTGACATGCCCCGACATGTCATCAGACCTACCTTCGCCTCATTTCCCATCGATGAAACGCAGACAATACATTTGCTAACATCAGGAAGGTGCTTTGAGAAATGTAATGCACTAAATGCCAGGAGTAAATTTTTTTTTTTTTTTTTGGTTATGGACTAAATTAATTTTCTGCTCATTAACAAGGTGACCTGATTCTGAATCCCTCATGCGGGATTTTTACAACAGGAGATTCCCAGATATAGGAGCAGCTGGATGTAAGATATATAAAAAGCTGGAGGGCTGAGCCAGAACGGCAGCAAAATGCTATCTTAATTGGTGACCTCCTATCAGCCTGTGTCTCTTCCTGAACTTCGGCTCATTCTCCAGCCTTGAAAAGCGTGACAATTAAAATAGCAGGGCCACAGACAGTTTTGCCAAACACTTTTTTTTTTTCCCTCCTAATTAAACAACATTTTCTGAAACAAACCAAACGTGCAAAGGCATGAGGGGCGCAAGATCATGTCGTCAGATGAAAAGCAGCTCGTAGAGCTTCAGCCTCCACCGGACTCCAGGACAAAAGCACGTCTGCCAAGGAGGATATGAAAGGAGCCCACGTTTCCTTCTAAGGCTCAAGATCTCCCCTGGTACACACATTGGACTGAGAGATTGTAAAACCTGCTTAACAAATATCTACTTATAAAGACCATGAAGAGGGATTAGTCAGGTGTATTACTTTTTGGTTTCTTTAAAAAACAGAAACTGATTTGATTTGAAACTAGTTGTCAGTGATTTCTGTCAGACCCTGGTTCAGGGAGGCAGTCCTCAGAGCTGCTTGTAACAAAATCTCAAATTTGAAGGCTAAAAAAGCATTTCTGCTTGCCTTGCTACCTTCAGTATGTTAGCTCAGACAGAATACACCCTTCTTTTGTTTATAAAGCACCCACTATGGCAGTAAATCTTGGACAAGAGAACAGGCACCAGCTCCTGTTGAATACGAAGCAAAACGAAGCAGAGGAACAGCGGGGATGGAGGGGAGCGGGAACACAACCATCAGGTGTTTGGAGCCGCAGAGCCCAGAAGCTGCCGCGGGAGAGTGGCAGAGTCCTTCTGTGCTCCTCAAGCAATTGCCTGAATTGAACTCCTGTAACTTCAGCAGAAATACACCCATACGATCTTTCCCCAACAGATGCAGTGACGATGGTCAATAAATGCACTTTTAGCCTTCATTCTCTTCTTAACCTTTCTGGCAGTAGTTCAGTCTCAGTAAATGCCAGTAAGTTCAGTCACGACTGCCTGTCATACCCATTCCCTCCCCAAACTGCTCAGAGCCAGACACATTACTTTTTAATGGTTAAGCAGCTCAGCTTATCAGTAGTGCAATTATTTTGGGTAAGCATCCCCATAATAATTATTAGGCATACTTTCAGCCATGTCCTTCAGTTTACAATTATATATAATTATCCTATATACAATCAGCTCTACTGCTAAGGATCTTTGAACCAAAAGAAACAGATGTAAACAAAGTACATGAATTCAGCTACTCTGGTAAAATAAACCAACAAATTATGAAAATTGTAATGTTTCTCCAACAAGGAATTAAGATACAGCACAGACCAACTCTGCAGTTACGCCATTTTTAAGGAGGTTTCCTTCCTCAAGAAGAATTCTTGAGGACCTCACACTTCACGATCGATTCAAAGCCCTCGAGTTCTCAGCTGACAAGGGAGCAGGATGTGATTTACATATGGGAGAGAGAAAGACAGGGCATAAGAAGTGTCGAAATACACAGCACTCTACAGAGGCCCACCAAACAGCTCTGGACCTACCAGGAATCCCTCAAACTCAATATGAACAAGCAAACTAGAGGCAAAATGCTGCCGTGGCATCCATGCAGTCTCCACAGTGTAATTATCAGACAGCCAAGGAAACACATACGAAACAGAATAGCTCAGAGTTGGCAAGTGAAATCTCAGTGCTCCGCTCCACAGTCGATCCACAGATCCCTTTAGTGTCAAGGCCATGCAAAATTCTTATGGCACCTAAACAAGTACCCACCTTGGGTTTGTGGAAGATACGGCGCCAGCAGCTTTGCTCTCTTCTTCTCATACCCCTTTTGTGTGATGTCCCCTAAAACCAAGAAAAGAAAATTAATTTCACTGTGTCCTCACTTTTCAGTTTGAGGGCTGTTTGCTTTTCTTTTCAGCAACATGAAGGTTTCACCTGAACACAACAATGCACATGCTGAAGAAAACCTGAACCCAAATATATGTGAGTACATTATGATTTCAAAGCCTCCATGTTACAGAACTTCTGTAGTTTCCCTTGGGATCTGAGATATACACTATACACTATTTAAATGCAATGATTTGAATGAGAAGACCTATCTAAATGGAATATCAAAGCAACGAAAACCTAAAAAGGGAAACTCAGAGTGCACGAAAATATTCTGTAACCACAAAGCCAACCTAAGCTAATGAAATAGAATAATTCCCAAACAACAGGGCAAAGGGAAAGTGCAAATTCAGAGCCTCATCTTAAACTAATGAAATTGAGAACCACTTTTAGCAAATAAAGTGAGCACACTGCAGGAGCTGTTTAGGGCACCTCTGAAAACTGAGGCAAGGATGAACGGAGTCAACTTCTAGATTACCACCCAGCAAGCACACCCTAGGAACCAGAAAAGCAGACTTTTAATCATGTCTATTTGATATTCAGTGAAAGCAAGCTAGGGGCTTTTTGGGTGGATTTTTTTTTTTAACCTAGTAGTAGTTGTAATTCCACTGTGTGCCTACTGGTAGAAGCATGCAGAAGATAGATACTTGAGCTCCACAGAAGCAAAAACTCCAAAAGAGAACAAGTATTAGTAAACTTTTGCCTTTTAAAAAACCTAGGTTTTAAAAACCAGGTTTTAAAAACTTGTCTGATCCTGGAGACGTACCATCTGGCTGCTGTCTTTTGTTTTAATTTCTCACATTACATCAGAACCACAAGAAAGACTGGAACCTTGGAGGGATTAAAACAAAAGCCCTGCAGCATTTCAAGCCTTTTTGTAGCCTGACCTGCACTTGTAACCCCTTATCTCTTGGGGCCGAAAGATTGGAAGTGATCAAACACACAGGAATAAGAAAAGAGAATTATTTGGTATTACTTCTCAAGTTAAATTAAGCCCATATTTATATTACAACAAGAGACCAGTGATTGCAAATGGCATGTTTTCTTTGCCCTGAGCCTGATTATTGTAAGGCACCAGAGTATTAGAGGCTGAGCAGCACAGGGCACTGTGTTTGCTGCCGCACAGCATCCTTCTGCCAGACACCTCCAGCCTGATCTGCAGGGCCACAGCAGAAAAGGTGATTAAAGGGTTTAGCTCTAAGCCTCCCAACACAACCAGCATCTCTGCAAAAACATTCCTGCTCACTGGCTGTTTTTGTGAAAAAGGTGATTCTGCAGCACTGAAATGCCTGGAAAGGGAATGAGTTTCGCTCCTTTGTGCCGGACAGTGAAATGCCAGTGTCACTTGAATCGCCTACAGCCAGAGCTTGGGAGCTGAAACGGGTACTTATGCTGCTCAGCAGAGGGTGCGCATTCGCACACAAAATTTTATCTCACTCTTGTAACACTATGTTTGAGTCAGGCCCCAACAAGTCCTAACAAATCCAGCAGCTGAAAATTAGAAAGTCCACGAAGCACTGAAATGCCAACCAAAGCATTAATTTTAATGCTTGATTGCAATATGCAGCTCAGTTAAATTAATCCAGCTCACAAGAAAGGTATGCTGGCAGCGTAAGAAACGTACACCTTCAAAAAAGACCTATACAAAGAGCACACGCCAAAAGGGCAACATTTTGATCGACTGCATGAGCTACAAAATCCAGCAGCTTTTCTGAGATTTGCCTCTCGGTTTTCAGAGGCCGTGTTAATCCCCCACCTCTGCTCATTTGGGTAATGAGTGGAGCCCGGCAACCAACCGCCACTTCAGGAAAACTGAACCTGCACAGAAAGGGGAGGGAGCTCTCCTTACAAGCCAACCCACAGATTTGTTTGTAGCTTGTTATTTTGTGATTAATTTCTCCACAAGACTTAATTGGACTCTTGACATTGGTGGTTACACACTACATATAATGAAACATTTGCCACAGAAAATTGTTGGAATTACTAAGGAATACCAGCACATTACAAACAAACACCAGCACACTCAATTTAAGTACTAGTAGCATCACATTCTCTCTAATCACTTGCTCCACATTAATATCCTACCAATAAACCAAACCCCTCCTCACCAGAACACAAGCACTATGGTTCACAGATCTGCATTTGGAAGTTGAGCTGAGATACTCCTGAAAAACAAGAAGATAACTCAGCCCAAAACATTATTTGCAACCTTCACTTCCATGTGATGCAGATCACTTACATTATTGCCTGAAAAAAAGGATTCTCTGACTGTAAGCTAATTAAAAAAAAAAAAAGCCTAATGCTATTTGGCAAGAGCAGAAAAAGTTCCAACTGGCAAAATTCAAGCAACAGAGATAAAGGTGATATATTCCTGGGACTTCCCTGCAGCACTGTGCCTTCCCACTGCTGAATTTCCAAGTAGAGTTTGTTCTTTAAATAAATATATCAGCCATTATTTTGACCAACAGGTTGACAGTCTCACGCACCTGCTACAGGATTAGAAAGCATAACGCTTACATTTTCAGACTAGCCCTAGTGAAGTGGTACTATGCAGTGAACTAGAGACTGAAAAGTTTAGAAGAAACAGATAAATTAGACACGTTTATTCACAGAATACAACTAACTGAAATAAAGCTCCAGCAAGACACGGGGACGAAGGCTCTCCGAAGAAAAGCCTATGTGTAGGCACGTGATGGGTGTAAAACCATCTCAATAAAATTATGATCCGATTACTACAACCACAACAGTCATGCCCAAATTGACATCTCAAGTCTAGGAAGCAAGTGTCCCTTTAATATCTGCATGAGTGGAACTAAGTTGTTGTAGAAAGCCTCTTCTCTCTGGTCATACAGAGGCCAAATCTGGTGTCAAGCCACTGAGACAGAAACCAAAGATTGACTAACAGAGAAACTTTCTTTCACCCTATTCCTTTTCTGCTGATCGACAGGAAATGGAAATGGCTAGAGCCGGACATAAATGCGGACTTCCTCACCAAACATCATAAATTACAGCAACAGGAAGAAAACCAAGACAATAGGACTGCAATCTCAAGAACCATTCACTCCTACTACATAAACCTGGTAAATCATCAACCCCGCTTCCATAAATTCAACACTTCATGACATTTGGTGTGCTAAATTCTTCCAGCTAGCTGAAAAAACAACGCAAGAACCACACCACAACCCCTCTCGACAGAGATGCAGGCCACAGCGCTACAAAGAAGGCATTAGCAAAGCAAATGAGAGCTGACAATTTAGCTTTAAAATGGTGCTAGTGTTTGTTCATTCCTAGGAAAGAAATTACAAACAAAAACACTTACTGCTGTGACATTCTTTTGGCCCTCTCCCAGCTACAACTGTTCCTGTTCAGTTGGAGTCTATATTTATCTATATGCTAAGCCCGTGCTGGTTGTGCCTCCACACGCCAAGGAGGCCCTGCTAAGGAGGTGGGATTCCTGTCAACAGAAAGCAAAGCTTCAGTCTCTTCTCAGCCTAGACCCTTTCGCCATAAACAACTGTACGATTCTTGTGCGTCCTGATCTTTCCTCGTGTCTCAAAGCACGATGTCAGGATCTTCAGGGATTTGTTTGGGTTTGGTTTTTTTAAGGCCCCACGAGAGCGAGCGAAGCTGGCGATGGCTGATGCAGCGGAGGAACAGGCTCTCCTTCCCTGACACCTCTGCTGCAGTGACAGCAACCGTCAGCTTCGGCACAGTCGCGTCTCCACTTTCCACAGGTAACCAGTATGTCAGAAGAGACTAAAGTGTAAATACAGCCCACCACAGCCCAGTTCATCAGAGGGCTGGAGCCCCTCTGCTGGGAGGACAGGCTGAGAGAGTTGGGGGGGTTCAGCCTGGAGAAGAGAAGGCTCCGGCGAGACCTTGGAGCCCCTTCCAGTCCCTAAAGGGGCTCCAGGAAAGCTGGGGAGGGACTCTGGATCAGGGAGGGGAGCGACGGGATGAGGGGGAAGGGTTTTAAACTGAAAGAGGGGAGACTTAGATGAGATCTCAGGAAGAACTTCTTTGCTGTGAGGGTGGTGAGAGCCTGGCCCAGGTTGCCCAGAGAAGCTGTGGCTGCCCCATCCCTGGAGGGGTTCAAGGCCAGGTTGGAGGAGGCTTGGAGCAACCTGGGCTGGTGGGAGGTGTCCCTGCCCAGGGCAGGGGGGTTGGAACTCAATGATCTTTAAGGTCCCTTCCAACTCAAAGCATTCTATGATCAGCTCCATGCACTACCATTTCCCTCACTCTGCAACCCAAACCCAGTTCTTCCATCCCGACCAACGCATGGCTCTGCTCCCACCGCCACTACTCACAGAGGGTAACTCATCCCAAGACATGAGAAGTTTTCTCCAGCAGAGCTGCCAGCTCAGTTTCCCTGCTCATGTGATGGACCAGCCCCAGCCGCACAGATGTTCTCCAGCAGGAGGCCGGCACCATCTTGCATCGCTGCAGTAACTCCTCATCTCGCTAGAGACCACCACACTATTCCCCGCTTTCAACCCTCTCCTGCCCCATTTTAATCTTTTCTCTCTTCTGACAGTTTTAAAAGAAGAATTTAAAGAAATCCTACTTTTCAAGACACAGCAGGTCTTGCAAATACACAATAGATGCCCTTCTGTCGATTCAGATAGGAAATGACTCTGGATTTATGGTTTGCAGAAAAGTTCAATCAAGGAGCAATGATTTTTCCTCGCTTGGAATGCCTGGATAACAATCCTGACCGCAGACACCTCCGTGATGAAATCCAAGAGGCCCTGCTTGTTGGTGATTCAACAAGTGTACATCTGAGATACAGAATTCCCTGGAAAAATGCAAGAAAAAATGGATTCTGAGATTCCTTTCCGATATGATTCTCCTAATTTCTTGAGAGGAAATTAGAATTGACCTTCACCACGCAAATCCAATCTGGCTGTTCTGACCATTGAGAGCGTGAGGGAACAGCCGACCTGGGCAATGGCCAAGGGGCAGGGGCTGATGGAGAGCAGAGAGGAGGCCGGGGAACTACACCCCAGCAGCTGGATATTACACCTACATTCAAATCAGGCAACAGAGAAGCCTGAAACTTCAGGAGCCTCACGGAGCCTCACCGCCCTGTGACGCCAGGCTGCTTTTCAGCAATTAGAGCTGATGATCTATTCTAACCAGTGGTGCTCAATCAGTGCAAGGTGGTAACACCAGCTAATCCTGCTACGCTCAGACAATACTCCTCTTTCAACATCCTTGCTCCCCTTCCCCCCATGGAATGAGAACACTGAATCATTTACTGTCTAACAAAACCATAATTACTACAGTGGAGGAATTAAGGAAAATGATCACGTAGTGCACAGCATCTCCCCAACAAAGCCTCCAAACACTTGACTGTATCAAGCAAAAGATTCAAATTTGAAAGCAGTTTGTATGCATTTTTAAAAAATGATTGTATGCTTCTAAAAGAAAATACGTTGATGTTTCCAGCAGTTCTGCTAACAGAGAATCCTGGAAACTAGCCTCAGAACACAGTTAGCTACTCTCTTTATTTAACAGCAAATACTGTAATAAAATTGTTACAAAAATGAGGAAATAAATTCTATTATCACCATTGCATTTGCTTTTCAGGTCTCACTCCCACTAATTACCCCGATGACTTTGCCTTTCTTGTCTACTGCCCTGCTTCATCTTGAGGCATGTAGGATGGGCAGTGCCTCCCAGCAGCTTTATCATCCGGAACTCACTCTGACACAGCACAACATAAAGCCTGGTTTTGCAGAGCTTGACTTTGGATTTCCTGTCCTTGACCAGAAGTAGGCACCAAACTGGAGATACCGAACACCGTAAGTGTAGCTGAAAGTCCAAAATGTTCTTTCGTTGCGTGCCACTTCCAGATAAGGTCTTTCGAGTGTGCTTGGAAGCATCAGTGGCATGTTTGGGAAATCCAGACTGAGGAAGGTATGCATTTTAGCACTTAAGGCTGTCTCAGCTATGGCCAAGGCAGAAAACAGGTATTAAACCAATCAGTTCAGCACTTCCATAACAAATATTGTTGCCACTCATTTATTCATTAATTTTGTAGTTGGATACCATCTTTGTTCCATTTCCTGGAGGACCAGCAGGTTCTAGACACCCCCACCCCACGATGGTTTTACCAAGGCTTAAAGCTGGGAGGGCTCAATCCCAGGCCTCAGCAACCCAAAAGAGAACATTTAACCCTTTTTTCAAAGGCCGTGTGTTCAAACAGGCTATACCTGCTTAATGGTCTTGCACTCCTAACACTCTCTGGCTACAACTTCAGCACAAAAACTATGTTTGAAACAAGTTTAGACAATTGCCTCTTTCTGTTTGAGGCCAAACGATGATGCGGCTTCAAAGATTCCCTCCTCCTTCCTTCTGGTGAAGCTGTATATCAGGTTTCCTCCTTGAAGACAATACCAAGGTCTGCGAACTGTGCAGTCTTCCAGAAAAGAGTCACCGATTTCTTGAAAGTAATAAAGCCTTACTCACTCCGTATGTCACTCCCCCTCCCCTCCAAACCAAACCAAACAGTATGGAAAACAAACAGAACAGGTTTGTGCTTTGCAGTTTCCCTTTAACAGCACCATTCTGCTCCCATTAAGAACATGAATAGGCTACTGAAAAAAACAGCAAGTCTCACAAAGCTGTGTTTGTTAAGCACAAGCATTATACTGCTACAGTTTCAGCACTAAAAGTTTCACAGACAGATCAGCTCCAGATTAATTTATATACACAGTACAAGTCTACTTGGCTCCAGCACTGTGGGGACTCTGTTCCACAGTTTCAAAAATCTTTTCTAAAGGCTTATGAATGTTGCTTTATCAAATTAAAACTGTTTTAATCTCAACATTTATTATTTCCAAAGAACGCCATTCGTGATTAGGTTTCTGTGGCATGGTCTCCCCTGCGTACATGGTTGTGGCCAGACTGTCAGCCAGCAGAGGTCTGGCTCAGTGTCATTTAAGGTCACAAGGTGCTCTTCACCACCGGTCACTTACTCTGTGCCTTAGGCCTTTATACTTTTTTTTGTTGTTTTACCTTTAAACAATAGATCCAACTACTGAAACTATACTGAAGGATCTCTTCACCTTACAGCAGCGTTTCAGAGTTGCAGATGATCCACTGTCCTCGATTCACCCGTCTGGGCCCATTATTACGGGCAGTAATCTTCGATGCCATATGTGATGCATCACCAAACCGGGTGAGCTAAGGACAGAGTTCAGTTTTCTTTGTGTGTGTGGGCAGGGGGTGACCAAAGAAAAGGAGGGGTCACCAGATCAATGTCAGCCAAAGACCCTTCGTTCCCCACAAAAGAAAACAACCAACATATACGGTAACTGATCATTACCATTTCTGCTGAAAATGGCACTATCCCTGGTCAGCAAAATGAGTTCTCAAAGGCTTCACAAGAGTGGGACTCTGAGAAATGCCTGGAAGCTTACCACTGTAAATAAAAGAGCCTCTTGTAGACATACTACACTTTTGTTGATTCTTCTCTTTGCAGCAGACATGAGAACATTCTCACACGTGACTGCATGCGTGGTTTACACAGCACGACCCTGGTGTTCTCAGTCATTAGTGTCTGCAAAGGACTTCCCCGGGTAAGTCGCTCAAATGACCGTGAAGCCAAACTTCAAGCCAGACCTTGAGTTCATTTGTGTTAAGAACTAAAAATCCAGAGATACTTTTGCCTTTCAGATCCTCAGCTGTGCCAAGAGGATGCATGATGTACTCAGCAACTCAAATCACGCTATCGATGCATGGGTAGCATCTGCCTTTACAAAAGGTAAAATGTTTTTAAGGCGGCTCCAAAATCTCTTGAAGACAACCCCTTAAAACATGTCACTAAATTCTGTTAACCCTGATAACCCTACTAAATACAGGCTCTGCTCGATGCCTCTAACAAACATCTGCAAAATACAACCACTGAAATCAACTTCATACAAGACATTATGTTGCAAAGTGCAGCCATATAAATTTTACATGTTTCCCATAAAACCAGGACATGCACATAAATAGCTTAATCCCTTATACAAATAATAAATCTTGCATGTAACCCCATCCCGAGAGAAAAAAAAAAAACACCACACCAAAATTTCTAAATAGCTACAACTTGTCACAGGGAAAAAATGCATTTTCCCTTCTGAATGCTATAAAGGGCACAAACCCAAGGCTTTGTCACAAATAGGATTTTACAAAAATCTATTGAAGAGAAACGTTTTCATTTATTCTGAATAAGCAGTCAATGAGAAGAATGTTTAGATGTAGGAGCACTTAACAGTGTTTATAATACTGGTCCTGCATCAGAACAATGCATCTGAATGAGAAGAAACAGAAAGCGTCACAGACACGTACCCCAGGAGCAGTCGTACTCACAGGCCAGGCTGAGTAAAGCAAGACAACTCACAACGCGTTTAAAAAACCCAGATGAAGTGACTCTGCCCTGAATAACACTTTTCTGACTAACCTCCTGGTCACAGACACTAGCAGAAATCCACATCTATTTAATCCTCAGCACAAACCCACAGACCGAGCCCTCCATCAGACTGAAAACAAAAGTTTCCCAGGAAATGACTAAACTTTACGCAAGAGTAACAACCCTGTGATTCAGCATTTATTCAGTAGGCAGGTACATCACTGTCTTCCTTCAGGTAAGAACTGAATTATTAGGACCGTGAGTGCTGATAACCTTCTCCTCAGAGATGCCCATCCAGCCCAACTACAAAGGATTACACACACGTAAACTCTGCCAATTCTGAGCAGCGTGCACTTTCTCCATGAGATAGACCAGCGCTGACAGATGATTTTCCAAATCAAGCCTGTTTTTAGCCCAGGAATAAAAGTAAAAACAAAAACACGCAGGCACCCGAAGACAACTCTGTATCTTGCTGCAAAATACTTCAGGCTCATGCAGCCAGCCACCCGCAATTAGCCAAATGAGATCTTCCCTTGGGTTTACCACAACCTGCAGTAAACAGCATTCCGCGACAGTCTGGGGCTCTGACAGAGGCGGTGATTGATAAAAGTCAGATGTACAGAGCTTGTACCCCTCCCACAGCCATCGGCAACACCACAGCTCCCAGTCCGAGGTATTCAATGGAACAGACGGTCCCTGGCATTTACTCTGCACCTGGGTTCCAGGGGCGGATGGACCCTCGCCGGGCTCTCTGCCTCTCAGCTCTCACACAGAAACCTGAGTGTGTTTTTGCAGCCTTTTGCCCAGAAGCTAACGTGGCCACGCAAACCAGCACAACATTACTACACGGCTCCGCCTGGGATAAGATTAAAATAGAAGTTAGTATGGGTTTTAAACCTGCGTGCAATTCCTATTGCTACCCTTTCATGGCTCTCAGATGCCAATATTTAATAGTTTTCTTGAAACAGGCTTCAATTTTTTTTTTTTTAAGAGAAGCCAACTGCCGCAGGTACTCCTCGTTGGTAACTCTCCTGCAGATCTGACACCACGGCAACACCTGCCAAACCATCCCAAAAAGCGGTTTGGAGCTGCAGCCCATTTCAGTCCAACTGTACCTGAAGTTACTTTTGTAATTAAATTCTAGATTCTTGAGTGAGATGCAAGAATGGGAGAAGAAAGAAGTTAAGAGCAATTATTCCCCTATCTATTGATCAAACACAGCGCTGCTCACACGAAGCATTCAGGTATGGAAATGCAACTCTGACCTTCCTTTAAACACAGTGTGGCAGCGCACTAACCTAGTTGGCATGTCGTGCTGCACGGTAGCACAATAATTAGGTATTTCCAGATGGGAAAATGCTATTCCAAATCATAATGCGATGAGCTCAATGATTATGCATGATGAAACAAAGAAAGACGTCTTGATGAAAGCATTAGTGCTTAAAAGATCACTCCCCAAAGAGGTAGCACCAAGTGTGTGCTCATAAGGATGTCACTCCCATTTCACAGAAAAAAGCAGCAGAGAAAATGAGAGCAAAATACATTGTTTTTCCCAAAGCACTGAAATCTGAAATACAAACCACAGTCATTTTACAGCATTAACAAGTGCTTACTCTAGGATAGTTACTATTAAACGGTATTAGTCACCATAGTGGGATTCCACTACTTAAAGTTAAATCAATACAATTATTAATCTTTTATTCAACCTCAAATTAGTGTGCAACACTAGTAATTTGACTTGAGGAAAACTCCCACCGAATTCCAGAAGTGTACCCGACAGCGCGCAGCGAGGGAACTGTTCTTCCTTTTGCTATTCATTTCTTTTAAGCCTGACTAGTGGCAACCAAAGCATTTTGTTAAATAACCTTAAGCCTGCTCTGCACATGGTAACTTAAAACCACCCCACCTCCATCCCGAACACAGCTCTGCAAAACCAGAGCTATATTGCCGTTAACGGGAGGCTGCCCCGTGGAGCCACCCTTGCTGCGTACGAGCCCTTGCTGTGTCTCCTTGACGCAGAAACCAGGCCATCTTTTCTGCGTTGAAGAGTACGACCCATTCAAGTTGGTTACAAGCTTGGGAAACCGGATTTAAATAGAAAGAAGAAAAATGCACTGTACAGCATGGCATAAGAAGCAGATTTCAGGCCCCGAGCTCAGTACGGGCTGTGTTCAGCTTTCAGTTATGTTTACATCAGCAACCAGGGCTTCTTGAGGAATTTCACTGCTAAGGAAACCATGTTGGCATGTCACCAGCAAGCCTAAGAAAACCCATTATTCTGTCAGCTGCAATGCTCTTTACAAGAAAGATCATGCAAGGAGGGACTTGTGTTCGGGGCTCTTTGGGCGTGCTAAAGAAGAGTCAACGACTGCTTCAGAAGCACTTTGTTCAGAGGCTGGAGAGCAGGATGTGGCAAGATCCTTCTTATGTGAAAGCCTTTAAGCTCCGTGGAAGATCAAAATAATGGGCAAAACGTACTATAGCTGCAAACAGGAGAACCCTCTGAGCACAGCTCCACAATCCAGCTGCACACTGCAAATCCACCACAAAGTTACTGGCTACTTCAAGGGAAAATACGCACCTCTCAGCACATCGATTCCTTCTAATTCTGCACACTGACAGCTCTTTAAAGAGAATGACATTCAATTTTAGGTACAAAGTGGCCCTCGCTCTGCCTGCCTTTAAGTAGCAAAAACACGCTATTATCACAAAGAGAAGGAACGGTCAACCTCAATTTGCCGGCCTTGTTATGCAGGATCTTTCTGTCGCTCCAAAACACATGGATTTCTCTTGCCTCGAATCAGTACGTCACCACTGCCATACTATATTTTCACAAAACTGTGAGGACAAATATCTTTTCTCCATTGACACCAGTGGACCTTGAACCTAAAGAAACAGGCTTCAAAGTAAGAAAAATCTTATTCAACAAGCTATCTCCAAACCCACAATTACTACCTACAGTGGATTTTCCTACTGTGGCCTCTCTAAGGGTGCCATAGCTCCTTTTCCAATTTAAATAAACTGAATTCTCAAATGTCTTACTTGTAGAGGGAAGGAAGTATGGAGAAATCAGGAGGATTATTTAAGAACACACAGTCAGCAACTTGACAAAAAGAAAAAAGAATGCCAACAAAATGAACGAAAGAGCTTACAAAAAAAAGATACTGCAGTTACAGATGTGATTTAGGTTGAAAACTTAACTCTGACAGCAAATTAATACAGGAATTGTTTACAACACAATATGCTTCCAAAATACTGTGTGTTTATTACAAAATTTGTCACTGCAGTCTTGTTAAAAAGCTGCTTCTGAGATCACATTTTCTTGTCAAATGTTCACATAATCAAATTCTACATGAGAAAATGTCTATCTTGTTAATTTTTCATTGGTGAAAAATAAAGCAGAAGATAACAGTGGAGTAATCACAACAAACGAGTCCAAAATGACTCCAAAACACTGTGCTCAAAATTCTCTGCGAGCGGGGAATTGAGGCTCTCGATAAACCAACAGACAGGATGACACAAAGCCTCGGACAACAGCCCCTCTGTTTGCACAATAGCTCCAATCTCCGCAGCAGGGGACATGGAGAGGCTGAGAAAACATCTCCAGGTTGGGTCCACCTAGGCCAGTATTTCTGTAAAGCTGCGTTAATATTCCAAATCGCTCCGAGAATCTGCCAGCACTCGCTCTCTCTGCAAGGTAAGCTCTTCTCACAACAGGCCCATGGCCAGCCCCGGCGTGGCCTGATCGACACACAAAGTGACTCCCTTCTGGAAAAGCAAAGCTATCGCCATGAGACAGATTAAAGCCTAATAATCTCGCTGACAGAAGCCTCAGGAAGAACAAACTGGATGGCTTCCAACAGCACTGTCTCCGCTGCAGAGGACTGCAAAATAGGGACCGGCCCTAACACAATACGTATGACAGTGGTAATATTAATGAGTCAGCCCACTAACTACACACAAGAGCTGAATATCAATGAAAAAGGAAGCATGTTTTACATCTGGCACCTGGTGTATCGGAACAGCGAGCAAATACTGCTTTGCTGGATAAGCAAACGCCTAAATACAATTACTTTCTGAATTGTTCTATTTGATTTTGAGGCTTCCGCACTCTGTTCCCAGGAAGGCCAGAGACATTTGATACAGTGGAAATAAACTCATTGTGGTTTATTTATAATAAAAAGAGAAGAAAAACAAACATATTCCTCTAGAAACGAGACAGCTTTCAGCAGATAAATGAAAAACTCCTGTTGGTAAATTCAGCAATAAAGTATCAAAAGACAAAGTTAGCTGTAAACAAATTCTTTTAAACAAGAGATCCACTGACCCAGCAAACACCAGCCAACTGGAAAGAAACACTAACTGGTAAACAAAAATGGCCTCTGCCAGAACACCGGCTGCGTTTCCCCTTTGTTGTTTCCATCTTGAACCCCCAACACCAGATTTCAGGACGCTCAAAGCAGGACTCGGTCACAGCTCGGGGGGTGGCAGCTGAAAAGCACAAACTCCTGAGCAAGAATCAAGAACCTCGTGAGCACAACACGAACCAGCCCTGAGCCCCTGCACGCTCAGAGGGAAAAACCCCAACCAACCTCTAAACTGGTTCCAAATGCTTTTCAGGCCAAGTTATCTCATGCACTGACAGGCAACCTACCTGCACCAGACCTGCCCTCATGTCGCGTGCTCTTCACTTGCACAAAGTGTCTCCAATTTGGAAGAGAAGAAATTTTTTTCTTAGAACAGGTAAAAATTTCATGGCGCATTTGTGCTAACATGCTGCAATCTCTCCAAGATCAAATTTATAATAAAAATGAGTCAAAAATTATGAAATATCACTTATATAGACTTCTAAACACATAACAAGCAGCACTGTAGATAACCACGTTTCAGCCCCAACCAAGCGAAAGTTGAACACGTCCTTGTCACCATAGCACCTGTGCTGGCACTACTCGCTTGCACGACCCAGAGCTCAAGCCGAGCACAGAACGATTTCTGTCATGGCAAAATCCCTTTGAGATTCAGAAGTCCAGCACCAGCGTCTCACTCTGTACGGAGCGGAGAGAGCACAAGCAGCGGCAGAGCACACACCGCCGAGGGCTCCTCTGAAACCTGCTGCTCCCCACACAGCACGGGAGGCTGCACCAGGGATTCCGCTGGAGACCCTCAATACAGACTGGTCTTTACGGGCAAGAAAAAGCACTACCTGGATGTGACATGGGATTTGCTTGGCTGGACTCCGGCTGGAGAAAAGGAAAAACTGCTGGATTTATTTTATGGTTAGGTTTATGGCAAAGTTACTTACAGAACAGGATGAGCTTCTTAGAAGTATTGCAGTCACAAATCAAAATAAATAAAACCACTTTCCATATTGTAAGTTAATCAGAATGCTCTCTCAAGTTGTCCTCACATACACTACCATAGGGAAGAAAGCCTGACAAATCTGCTAAAAGCTTTAAAAAGCCTAGATTAAATATTAATGTTCTGAAAATGATGAAGGCAGCACAAAACCACAAGTCTCCTTTGCCACTCCAGTTCTGTATAGCCCAGAGCAAGAGATGAAAGATTTCTTGCAAACAGCGATGCCTAGGTGAAATTATGAATAAAACAGAAAAAACCTGAGCTATAGCTGTACAGGTTGGGAACTGCAAGCTGACTGAAAAAGCAACAGCCAGCAAAATGCACTCACAGTAAACTAGTAACAACAGCTCGTTGTTATAATGCCAGCTAACGTAAAGCAGAGAGAAAAGGTTTATTAATACTGCAATGGCCTTACAGTTATGTTTAGGATGATGACAAAAACTTGTGCTGAAGATAAAGTCAGAATTGCTCCCTTCCAAGTCCCATGTTTGACGCACGCGTGTATTCAGAACAATCCACTTCAAGCTACATACCTGTCCTGCAGAGACAAGCGCATGAAGAGGACTATATTCAACTTTACTTCAGACTTGTGCTTTGTCTCTAACCAACCTCCTGCCAGAAGCCTCCCTGGAGGAGACAACACCAGTAGCCCTGACATACAGTCGGCGAGGGCTGGTCAGGTTTGCTAGTTTTGCTAGTTTGGTATTTTGTGGAGATGCTCCCTCGTCTTTCAGTTACTAAACAGAGGACTATCTCCTGTTCCCTCCAATTTAAGGACACTTGGTTCTTAACAGCAACCTGGAATGACTTGCCAAAAGCTCCCAAAATTTTTTTAATTGAGTGATGACATCAATTACTTAATTTTAATGAGTGAGATCATATTTTAATTTTTCATTCTGCAATAAATTTAAAGCAAAGGTGACTGTGCAGTTTCTCTTAGCAATAGCCAATCTCCCCCAAAGGTGTAAGCAGAATTACTTTAAATAAGAAACTAATCTTTATTGCTTTATTTCCCATTAGCACTTAATTCTAACAGTATTAGCCTGTTTTTATTATTATGCAAAATACCCACGTAAGCCCTCCTATTTACTCATCCAAAACAGAAGCCCAAGACTTTGAACTCTCTGGTTCTCGCAGGAAAAAATCCTGAAGTGCTAGCTAATTCCTCTCTAGGCACGGACAGAGCAAAATTTAAGAACATACAACTCTAAAATGTACAGAAAAAACCTAAACCAACAAACCAAAAAAAAAACCAAGACAAAACTTAACAAAAGCATCACCTGGAAAGGCAAACTAAGAATCGCAGAGGGTGTTAAACTAGACTTATCTTGGAGTCATTTGTGGGGACACAGAGGTGTCTGATTCCACATCACGCCTGTTGAAAAACACACGATGGCAGCCACAAACGAACGCAGGTGCACAGGGCAACTGCAGATGTTTGGCAAAGCTGCTGCTTCAGCTCCACAATATGACCTTGGCAAAGTTATCTGACGCCCATGGCCTAATTCCATCTCTATTTGGCTGGTAAAGGCAGGGACTTCCCAGGCCTCTCAGTAACTGCAGGAGTCCTCCCTCCTCTACAACCTCGAAATCCTACAGAGCACTGCGGTCTCCCCAGTTGTAGCCTTGCTCCACTGGCTTACGATCCAGTCCGGTATCTGTGCTCCCTACTGTCTTGCTCCAGCATGACTCATTATCCCTCCCCAGTCTATTCTACATCATTCTAAATATTAGTTTACTTCCTCCTTGGTCACACAATCTTATGTTAATACAAGACCTTCCACCACATCACCCACGAGCTTCCCCAGCCCCACCACTGGAGAGATGAGAATTTAACATTCCCTTTCATTTCCGCTATAGATAACAACATAAAAAGTACTTGTATATGAACCATCTGTTACTATGCCTATTGGAGCCATAATCACTAGATAGCAACCATTTCAAAGAACGCTAAAATGTTTATAAAACCAATGTGTCAATGTAATAATATTAACAGGGAGATGCTTGTATCTTTTTGATAAAATATTACATTCACAGCAGGCTTCGCTTTCAACTACAAACATAATGGCCTTTTTACAGCAATCTGAAGCACCACAGCCAGTACCACACAATTTAGGGGGATGGGGGGGAGCAGGAAGGGCTAAGGACGTGTTGACAGGAGTAATTTAAGACAAGACAGTCTGCCAAGAAAGAGAAACTAAAGAATTAGAGTCCAAATAGAAAGCTTGCAATTAAGCAAAAATCCTGGAAAAGGAAGACTGTAGACAACAGGCATTGGTTTGGATTGCTGCCCTCCAATTTGTTCAGTAAGACTTGTCTGTTGACTCCATATGTTTCATATAAGTAAAACTCATGCCATGCTACATAATAATCTCTTAAGAGAAACGATGATGTTTGGGAAATAAAACAATTGCTCCTCTTCAATATCCCTCGTGCAACAGGATCATTTCTTCTTAAGCACTGGGCATTCTAGAAGCACAACACAGACCTGTACAAAAATATAGAAAAAAAATAAATTCCTTGGGGTATCCCAGCTTAGCTCTTCCTACCAAATACAATGCTGACCTCCCTTTCCAGTGACAGCTGATCTGGAGCATCCATAAAAAACACCTTGTAGGCTCTAGTACCTCAGACTCCATTCAAGAAGCTGCGGAGAATGTTCCCTCTTGCCCTAGCTAATTCTGCTTTCTAATTTCTCCTGAAACCCCAAAGCCACCCTTGGGTAGCTGCCATCTCCATGAAAATACACAAACACACAGAACCCACAAATGCAGGATGTGCTCACAACTTGACACCTTTATCAGAGTTCTCTGAAGCTTGATAGCTGGATCAGTTGTGCTGTGCACAGATATGATTGAATATTTCATGTTAAAAGCTCTAAAAAGAAAAAAAAAAAAAATACAACAAAAGCCACCCTAGCCCAGAAATGCAGTCTGCAGACGTCAGCCACTCAACACCGGCAGTACTGTACCTAGCAGTCCCAATGAGACTAGCAAAACAGCTATAAATCACTCCAAACCCTTCTTTTCATGCAGAGGAAAGGGAAATGGCAGAGGAATGCAGATTTGAGGGTGAAAGTGTGCCCATTTCTAATTTGCTTGGTTGCACTGGTTTAAAATTGACATTTATTTTGATACTTGAGTTTGTCTCTCCTTTTTACTTCAGCACACAGCAAGCTGAGAATGAGGAATTTCTCCTATGGAGAAACCTGCCATCACAGAGGCAGACACCTTTCCCAGAGGTAACGCAGCAGAGCCCGGCCACTGGAGACATCTCCTTCCTTGTGATCAGGATGAAGTCACATACGGGCTCCCAGCAGTTCAATAAGAGACCGGTTTTGCAAGCATTCGTGTGCAGAAGATACTTTCCTCATGGTTTAGTTTCAACAGATGGCTTAAGTGCTATACTGACAGACCCACAGGATGGAAATCCTGAGAGTTAAGCACAAGATCTTCACGTTCAAACACAACAACCAGGACCTAGAGAGCTAATGTAGACTGACATGCAAAAGTGTGCAATCATTTCCATGCGGCTGCCTTCATCTTCTTTACATACGAGGCCAAGAAAGCCCCTGGGGCTGTACTAGTGCCTAAAAGGGCGCAGGTTTCCTTTAGTCTCTAACAAAGGCTTTAAGCAATTGGCAAGCTGCCCTAGCCTCGCTGCCTTCTTCCTTTTCATATGTGCCTCCATCCACAGATAACGCAGGGCAGCTTTGAATCTGCACCCTGCACAATCAGAGGTAAAGGATATCACAGGAAACCCAAGTCAGCTTTTCCCTTCCATGAGGTAACTCCCTGGAACAACCAGCACAGGCTCTTTCATTTACGTATCTAACAGTATGTAACACTTAAATAGCAGACAATATGTTCAAAGCTCCAACGTTAACTGGTTTAGTGAGTTAAGAAGAGAGATGCTGTCTGCAATTGCTTGGGGCAGAATGTGCTGAGGGAGCAGAAATCTACCTTTCAACTAGGAATTATGAACTAACTTCAAACAGTCCCTTTAGAACTGTGGAAACAATCCAACAACTGCTTACTCCAATGTGACAGTAACTCTTGGAGACTTTTTGTCACATTTCACCCACAGAAAATCTAAGCTATTCTTAAATAGCTATTCTCGATAGTAGAATTACAGAAGAAAAAAAACAACCCAGGTCTTGCATCCTAGATCTCTCCACTTCACTAGGTCCTTTCATTCTTCCTCTCTTGGACTATTCTGCAGGCTGTCCTCTCAGCATGGCAAGTGTTCAACAGCAATACTGCTAATTTTTCTAAGCTGTCAGCTCCTCAGTCCGGATCCCAAGACAGACCCACGAGCAGATGTACCCCCACAACCGAGAGGTTGTCACTTCGCACGGCAACAGCAACAGAAAGTAGCAAACACGCTGGAAGCTGTGCTGTTGCCAGATCTTTCATAACCTGAAGCCAAACTCAATTCTAATAGAAGACTATTTACTCCTTTCCCAGTTCTCCATGCCAAGTCTTTCCTTTTATCCTTCTGTCCAAATAGTTCTGTCTCTGCTGGAAGAGGAGTGTGCCCGCAGTGCCGTACAACATGGCTGTGTCTTTCACACCATCTTTTTGTTCACAGGAAGGTATTCTGCAATTTTAAGCAAGAGAACATAAGAAGTAATTATTTTTCTACGAGAAGAGGCCAAGTTATGGCATCCTGCGTGGCATGGAGAACTTCGTCACCATCATCTACCCTAGTTTGTAACCCCTCTCCCTTTTTGCTTTGCTGAATTTATTTAAATCTCTAGAATGTTGGGAAAAAAAAAAAAAAAAGCCAGCATCACCTTTACTACAGACTCAATGCAGATGAGAGGGATCCTCCACAAATAAGCCCCTGAAGAGCTGCCAGTACACGAGCCTCTATTTCTATTTGGCTTTTCCCATCAGGTCCAAGACAACAAATTACCTTCTCATCCCAGGGACACAAAGGGGTTGAGTATCAGGTGCTGTCACACTGTGACACTGATACCCCGGGAAGGATCACTGCAGGTAAGTGTGCTCAGACAAATCTCTACAGCCCTTCCGAGCCAGAGGATCACAGCTCGTAGGCCACGTACAAAGCCCAAAGGAGAGCGGTCAGTACAAAAGAACAATGCAAAGCAAATGGTACGTGTCTGGACAAGAACCAAAAACCAAACCCTAACCTCTGTTAAAAAACCCTGGAATCAGCAACAGCCACACTTAACAGATGAGACTTCAGGCCTCCCTTTCCAGGAGCTACATCAGAAGAATTAGAATCAGAGGAGGGATGGAGGAGAAGGGTCCAGGCTTTTCTTTTTTCTGAAAAATAGCTTTGTTCAGATTTATTAAAAATCAGCTTATCCACCACAAAAGAGGGAAGAAAGAGACACATGCTATTAGGTAAGTAATTACCTAGTAAGATACATGACAGTAATCATAATACATCAAGTATGATTTTTGTAGACCCAAAGGCTTTTCTTTATGGCTTCCATGCTATAACCAGATACTACTAGAAGTGTTTTACCAAAGCTTTGTACAATGAACAACCGTTTGATACACAAAAGCCAAGGGGTAATTACCTCTTCCTGTTCCCTGTTCTAGCCAGACATTTTTTTTAAAGGCCTACTGCAAAAAAGAATTGCCTTGAAAGCCTTCCAAGATAACACCAAGGTTTTGTATTTTTCTGGTTTTGGGGAAATACGAGAGCAAATTAACTATGCTCTAACGCAGGCATCTGTGCCTCTGATCAAAATTACGATGTTGGTAAGTCTTTAACACAAATGGCGACTAGCCCTACACAATTTTTATGTGCTGCAATTTTAAAACAGGACTTAACAAGTAAAGTGTATCAAACACAGGAATAACTAAACAGAACAGCAATGTTTGCTCAAGGTTTCTAGGTGTGGCTGCAGCCAAGACATAATAGGATTATTTATATCTGACTCATTTGCTTTGTCTTCATCCATGATTCTCCCTGTTTGGGACTCAATAATTGACTTTTTTCTGCACCACAGGACTTTTAAAATTCAGGATATTTTCAGGAAGGACTTGAGAATTTAAAGCAGAGAGGAGAAATTCCACAAACTGGTTTATATCATGTTCAACCAAAACTTACTACCACCATCACAGCTAAACTTCAGATTACCCGAACATGTGGAAGAATATAGAATCATAGAATTGTCTAGGTTGGAAGGGATCTTTAAGATCATCTAGTCCAACCATCAACCTAACTCTGACAAAAACCATCACCGAACCATGTCACTAAGCACTATGTCAGCCCGTCTTTTAAATACCTCCAGGGATGGTGCTTCAAACACTTCCCTGGGCAGCCCATTCCAAGGCTTAATAACCCTTTCAGTGTAAAAAATTTTCCTAATATCCAATCTGAACTTCCCCTGGCACAACTGGAGGCCATTTCCTCTTGTCCCATCGCCTGTTCCTTGGGAGAAGAGACCAACCCCCCCTAGCTACCCCCTCCTTTCAGGGAGTTGTAGAGAGCGAGAAGGTCTCCCCTCAGCCTCCTTTTCTCCAGGCTGAACACCCCCAGCTCCCTCAGCCACTCCCCATAAGATTTATTCTCCAGACCCATCGTTGCCCTTTTCTGGACCTGCTCCAGCACCTCAATGTCTTTTTTGTGGTGAGGGGCCCAAAACTGGACACAGCATTCGAGATGGGGCCTCACCAGTGCCGAGTCCAGGGGGAAGAAGATGCAAAGTCTTGGCACACTGTACAGACATCTACTTACTATTTATCAGACTGGGTATTTCAAAGTCTCTCCTGATGTAAGCGACAGTGCACCCTCCCCTATGGAGCAGGGGCTGAGTGCCAGGAGACCCCCGACCCGCGCTGGCTCTGCTGCTGGTTTGTGTGCCTGAGCCCCTCACCTCACCCCTGTGCATCTCCGCTTCCTGTCCACACTCTGAAAAGAACAATACTTCCCCCTTTTCACTGCAGCAACTTCCAATCCAAAACTGCGTAAGTACGGAGGTTTTTATTCCAATTACAATGAGAATTGTTCTTTTTTTTAATCCACAAGGGATCACTTAATGTTTCTGCCCTAAGAATAAACACAGGTCTCAGCCTCACAAAACATTTACATGAGCACTTCACTATTACGAGATCTGCTTTTTGCTAACACAAGACAGGATTCAGTCTTGTGTTGTTCGGTATTTTTTTTCTCAGGATTGCCACAAAAGCGTAAAAAAAATGTGTAAAAATAATTTGTAAATTTAGTTACCTACAAATGCTTTCACTGCTCAGGAAATGAAGCAAATGGTTAATTATTTTTTAAGAAACAAAGCTTACATTCCTAAAAGCTTAATCAATTGCCCTCTCCAGCTCGCCAGAGTTCACAGCTTTACAAAAGGCAGAGCTGAGGCGCCCGTGCTCTCCGTGATGGGAAGGAGTGAAGTGCTAAGAGGTGAGAGTATCTTGAGCCAACTCTGCTGCCAAAGGCTGTTATGAAACTGGGGCTGTAGCTCTTGAGGACACACCAACCACAGGGACCGACGTGCTCTTCTCCAGCTCAGAGACACAGTAAGGACTCATTTGAAGTAAACTTTTCAGCAACACCCTTCTCCTTTCACATACACAAGCAGCCCCACATTTAGCCAACCAAATGCCACCAGTGCCTTGCGAGAACCACCCCTAAGGGACATGTGACAATCTTTTTTTTTTTTAATGCCAGAAATTGAACACCTTTAATAGGCATTTTCTGCTTATATTCAATTAAGGGGGAAAAAAAAGACAACATAGTTTAATAAGCTGCAGATCAGTTTATTCCTCTACCAGAACCGCTGAGGATGGAGCGCCTTTCATCTCCCGCTCAGACCGCCTGACTCGGCTCTCCACCGCATGTTGAATAATCACGGGCTGGAATTTGCCGTGTCACTTCCAGGCTTTTGGAGGAACTCTCCTTCTCCTTCCCACGGTGACAATGCACATTGTGAGCAGGAATGTCAGCTCCTGCCAGGCAGCACAACACCACGCGGCCTACACATCTCGCCTTCTTCACAGAAAGGCAAAGAGCGACCTTTTACAACTGTTAACTTTGCTTATACCTCTGTCTAGAAAGTAAGTAGAAAACTTCAAAGCCTCTTCAAACCAGGACACCCTCCTCAGGCTTGCTTTTGGCTGGTCAGCTTATCTATGTGATCTTTGTTTCCAGAGAAGCATACAAAGCTTCCACAGCCGGTAATTACAGTGAAAGGTGATGATGAAGACACAACCACCAGGCAAGGAAAACAGTCTTATCAGGACATCCATACTGCATACATGCATTCGCTGCTGTTCCCAGCGAGCCGATGACAGTACTGCCAGAAAAGGTGCTTCATACTGAAATGGTTCTTCATGTCAGAGATTAATCAGCACTCTAAATGAAGCATTAAAGGCACAGGTGAGACAGCAGGCAACACAAAACCTTCTTTAATACACCTTTCTGGAACAGTGGCTGTGGAGCTACGGAGTGAAGTCACACGTAGGGACAGGACCTGAACCCAATCTTTCAGCTTTCAATCTAGTCCCACTTCAGATCACAGCCTGCCAATTTAGGGCCAACCAAATGCCCCGTCACAACTTCTCTTTTTTGTACATTCCAAACTTAGCGCTTCTGAAGTCTCCCACGGCTGGTCCCACACAAACAGCCTGTCTCCTGGTCACCCCTTCCCAGTCCCACAGCACAGCTCGGCACCCACCCAGTCACCCTCAGCCCATCCTTGCGGCCACTACAGCAATGGCTCACGTGGAAAATACTTATTCTTAGCTTCCTGTAGTGAAAATCAGCAGTTGGGAAGAAGGACTGAAGTACCACATGAGGGTCAGTTCCCAGCAGGACAGTGGGCTGTGTCGGCACCAGGAAGACGTGTGTGGCTGCAATGACAACGGTGCCTTCCCTCTGTGCAGGGGAGCTCTACCAGGAGAGGCAGGGACACAGCCGAACTTCTTCCAGCAATTTACTTATGCTGCTCTCAGAGAAATTTATTATAAATCTCTCTTAGAGGAACATCAATGTTGCTATTCCTAAATAAGTTTTCTTAATGCAAAGTGAGCTACAATCTAGAAATACATGCACTAACTCCTAGTCTTTCCAACTGACGCTTTATTTTCAATAATAGGATGGTTTAGTTCTCAAACTCCTTTAGGACTAAGATAGAGGAACAACATCCCTGGTCAGAGCGAAAGACAGGAAAAACATCCAAACAATGCTTTTCCACTGCTGCACTTTAGACCTGATGTTTGACATTAGTCTTGATCCCAGAGGCAAAATGGGAGTGCTTTATCCACTAAGTCAACCAGCTCCCACGGCTATAGCCATCCTAAATGGAATGCATTATTCCTGCATTAAAACATATGTTTTTCAAGGCAGCTAGCCATCCGGCTGTTCCGAGAGAGATTACAGAAGACCTAATTTTATCAGGCAGGGATACAATTCTCCTGGTTGTTTTTGCTCCCTAGGGACACGGAGCTGGTGAAAGCAGGTTGCCTGACTGCTGGGGAACAATTCTGAGAGGCTCAGTTGCTGATCAGTGAGGCAGTAACTCACAGCCCGGGTTCCCAAAATACGCTAATGCATGCCCTGTAGGCTCTGGGGGCTCCCATCCCCATGGAATTCAAAGTCCAGAAAGACCTAGTTTGTATCAGCAATTCTCAAGTCAACAAGAATTAGAAAAAGTTTATGTTGGCAGAGAAGTGCTAAAACTTTAAGCAAGCTTTTTTTTTTTTCTTTTAATCAGCTTAAGTTACACTAAAAAGAAGGTGTTTGCTCACAAAAGCGGCAAGGAAAGTGAAGTTACTCTTACGTTGGCTATCTTTGGTATAAACAGAACCTCTGCTGCTTGTGTTTCAGAAACAATCAGCTTTGAAGTTGGAAAAAAATGCAAGCTGATAGAAACAGGCATTTTATTCAAAAAAATATCTGGACAAGAGTAACAACCCAGCACTGGCAAACATTATTCAGAATGAGAAATACAGGTGTGAGGCTTTCCCCAAGACTTTTCATCAAAATATAATGGGAAAATTCGTGTAGCAGATGGAATGCTGCTGCCTGCAGAGCATCCGTTAGCTATAAATCACTGTTTCCTCACACATGGTGCAAATTTAGGTCTCTTCCATTCTAATTAATAGAATGAGACATCCTGGTCTGATGACTCTTCCCTGATTTCATAAACTCTAGGAAAAATTTTGGACTGAATCAGCCTCAACAGGGGAATGTTCCTCTCTATTAATCCAGATCCAAAAAGCAACTGAGCAACTCACTGAGAGATTCAGGAAATGCTTTTATAACTTTGAGACATACAGATTAAAGAAAAGCATTTTAAGAAATTATCTGAACATTGTATTTGAAACAAATGAAAACAGGATACTATTCAGCTTCTGCTTGTACCTCTGGGACTTCTCACCATTAGTTCACTCTTTGGCTTCTGAAACTTGCCACTGAATAAACATGATAAGTCCAATGAATAGAAAGCTTCATGACAAAAACTAGTCAGATAGAGGGAATCAGGAAGGAACCCATCACCCTTTCCACAGCATTACCAATGAACTAGAAACACGAGGGGTGCTCCGCACGCACACTTTCCTACGGAGCTCCAAGTACTGTCTAGTTAGATGCCTGTTGGAAAGACCAGCAATCCGGCTCCATGCAGTTATGCTACCATCCATCACATCTGCTACTTAATATTTCATGCTACAGAATTTAAAATAGAAAACTGAAGATCAGTTATCTAGGACACCACAAAAAGAACACCAAATGCGGCTTTAGCGCAGATGTGTCAGGCTAGCAGGTCTGATTAACATTTCCAGGCTAAGAACCTAGCTGAAACTGCAACTACCACCCCTACTAGAAGCAGTAGGAATCAGAAAAGACAAACCAGGAATCATTGCTACCAGATGTCCCCTCCACCCGACTGAGGAAAACTGGTTCTAACTCTAGCAAAGCTTCAGAGAAGCAATCAGGGAGGAGGTGGAGGACTCTCTTTAAAGCCTCTAATTTCCTCCTCTCCCCAAGGCGAAGGGTCAGAGCTGCAGCTTTTAAAAATAGCCCCAAACTCGTTCCTCATTTCCTAAGCATAAAAGGGACAACACAAAAATATGTAAGTTCTTTAACTCTCCTGGTTACTCTTTGTTATACCAGCCTGGATGCTCCAAAACCCTTATTTCCTTCAGCACGTTTACATGCCTCAATCATGTAGCAACAGTAAAATCTACTCCCACTCACGGTAGCCAAAATATTTCTTTCAGTATTTGCGTTTAACTCTCTCCAAGCCATTAATCATTTACATCGTTCTGCTTTGACCATCTGCATAGTAGACGTTTGTGATCATCTTATGGACCTTCTCTTTGATGCACCGGTGAGAGATTTGTTACTTTGCTCCTCTTGATCATCATTTGAGCTGTATTTCCTTTTCCTGCCAGACACAGACATTGCAAGGAATCCATGTGCTACCATGCTTGCAGCACTTTTTCCTGGGTTGTAAGGCTTAAGAAAATAGTGTCATCTGAAGCAAGGGCTCTTATCAGAATCTTTGTAAAGCCAAACAAAGCAGGAAGGATCATCTCGGAATTTGTGTAAACAGCTCCCTACGACATGCTCCAAAAGGTGGTTTTTTAATGCATTTCAAAGCACCGCCTCAGAACAGTACCTCTGTTGGCTGCATACAGAAAGACTGTGTCAAAGTCACACACAGATTTCTCAGCAGATTCGGTACCCATCAGCTGTCAGTCCTGCAGGTAAATTAAGGAAGCAACATAAAAGCTTTCCCATTACCAGCTTTGCCTAATGCAAGACTTGTGGGTGAGATGCTGCATAAATGCACAAAACCCACCTGTAAGTCCTGCTAGCTACAAGATGATCAGATCTGACTCGCTTACGTTTGTAAGCTCTTCTTCAACCTTTTCTGTCCTACAGCCACAGTTCCCCTCTGAATGGCAGGGAATAAACTGAAGTGAAACCTTTCTGCTGACTCAGCAAAATCCACACAGCCAGTCCTCACTTGGACCACTACTTCCTTTGACTCTTCTCTAATCTATTTAAATTCTGTGCTTCAGCTACTTAATCTATAAAAAAGATCCTCACCTACTTTGACAGGCGCCTGGCAATCAAAAGAATGAAAACTGAAATGCACAATTTTTGAAAGAACAGAAAAATACCATGATTCCATAAGAAATTTTCAAGCCAAACAAAATAAAGACTCTACCCACTTGCTTGAGTCAACATGTTTTCTTCCAGTAAGGTTCTATCCTATTTGGCTGGCCTTCAGTCCTGGGTTTCAACTGTTTTGCTGATACTACTTTTTCCACACATGCCACCATCCTCGCTATTTCTTCAGCTTCTGGAAATCCTAATACAAAGCCTTCCTCTGCAGAGCCTCAATTCTTCACTAAGAGACAATCAGCTTTGAAAGGAACAAACACAGGTGCATGAAGCCATTCACAGAAACACCCACGCAAAAATCACAAACCAGACAGCAAAATGTATGTTTAACTAGAAAAGTAAACAGAAACCAGCTCCTTCTGTACATGAGGCAAAAGCAAGGATATGATAACCCTGTCACATAACCCAAAAGCGACTGAAATTACGTTCAAGGCCTGAACTGCCAACAGGGGAACTCCTCGTTACTGCCAGGTGCATTGCCCCCTCCCCTTACCTCATTCTTTCATAGGTATCACAAGCTGAAGTTCACTCCACTAACATCCTCCTACTAGTTAAAACCATCAGACAAGACAGAAACCGTAGTCAAATGAAAACCAGCAGCCAAATAAGCTCTTTATGAGTGCACTTAACCCTCTTGGAGACAAGCTGGCCCATCCAGCACGGCCTGGGAGTCAGCTCTCCTACTTCCAAAGCAAAAGCTCTCGTGGCACCACCGTCTATGTTGTACCAAGAGAACAAACTTTACTGCGCAAGCAGTACAACAGTCTCGTAACATGCGCTGTACAAAACACAATCCCCTGAACGGGCTTAATTAGAACCTTTGAATCTGGCTATTCCAGAGTTTCTCAGCTCCATTAACATCGCCGTGATGAGGTTAATGCGAGAGGAGCTACTTGAAAATTTCACCCAAAATGTAAGAGCACCCAGACATCCCCAAGCCGAGCGCTCAAGTGCTTTAATACTAACATTTTTATCTGAATATGGGACGAATGCAGACTTTTAGCTTGTTCTGTGAACTCACCAGCGCAAACATTTCAATAAACAGCACCATATAGTGGATACAAACTCACCGTCGCACACAGCTGCACTTCAACCCCAAAGGCACAACACTGAGCTCCCATCCTCACAGAAACATGAAAACAGTGGGAAGTGCCTTCTTTAAAGTTAATATCCCCAGCACTTCTACTTATGAAAAAGCAGCAGATGCAAATATAAAGACAGCCCGTCCCATCATTAGTGATGCATAATGTGGGTGTTACCGACAGATGAAGAAAACAGCTAGGAAGAAAAAAAAAAACCCAAAAGTGGGAAAAGGAGGAAAGCATAAGTAATGAGCGGGTTTCAGGATTCACACGGTTCCATGACCCAATTCACTACTTATATACAGTTACTGTTATTTAACGTTTATACTTAGAGGCAATGGCACTGATCCCTTCTGTGAGGGAATGAGATGTCTCTGTAAAGTGTGCTGTTTAAGATTTGCGTATAACGTACTTTGTGCTGATAGAAGGTAACTGAATTCTCATCTGCACTTAGGAATAAATGAGTTAGACTCAAATCAATCACTGAGGCCAAATAAAGACACACAATAATAGACTAAAAAAAATAAAATGCAATTTCTGTTGATTAACAAACAATTAATGGTTCCTGAAACACACTCCACTACTTTGCTTAGATGTTTTAAGTGTACTCAGGAATGGGAATATTGCTACTGCCACGCTGACCACAAGGCTCAGGAAGGAATAATCCAGGGATGGCAGAGGTATAATTAGTCCTGTTGCTCCGTCCGCACAGATTGTTCCTGAAGAAAGTCTCATGGCTCATCATTGCAAACTATGATTTCTATTTTAAACATACATTAAACTAATCCTGCTCCACTTTGCATCCTACTTGCTGACACTGCACCTTTCATGAGTATAGCGCCAGATAAGATTTTAATACTGTATTTCCCCCATACTGTTATAAATTCTCTACACTGTGGTGGTTACTGGTAACGCAGCCCTGCATAAAACTCACTGTGAGGTTCAGCACAGGAGTTGTTTATGCTCCTTGCCTGCAGTCTCCTGCACCTGAAGCCATCTTCCAAGCAGCACTCGGGTACTCCCCACTGTAAGATCACACATTAAGGGCACAGCCATCTCCCAGTTCCTGCTGGCAGGGACCCCGGGGTTCCTGCAGAACTCACTGCAGGCACAGTTCCTCTCCTGTTCCCAAAGCGAGGTGTTCTTACCCAGAAAACCCGACAGAAACATTTACATAGTAAACAGTCAAGCCTAGAAATAAATAAAGCTGCAACAAGGGGGTGGGAAAAAAGGGATCAAGTGTTCTTATCTGAGCAACAACTAATCAGTTGAACGCTAAGCATTACTGCCATTTTTAATAAAATGCTTCTATTCAATATTGTTTACTCTAAACAGTTCATAGTTATATTGAGTTGAACAATGCACACATACGCCTTAAAATCTTTACGCTTAGGCCTCCAACTAGGGCGTATTTTTAAAGAACTGTACAATGACATTACCTCACTGACTCACTCAGCTCCTTTACAGGTCAGAGCTCAGTTATCTCGGCAATGAGATACCATGAAATACGTTTCCAAGGGCTTGGGGACAGAGTCACACAAAATTCTTCGTATTCATGTTTTTTTTGATAGAAAGAGTGACTTGCACAAACAAATCCATAATATCCATATTAAGAAACCTGAGCATTAAACCCAGAAAGGGGCAGTGGATTTAATATTCAGATAACTACTTACAGAACATGCAAAACTTCACTCTATAACACTGAAGTTTAAGCTATTAGAGAAGCTTGTTAAAGATTAGCATGATATCACAGCCAGCCATTCTAGAAAGGGATTAATTTTTTTAAAGTTTGCAGTAGTATATATTACAGGGTCAAACTATAATGGGCTTTCAGTATCAGAAGAAACAAGTTTCACAGAAAATACAAGCATATGCTTAAAACATTCAGCAAATTCTTAAAAATACATATATAATTATTTCACGTTACATTTTGAGCAACATGAGAGAATGTTATTCAATTCTTTGTTATCATGGAGTACCCAAAACCAAACACCAGATAGCATTATCACTTTAGTTAAATGTTTACAGAAAGTATATCTGAAAAACATTTGACAAAAACCCCAAACAGCTAATACTAAAAGTTTAACTACAAACAAGTTGTGTTAAGAAAGCGCTGCCACAGCCTTTCCATCCGGCACTGTGTGACTGTGCAGGCAGCGGGGGCTGACAGCCCCCAGCCCAGTGAATGAATTCCCAACCTTCACAACAGTAAATACGCCTCTTTTATACACCCCATCTTCTGGGACAAAGCGACAGAGTAAAGATGTTACTGAAACTTGATTTTCCATAAGTTTTAATACTAGGAGATTATTGTAAACATGCAGGAAGCCCTCCCAAGAAGCCACTGATCATGGCATCAAGTTTTGTACCCTGATGGAGGGATGAAAACTAAAGATATGCAAAACAGAGCTACCTGCTCTGCAACCTTCACCCTCTGCCTCGGATTCATCCCTCGCCCTCCGGCTTCACAAGGGAACTTTACACCAAAGCTATATTGAGAACAGCATTTTAGGCACTAGGAAACAAAGACATACCCATGCAAAAAAGGAAACAAAAAAAAAAGCGCATGCTCTGTCCCGATTATGGCTACGCAAAAGAACTTATTCAAAAAGTGGAAAGAACACCGGGTACGTCTTCCTTATGTACCCAAAGTTCCTTCGTCTCCCCCGCCCCGGGACCACCGGCGGTCCCCGCCGCCTCTCCCTCCCTCTCCGCACCCCGCGCTGGACGCTACAGAGAAGAGCCCACAAGAAGGAAAACCCTCCCGAGGGGGATCGGCTCCCAGAGGGTCCTCCGGGGCAGACGGGGGACACCCCGCACGCCCCAAGCGCCCAGCGCTCCTTCCCCCCCAGAGACCGCCCCACCCGCGGGCAGGGCCCTGTCTGTCCCCAGCGGGCCCCCTCAGCCCCCGCATTCCCGGCCCCTCCCACGGAGCCTCTCGGAGCCCCTCACGCACCCCGGCCCCTCCCACGGAGCCTTCCTCCCTCACAGCCCCCTCAGACACCCCGGCCCCCTCACACAGAGCCTCTCGAAGCCCCTCGTACACCCCAGCCCCTCACACGGAGCCCCGCTCCCTCAGAGCCCCCTCAGATGGAGCCTCTCAGAGCCCCTCACACGCAGCCTCCCTCCCTTACAGCCCCCTCACGCACCCGGGCCTCCCCTCCCACGAATCCCCCCGCGCCTCCCGGCCCCCTCACACAGAGGATCCCTCCTGCCGGGCCGCGGGAGGCCGTGGCGCCCGGGCCGCCGCCCCGAGGGCAGGGCAGGGCAGGCGGGGTCCCGGCGCGGCCCGATGTTCCTCACCTTCGGAGAGCTCCAGCTCCAGCTCGGCCAGCTGCTCGCGGACCTCGCGGGGCAGCGAGGAGACGCCCGCGGCCGCCGGCTCGGCCATGGCGGCTGGAGGGAAGGAGAGGGGAAAGCAGGTCCGGCCGCCGGCTCGGCGCGGCTCCGGCCCCGGCTCAGCGCCGGCGGCTCCGGATCGCGGGCGCAGCGGGAGCGGCCGCCACCTCCGCCATGCTGAGCCCCAGCGCCGCCGTCACGTGACGGGGCGGGGCGCCCCTCAGCGCCGCCGCGCGCCCCCCCGCGGCCCGGCCCCGCGCCGCAGCCCCGCCGCTCGCCTCGCGCCCCCCGCCGGCCCCGGCCTGAGGGAGCGGGAGGCACCGAGACCCCGCCCCCCACGCTCCCCTCAGGGGCGGCCGTCGCTCCCCGCATCCCCTCAGGTGCCTTCAGCGGCGGGGACGGCGACCGCGCTCCTCTCAGGGCGGCCACCCCCCCTCAGGTGAGCGCGGGGAGGGGAGGGAGGAGGCGGCCGCCCTTTTTCCTTCAGGGGTGAAGGCCCCCACCACCACCGGGGCCCTTGAAGACACAGCTGAGAACAGCCTACATAACCCCAGGAAAGCTGTTTTTTCTGTCTGTTCTGGGTAAGGAGAAAGTTTACCTCAAGCTCGTCCCTGGGAGAAGGGCCAGGTAAGTGCAGTGACAGCTCCCGGAGCCGCTGAGGGCCCCCCTGACCCCCCCAGCTCTAGCCCACTCCATCCGTCACCGGGGCAAAACCCCAAAGGTCGGGATTACCTGAACAGTGAATATTTATTCACTAAAGAGTCCCTGGACAAGGACTAGGTGAGGTATCTAGAGGAAAAGAGATCAGGTTCAACACCACAACAGCAAACATGCAATGAAGAGCCTGGGTGGGTTTTTTGTTGGGTTTTTTTTTCTTTTTTTTTTTTTCTCTTTTAAATCAGCTTTATTTTTCTAACTGTTATTTCAATTTCCCATAGCACCTTGGCAATGTCAAAAACAAATACAAATACATGTATTATCATTTTAACATTTAAAGCATGAACCTACTTTACACAAATTTTGTTTTGGACAGTTTTGACAACAGGAATATACCAGAACAGACAAAGTATAGAAGCCAGATAGGTTGCTTTTTTCTCCTTTCACTGAAGCCCTACCACTTTGAAGAGAGATCATAAATGCCAAGGGGAAGCTGGATTCATCCGGGAGGAACAAGATGTCTGTAGTAACTTGAGCTCAATATATTATCTGAATATTTTGTATTCTATAAAAATTAGAACAAAACCCATTTATGCACAGTCTGTTTACATTTGAAATTGCATTTTTGGAAACTGTATCCATAACTGAAGCTCCATAAAAATAAACCTCTGGTTCTTAAATATAAAATTTTAAAGTTGTTACAGGTTAGTTTGCAGATGGATTTTTTCAGAAATAAGTTGCTTTAACTCCATTTCAAGTCCTCCCAACTGTACATTAAAAACAGACTCAATTAACCTCTTGAAGTGCCTGCGCTAAAGGCACTTAAGAGAAGAGCCAACTAAAATACTACAACAAACCAAAATTATGTACCATCCTAAAGGAAGCTCAGACTATATGTAATATATACACACAAAGAAGAGCATGATAAATCATTCAGATTAATGGCAACAATCTTATGTTTCAGAAGGAAATATCAAAATTAGAAACAAAAATTCTATTGCATATCTGTAGTAATCAAGGATTTACAAAAAAACTTATCAGAAGCAATTTCCCCCCGAAGTGCATTTCTGTTGCATCGTCTGTAATACAATGGCGCATTTTACAAATTTAAAATATCATCTGTACATACCAGATATTTTTACCCCAGGTGAACATTCACTTGGGTAACAGTAAAAATAGCAGACATTTTCAAGACAATTAAGCTGATATTGACAAAGTAGTAAGGCCATAGCTATTTAACTACAGTAAAGCATCGATTAAGTCACTTATTTGCTACTGATCTGCCACGATATCATCTTTCTCTTCTGGTTAATACAGTGGGTTACTTTTTTTTTTTTTTAAACTTTTTTTTTTTAAACCTACTGCTAAAACTGCACCATCATACTGTGCCAGGCTAACTTCTTTAAAAAAAAAAAAAACAAAGATAGCAGGAATGTAAGATACTATAAAACTAACTTAATTTTAGAAGTCAAAAGAAAAAACTTTTTTGCACTTTTAATTTTACTATCACATGCAAAGAATTACTCCTCTTTTCACTCCCCAGCAGAAGTACAAGAGAGCGGCCCAATCTTTTCCACGCACAATGATTTGGAAAAGAACTTAACTGGGGAAGCACACTTCTGTAGCCAACAAAACTCAACAATTCTGAAAACAAGTCACAGTTCATAAAACTGAAAGTTACGTGTGATTTGCACCGTCTGGTATTTGATATCAGCAGAGCAGGGAAATTGGTGCTGGCACCATGAGTTAAGCTACCAAGAAGGAACCACAGAGAACTGTTATTTGTCACTTCAAGTGCACACTGACCATCGCTGTTGAGCAGGGAACAGTTTCACCTCTGCTGATCCAACGGCAGATCTCAAACGGAATCGATGAGCTGCACCAGCATCAGCCTGGCTCCCGAACAATCGCTGTGTCCCCGATTGCCCCGCTCTGTCCCAGTGGGCAAACTGGGCGGGCAGAGACACAGCGTGTGCCCGAGTCCCTCACAGGGGTGAGAACGTAGCAGCTAGCCTGTCTA
Organism: Numenius arquata; assembly: GCF_964106895.1. NCBI lineage: Eukaryota > Metazoa > Chordata > Aves > Charadriiformes > Scolopacidae > Numenius > Numenius arquata. The sequence goes on along the minus strand of NC_133604.1, from coordinate 1,721,257 downwards.
AGGTATATGTTTGCCATGCAATACAAGTACTGCAGGAGAACTTGCACACAAAACTACGGTTTTCACAGCCTTATATTTACTTGGTTATTTCCCCCCTGCAAAAGATTAGAAAGGGAAAAAAAAAAAAACCCAAACCACCAAACCCCACAGTTATAAATGGCAGTGGGGGAGGGGGGAGAAGGGAAATGCTAATGTTAAATCCTTGCACGCAAGTATTAAATAAATAATTATGAACGCCCTAATCTGATACAAGTTTGAATATGCTGGAAAAAGCCAACAGGTTTACAGACTAATTTGCATACACTGTACAAGAGCCCAAATCTGCTGCTGGAAAACACGCACCCGGGACACACAAAGCATCCTTTCCACGGTCAAGTTTTTCCAATCCCCTTACAAGCAAGGTTGAACTGCAGTTATTTTTCTTTCCACATCTAATAAACGAAGAAGCTACATTTCACAATTGTTAAACATTCAGGTACTTTCAGCACTACAAAGTTATTCTACACACTGCACTGAAAGCGGACGCCTGCGTGGATCAGAATCAGCCTTCACCATGGAGGCCAGAGCCCGACGCCTGCACGAGCCTCTCCCCGAAGCACTCCTCCTCCCAGCAGCGAGCGCCTGGCAGCAGGTACTGGCACCCCAACACTTACTCAGTTCGCAAGGACAGCGCGCATCTATCCTAAATATCTGCGACTATCAGACAGGTTCTTTTTTTCCAGTTTGACTGCAGTAATTGTTTATAGCCTTTAAAATGATTAAAAATCAAATTCATTGCATTTCAGAACTTTAACACTTTTAAATATTTAAACTTCTCTATCATTCCAACAAATGTAGCATTATTGAAATAAACGGAGAAGGGTTCTGTAAGCATCCCTAAACTGTAGACATGATCAACGATTTTTTTTACTAAATTAAAAAAAACCTCCCAAACCCAGTACAGGTAGTTTAAAAGTGAATAATGATTTTGGTTTTTTTTTTTTTTATATATATATATGTATATATATAACATGCGTAGAAATGAACAGTTAACTGCATAAATACATTATATTGTGTTATGAATCAAATCAAAGCAATTGCCAAGCTGAATAATAAGTTAGAGAAATGACAACTCTGGCTTTATATATATATTTATAAAAATAGATATGAGTGTTCTCAAAGCAGTTGATAGAGAATGCCTACTGAGTAAGAAGTCGCCAAGGGTTATCTGGCTAAGAAATCAGAAGATGAAAATTTTCACAGTAATTTTAACTGCCACTTACATTCATTCTAATGGCAACACTAGCATATATTACTAAGGTGTTTACGGTATATATCACAATTGAGTTTTCCAGTGTTCACAACTTACGACTTTAAATTTGTACACTTGCTATTCACTAAAAAAAGAAAAAACAAAAAAAAAAGGTGTGATTCTTACTGCTGGAAGCTACTTTTCCCTAACACTTTATACAGAACCTTGAACCCTGGCATGCTGATTTTGGCAGATTAATGCACTGAATTTTCCTATTTCGTCATTACAGTAATCGCCTCTAAACTTATCCACTTACTACACAATAGTGTTGCAAATTTAGTCAGCATACAGCTAGGCAAGATGCTACCTTTCAAGTAGCTTCTCTGAACATGAGGGGTTTTGTTTAACTCTTTACCTTTAGTTCCACTCTAAACAGTTACAAAAAGTCAGTTGCTACTACATCAGCTGTAAACAGTGAGTTCCCAGTAGATATAAACCCTGATTTCTAGTATACAGCATCCAACACCCTACTCCAGAACACAAAAATAGGTCAGTATACAGAAAACCCAGCCACGTCTCCGATTTGCTCGCCATTCAGAGAGACATCCGTTTGACCCTGGTGGGGAACGCACAACTCCGTGCCCAGTGTTCCCACCCGCAAGGCAGAATTCCACATCTGCAACTGGAATTCCAGGCTCCCTACTCGTGAAGCTAACACCCCGAACTGTGTAGCCATCCGTCAATCCCGTACTGGGCCTGCCTCAGGAAAACATACCAAGATAAATGCACAAAAGTCTGTAATAAAGAGATTAGAGAAAGTAACAAGCAAGAAAAAAACCAAACCAAACCTAAGAAGTTGCCCTCAAAAGGAGGCGAGGAAAAAGGGCAAATTAAAAATTCTGACGTGCTCCCTTCTGCCTCCTTCCAATTGCATCTAGAAGACAATTTTTGCTGTCCATGTGCTCTGATCTACAATCCAGTATCCTGTAAAAATTTTAGTTTAAAAAGCTTGCTGAATGAATTATTATTAGTAAGGTCAAGAGACTATACTTCAAGCTGGAAACACAAAGTTTACTACAGCAGTACATTCAGTTTTCCTCATCAGTGACTAAGTCATGACAACAGTATCTGGCTGCACTCGCTCCACTCACGCGCCGACCAAGCACCTCAGCCGCAGACGTGCTCTGCGATGCAAGGCCATCAATGGCAGACACATCATCCGACAAGCCAAATGTTAAATAGGTTAAAAAAAGTTCTAATTTTACAGAAATGCTCATTTTTCAAAAATAATATTCTCTTATCCTTTTCCTCCTACACTGAGGGACAGGTTAATTTGTCAATTCATATTCTTTCGCTTTGTCAAAATGCTAGTTTCACAACCCCAAAACTGATTTCAAGCAGGAAACCCTCTGCAAATTAAAAACAAAAATACAAAAATTATAATCTCTATATTTATATTGATTGGAATCCTCCAGCATTTGTGAAATCACTTTTAGAGATGAATTTTGGGACCCTCCATAACTTCTCCACACAAGCCACGCTCCAGTTCAGTATTCCCCTTCATGAATACTCCTTTCTCACAGTCTCCTTTGCTGCTTATTAGTCCACAGCTCAAATTAAATAGAGAATAATTGGCTGGACAAGAGTTACTTTGGTGACCGGGGTGGCACGTACTGCTCCTTGCCGATACGTCGCGGTGCTCCCTGAGGCGATGATCTGCGTCCAAACTGGCGCCTCTGTTCCCTGATTTTCCCAGCAGCTCCCCTGGGAGGCCCGTTGCCTCGGAACCCAGAATAATCCTTCATTCGACCTTCAACCTTGTCATGAGCCTTCTCCGGAGCCTTCTCAGGTGTGCCGTTTTCTTCATTTTTGGCAGGGGGAACGTTGGTGCGATGTTCCCTAAGAGGCTGAACAGGAACTGGAGGAGGCTCCTTCGGGGGCTTCTGGCAAACTTCAGCGTAACTTAGCTTGCGCGGCTCCTTGGGGACCAAGGGAGAAGAGCAGGGTTTAGGTACCGGGACCACCAGGCTGTGCTCTCCCAGACCGTCCCTGGCACAGCACGCGCAGTGAGCGATTGCACAACAGCTGTGGCAAACGGCACGAGAGATGGTCTCTGTGCTCCAGCAGCACGCCCCAGGGAAAGCCCCCCGCGCTCCCCACACACTCCCGGCAGGGCCTCACCTGCAGCGCAGAGGCGGGAGCTGCGCTCGCACCGGTGGAAGGCGAAGTGGTGTTTGTCCTCGGTGGCTTTGCAGCACTGACAGGAGACACAGACACCGGGGGGGAAGCGTGGCTTGTCACATCTTTCTGAGCAGACACTTCTTCTGCTTTGCTGTCTGGCTGAACCGTGCTGTTAAATCAACAACAATTTAACATTAAAACCTACTCACTCAAAAATTAAAGTTTTGGAAAGTATTTTCTTTCCTTGAAGTCACGACTACATTTTTTGCAGAACCGTACGCTACAGCCATTACCACCACAATTTGTAATATCCATCTAGTGGCCTCTAGGGAAGCTGCCACCACAGAGAAGAAACAACAAACATTACGGCCACCTTGCCGGACACCAGTTGCAGTCTTTGCCTGAATGTACAAATTTTAATATTCTTGATTCAAGTAATCCACGTACCTTAATGCCACAGCTTCAGTCGTTGAACTCACACTTGTCACGGGCTGTTGGACAGTGCTGTGCATCGGTTCTTCCTGAGCAGGAGCTGGGCAGGTGGGCAGCAAATCTTTGCTCTCCTGTACAGAAAGCAGAAGTTGCAAAATCTGGAAAGATTGCAAATGTGCTTAAATTGCTCCTCAATATGCCAGTTCCAGACATCCAAAAAGTGGGATATTTCCAAAGGCTGCTCAAGTCCTGATTATAGGAATTTACTTCTTTTGGAGCATTGTCTCTAGCAATCACTCTTTATACGGGCAAAACAAACAGTGGATAAACCACTGTATCACCCAGATTATCAATGCCAAGCCCCACCAGCTCAATTAACAGACTCATCTGGAAGCAGCCCTTGCCTACACCACACACAAACTACTTCAACAGCCAACACTCCTCATTTGCCTGCTTTATTCCAAAACAGTACAAGCTTACAATAGTATAATTACAGAAGCTTCAGCTAAATACCTGCAAAAAGCCAAGAAAATCCAAGAACAGAAAGGCAGAAAATAAACTATTATATTAACAAACAGAGTATGATGTTTGGGCATAAAGCATTCTCATGTGCAGTTCTAACATAAACCGGGTCTTTAGGCAGGGCTACGGGAGAGGCAGCATGTGCGTGCTGCCGGGTGCGTGCTGGAGATGAGAGTGCCCACCTTTTCTTTGCAGACTCCTTTAACGACGTCAGCCATCCTGCTCTCCAGCACGGGCTCTCCCGGTATTTTTGCTATGCTGCCAGGCAAAGGTGGGAAATTTGAAGCTAGCAAGTCAAACTTTGGTGTCTGAGTCTTTGTTTCTGCTGAAGGCTGAGGTCTCTAGGGAAGGAAAACACCTGTTAATAGAACCGTAACACCTACCATTAAAAGCACTGAGCAAGTGTCAGGGAACTCCCTAGAATCACTGAATCCCCACGCTCTGATCAGAGCATTTAGGGACGTTATTGCCATTCCTTCAATAAACGCAAAGCCAACACACTGCACTTTGTGCAACTGCCTGCAATAAGGGAAGTGGAACTCACTGAAACGCGGTCATCTTCTCGTCTCCTCCGACCTCTGAAAACGTTCCTCCTATAAAGGCAAAAAAAAAAGTCAGTGAGTGCATTCATCTGGCTGAAGTGCACACTCCTCTGCACAAAGGGGAGCCTGTGGCAGGGGATTTACAGCAGCCTACTGATGTGTCTCAAGCTACAGTTCTGGGATGTTCTCCATCTTCAGGAGGGGTCAAAGCTCTTACACTCTTGGAACACAGCCAACACGGGAAACAATTTCTCTTTTCTCTCCCCGTGGAGGAGGTACCCTAGAGCATTGTATCTGAATAAGCACAGTGACAATTAGACTATAATATTATAGAATAGTATCCTAGAATTTTATAGTAAGAAACTTATTCATCTCATTGCTCACATATCTGTCTTGGTCACTTATGTTTATGTGTCTAAATGCTGAATTAATAGAAAAAAGATAAAACCAGTTGATTTTACAATGTTTAGGAGCATCGAATTCCCTAACTGAGTATTTGCTTATTACTTACAGTAATACAAATACCCACTTTACTTCAGCAACTGTTTTAATTCTGGGGACAAATCAGGCAGTTATTTCAAAATGAAGGCACCTCACTATCTTACTGCAACGTATTTGAGAGAATAACCAATAGCTGTACAGTCAAGCAGGAAGCATTCATGCACCCAGTTCAGTATTTATCACCCCTGCTTTATTTAAATGTCAGTTTTCTCCTGATCAGTCTTTGCAGAAATACATCTTGTGCCAATGATCGATGATCCTTGGCTCCCACGAGCCATTTGAACCTCCAACACCAGGACCCGACTGCGTTGTCGCGTCACAGCCCACAGGTGCACACAGGCCTTTACCTGCCCCTGCCAATGCCGTAATCGCCATTCTGCTCCATCTGTGCAGCAGGAGAATCCTTCTGGGAGTAGCCCTGCTCTTGGTGCCCAGGTAACGTACTGCTCTGTCGCTCCATAACAAAGTTCCTCGAGTTGGTTCTGCTCAGGGCGCCGTCCCCCATCGGCAGGGGGCTGGCGGCAGCCGGACCCTCCCCGCTGTGTTCGGCGCTGGCAGAGGGTCGGAAATGTGGCTTCACGCTGCAGGGGACAGAGCAGCCGCTGCGTAACCAGAGTGTAAAGGACAAGATGCAAAACTACCACCAGCTACAGTTAATTCACAGAAAGGAGGAGGTCAGTAACTACTGGGACTCCATCAGAGAAGTTGTTTCCTACATACTTTGTCAAGAAAGAAATTGTTCTTCCTTTTGTTACAGTTTTCTTGCAACCTCCCCTCCTGTCAAGTGTTCCCATTTGTAGAAAACATTGAGATCACTGCCCAACAGATACCAAAGCAGGAACAAAACCACCCAACCCAACCAACAAAAAAACCCCAAAACCTAGGGGTGGTAAAAGAGCCAGAAGACCCCAGAGAGGGATTATTCGTTCGTCTGGGCCTGCAGCACAGCATGCGGTGTTGGGAACGGATCTGGAGAACTAAGCCAAGCCTGAGGAACACACTGATCTGGTCACAAGCAAAAAACCTGAACTGAAACAAGAAGCCAGGAGCAGAGGGCAACCGAATGGGCTGAAGGGAAGAGGGCAGAGGAGGCCAGGGCAGCCAGAGCCCCCCCTCCCTCAGTGGCCTGAAACACCAGGATCTCCCTCTTCCTGTTATCAAGCACCCCCAGCACTGACTCTGCAGTTTACAGTACCCCAGACAATTCACCCAGTTATTGATTATTCAGCATTAGAGCTGTATTTCCTTTGAGCACAGACGCAGCCGCACACACTCAGTGTTTCTGCAAGTTAAGGCTCAGGCTCCTAAATGCAGAATTACCCCCCAAAACCCTGACCCGCCATCACATGGAAGTTTTCTGGAGCTGCGTTCAGCTGCCTTAGACTGTTTTTCACTTCTGCACCTCACTGTCTTTGCCATGCTGCGCTGACCAGTTTCGGCAAGTGAGACAAGGACCTTGAACTTTATCTTTCTCCTCTGGTCAACCCTGCACATCTCACAATTTTAGGACAGGAGGAGGATTTTGCATGCTTATTGTTTTTAAACAATGTCACGTTAACATTCCATGCAATCCGGAGAAATTCTCCCACTGCCAGCCAAAGTACGATTGCTGTCTGAGAGGAGAAGGTGATTTGACAACATGATCTCTTACAGAGTAATCAAGGAGCAGCCCGAAAAAGGGTCCGTCCTTTCAACAGCCCATAAATCATGCAGCTTTTGGTTGCTCCAAGTGAATATGGAAAGGCGTGTTGTGGATGCCACAGACCCTAGGCTGCCTAACACAGAGGTAGTTTCCTTCCAGCTTCCACCAATAAACTTGTTCCCTCCCAGTTGGCCAGAGAACTTAAGTTGGGAGAAGAAAGCAAATTAGGAGAATTCAAAGAATGACAAATTATCATTTGTTAGGACTAAATCAGAGCAGCGGTAAGCGATGTGGCTGTCGCAGCAGCAGATTCCTCCTCCCTCTGCTCCGCCATTGTCCTGTGGTATTTTAAAAATCAACTCCACCACAATCTGACGGACTTCTCCATAGCCTGGCAATTACCAGCTGAAAGTTTTGAAGCATTTCATATGTAACCAGAAAGCAGAACAAAAATCACCTTTTAATAGCCCAATTTTGAGTGGTCAAGTTAATCTGCTTTACCAAAGACATATTAAGTTACCTTTTAGATGGCTGGATAGAAAAATATCAATATAACCAATATTAGCACTGAGGATTCTCTGTTACAAAGACTCAATCTTCGTTCCCACCAAGGATGTTGCAACAAATCAGGGCAAAATAAATAGCAGGGGCTTAAGCAAATGTTTAGCTCCAGAGAAAAATCCAATACTTAACTATTAACTGCCTGTTTGACAAAACAAATCAGGTTTAATCAGCCAGGACAGAAACCCAAGAGCAGCAGCTGGATGAACCTCTCCAAACAAACCCTTCTGCAGTTTGAGAGAAGATATGCTGAACAAAGATTAATTCATACTGCACAGCTTCAAGAAGCATTAGGAATCAGTTCAAAGGACCCAAAACCATTAAGTCTTCCCATCAGCAAAGACCACAGGGAGGAGGAGGTAAGTTAAATAAAGTCCTCCATTTTGTTCAATTCCTTCTTAAAATGGAAGATTCTCAAGTCATTATTCAGCCCTCAGATCTCATAATCTTACCCGTCATCGAGAAGGCCACAATCTTGTCTGGGCAGAAGAGCAAAGCAGAAAAGACAAGGAAAGATAAGGAAGAAAGAAAAGCAGAGAGAAGGAGAGACGATGTGAGAGAGTGAAGAGAAGGAAAAGCGTGAAGTGCAGGCTGCCCAGACGATCGACTGTTGGACCTGTTCTCTCTTAGCGCGATACTTGATCATCACTGGGCCGAACCTCCGAGGCCGTGCCTCGCCGCTGCCTCAGCAGCCTCCTGCTTGCAGAGGAATCCTGCTGAAGCATAACTAATGTCTGTTCCCAGAATATAAAGATTTATTACTACAAAAACAGAGCTTTGCTCTAGCACAAAGGGTAAGCACGATTGGCAGGAAAGGTAAGACAACCACGAGAGCGCAGCAGAACCTGTGCACACTTGACCCTAAAGCTGTAACTTCACAACGACTGAAGTTTTACAAATGAGGCTTCACATACAACCAGAAGAGCTTTAAAAGCTTAAGGATTATACAGATGTGATCTACAAGGTGGCAGTGAACATGTGGGCATTTCAAGATGTTAGTATTTGAGTACATACAATTCCTATACCGATTCTTACTTCTTGAAAGGATCCATATATGTGAGAGTTTTACAGCCTTTAGGTTTGGGCACAGTTTGAGGCAAAAACCACCAACCTTTATAGAAAGGTCTTAGCTGGGAGCTGAGCAGCTATAACTGCATCGGCTGCACCGTCTCCGAAGCAGAGTCCTACCCCCAACTCCACAGCCCAGGTAAGACTCTGCTGAGTCACCGCAGACCAAATTCTCAAGTTCACCTTCTGCCAAGAGCCACAAACCTTAACTGCATCTCCAAACCACTCTCTGTACTGGCAGCTGCCAACCCGTTTCTCAAAGAGTATAAAAAGCAATTCCCATGCTACCAGCCCGCATGCTGAACGCAGTGAAGGAGCTCGCAAATAAAACAATTTCCACCCCCATAAACACATTACTACTCCAGTGTATTTACAGAGTGCTGTTCCAGCAAATACAAAGCTGTTTCCTCCTCCCCAGTGTTTATTTCTGAGTCCTTACAGTTATTAGGAAAGATGGGTATAAAGCAAATAAATTACAGTAACAGACATCAAGCAGTTTTAGCAAACAGCAGCCAGGGCTGCATAAACTGAACAGCTCTCTGCAAGACTAATCACACAACAGCAAAAGCTCCCATTTGTGTTGCAGGAGTTTATAATCTGCGTATAACAAACATAATTAGGAGCATTACCTTAAGAGGAAGTTATTTATTTGTCTGCAGAAATTCCTCTGAGGCTTTTAAAGGAGTTACCTTTGCTCTCTCCAGCACACACATCCATTACTTCAGGATCTTAAACTGCTACCTCGATTTTAATTTTATTTTATAAACCAAGTTGAAAAACATCATACACATTTAATAAACAAAGTAAGTAACTTAGTCCCATCAGAAGGCACCACATTTTACAAGCACAAGGTCAGGATCTCAGGCCTGTGAGTTCCCAGCGAGCAAACAATGACAGAGCCTCTTACCGATTCCTATGGAATGGGCGACCTATACTCAAAGAAGCAGCATTTGTTTTATATGATCCTGGTGTATTAAAGCCATTCACAAATCCACCGTTAGGAAAGGGGGCCTGCAACAGACAGAAGAGTCTCAATGGCTGAACGATAAAGAAAAACGTTTGCAGATTTATGAAATCAGCTTTGGCGGTTACTCACCCTGTCTGTCTGTACTTTTACACTGGCTCTGTATCTACTACCTTGTAATTGCACTTCTAAAGAGAAAACCCCACCAGGGTAACGGTCTGCGTGTCCGCTTCAGCATCAGAGCCCTCCTGCTCCCAGAAGGCAAAGCTCTTCCAGTTACACTACCTACTGGATAACGGCATTTCACACCAAAATTCCTCAAAATAAATGGCAGCCAGTGGCGAGATACACAGCATTTCTGACTACCTTGCTTTATCAGGTCCATGACATAACATCAAGTATCATCAAACGAAGGGATCTGACTAGAAAACCTGTGCATTCTACAGCTGAAAAGCCCACTAACCCTTTGATTTATTAACCAATCATTATTGGTTAACAGTAATAATTATTTCTGCTGTTTTGGGCTAACCCCCCTCATTTTCATCAGCTGTCACTTACCAGCGGTGTTTCAAAGTAAGGTGCAGGATTTGGAGACCACGTCTGAGGCACGATGCTGTAAATAGAGTACTGCTGAGGACTATATACAGGCTGCATAAACAGTGGGGAGGCAAACTGTGCTTGGGTTTGAACTGGCTGAGTGTAGACACTGGAATCCACTACCCGGTAACCATTCTTAGCAAAAAATGTGTTGATGGCTTTTATCCTTGCCTGCAAGATATGAAATCACATCGCAGACATTAGTTGGGAGATAAGGAGAAGCAGAATGTGAAATCTTTCTTGCCTACTGAAATGATAAGAGAAGGGACGTGAAGAGGAAGTAGGCCGGTTACTGCTTACAAATAAAAACTGATAAAAATCACTACAGATTACATTCTTACAGCGCACAGGGAAGGGCCCACGTGCTGCTTCAGCTGAGAACCTGTCAAGTTCAAGACAGACACTGCTTTCTACACCAGCACCTGTCCAGACTCCAGCTCCGACAGCTCCTCTCTCATCTGTAGAGCAGCTCGCTCAAGCCAGAGGCTCCCGGTGGTGAGAGCCCCTCTCCTGAGCTCTGCAGACCCAGATTTGGGGAGAGCGGAGAAGGGAAGATGAAATAGGAATGTGTTTCACACCTCATGGGAAGCAGCACCTGCAGCCACTGAACTGCCGTTTTTCAAAGCTACCCATGACCTCATTCAAGCGAGCAGCCTCCAGAGCAAGCGTTACAAACCACCCCACTGCTAATTCCTCAGTTCCCACCATAAATGCATTCAAACAGAACCAATAAATAGTTCAATTCCAACAGAAACCTCATATAAAGCAGCCTTACCATTACTGGCTTGCCCTGAAAGGTTTTCACTTCTTCCCTTAAGTATTTAAATGCCTGCGGATACAAAATAGATTAACATGAAAGTATCTTGATAAAATTGTGCTTCTCAAAGGACGTTACATGATTTAACATGAATTGCAGCAATGTGCTTCACTGTTAGCGCAGCTAAATTCATTAACGCTTCAAATTCAGGATACGAGATGAAAGAGTGGTCTGAGGCAAGAGGCAGACAAGGGAATTATAACTCCACAACACCTGAACCTTTTTTCTATTAACTAGAATTTGCCAATCACCTCTTAAAAAAATAAAAGCATTTCTTTTAGCCGCAGGAAGCCTGCATGAAATCCTCACACAGGGGAAGTATTAACAAAACTAAGATGTCACGAGCAGCTGAAGGCAGCCTTACCTGTTGCGCATCCGTATCCGACTGGAATGTAACGTACCAGTTGTTGTTGTGAGCGAACTCACAGCTTATCACTTTGGGACAGTTCTCATTCTTAAAGAGAGCCTTAACCTCCTAGGGGAGAGGAGAAGTCAGGCAGTTAAGGGGACCCAGCTCAAAGCTGTAAATTAAACATTAAATCAACAAAAGTTTACACTCCAGCTCCTCAGCCACAACCTGCCCTTGATCAGGGATGTTTTTCAATCCCCTCGACAGCTCTGCCAGACACCAGATCTTCCTCTCCCTGGTTCTGAACCCAGAACACCAGCCCAGCCTGAGCTCCCCAAACACGGGGCTTTAGATCAGAGAGTCAGCCAGACAAGAACGACTCTCAGAAATAATTCTAAATCAAGGCAACCTGACAGCTTTGCAATAATCAGATTTTAAAGAGAAGGCAAAGCAGCTGCTCAGCGTTTGCATTAGAAGAACTAATTAAAAATGCTAGTAGACAAACAGCCTGTGTTACAACTTTAAAAAACAAACAACTAAATCATTCTGTTAGCCAAATATCAGTAGGAATTTTATTATCCTCCCTTCTCTGAACATAATGAGCTCAGCTCATGCTGGGTCACAATGAATGAGAAATGTTTAGCAACATTTCTCGCTGCCAAAACAACTGTCTGACTTCAAGTAAAGTTACTGCTGTGACAAAAATTCAGCCTGAATTCCAAGCTATGCCCTGGATTGATTTTATTTTTGGGTCTGAAAAGAGACCAGTTTAAACTTCCTTCCAGAAAAGCCCAGCTAGCTCAATTTGGGGGGGGGGGGGGGGGGGGGGAAGGCTTACTTAAGAGCATTTTAATGTATTAGTAAATAATGGGAAAGGATACCCATGGCAACAAGTTATTGCTTTGGCTTTTTTGACAATACATCCAAGCAGAAAAAATTACTTTGGTGGTTTACAAGAAAAATGCCTGTGTTTAATCAAATTAAATACCAGGTGACTTTTAAAGCAACACTTCCTGTTGCTGTTTGAATCACTGTTGAAGACACCTTCCAAAAACATCAACAGCCTTTTCTTTCTTTCTTTTCTATTTATTTACCTCTATAGGTGTGGTTTCAGGGATCTCACGGAGAATGATAATACATCGTTTGTGGTTTGGCCTTACTTTCTCCCCTCTCTCATCCACTTGTACCATAGGAGAAGCTAAAATTTAAATATAAAAGTTGGCTTAATATTGGACATTGTGCACTGCAAAACACCGCAGCAGTCCCAGACTCCACAGTCCAACCTGTCACAAAGAATCCCAATGAACTGCTTGAGAAACCAGATTTCTTGAATTGAGGGAAAAGGACTGTTTTATCCGATACTGCGTTAGATCTTCAGTACATTTTAGGCGTTTGTCTGACGCTGCCTCCACCTGCAGCTCAGGTATCTGAAACAGTCCCAAATTCCATTCGCTGCCAGCTCAAATTCAAGCAAGAGGATGTAAAAATATTCCTAGACAGAGCTCTAAGATGAAAAGTTCAAGTAAGGCTAGGGAAATCTAGTCAGAACAGACTGGAAAAGTTCATGTACAACTGTTTCCCCACGGAGCCACGTGCAGAATCAGCACGGGACAGCGCGTCAGAAGAATTCCAGCTGACTTCTCAGAAGTTTTTTCCCAGTTTTATAATTTCTAGTAAAATTTTGCACTGAATCAGAAGACAAGGTTTACTCCCAGAATAAGACTTTCACTGCTAACAGTATCTTAGAGTGGCCTCTTACTGGGGCAGATTTAGGCAGTTTGTTGTAAAGTATAACTGGAACTGAGGAGTCTGGAACGGCCACTTCCTCAAACATCTCTGCAGAATGAGGCTCCCGTCACCACTTCCCAGAACAATATGCCATGACCAGCTGAGAGACTGATACATTTCCCGAAAGCAAGGAATTCTCTGTTCTGCAAACACAGACAGCAAACACCCAGACTTACATCTCAAAACTTCAAGAATAAGGTCCATATCTGTCGTCAGCTTCTTAATACCTTCCATGTTGGCAATCGTCCATATTGGAACAAACTGATCGCTATCCATTTGAGACATCAAGTAGAGATCCTTTGAGAGATTCTCACTGAAAAGATATAAGTTCATTATTTTAGAATAATCTTGAACTTTATTTACAGAAGCCTCAAAACATCAGGTTAACTGTAGGCTTAACTATTTCCCAACACTGTTCACAGCTAACTCTAACCAAAACAAACTCGCATTTTTCTCTGCTAGAAAAAAATCCGAGCAGATCAAACCAAAGCAGAATAAGATAATAGAAATAAAAAAAATAATGAAGTTTACAGTGCTCTGCCCGTTAGTCTGCAAAAAGGACCTCATCAAAGAGACCTCTTCTGGTAACACACAGCATAATATATCCAATAACTTATATCTCAGTGTCTTACAGCTGTGAACTGGATGCACGGACAGGACTGAAACAGCTCAAAGGTACCACGGGGTTTCTACCGCATTTTAGCAAATCCTGTTTCATATCGCAACCAAGCTCTCTCACTCCCACTTAACATTTTTATGAAGATGATAGCACATACTGAGCCAAAAAAGGGAAACATTTGTCAACAATTTCAATAAAGGGTTTATACAAAGTTGAATGAACTGTACTGTACCGCGAGAAGCAGAATTCAAGTTGTTTTTTCAAACATTCTCTGATATCTTCTGTGGACACAGTGGAGCTGCCTTCACCTAGAAGTTACCACATTCACCATCAGATCTCAGTTTCATGGGAAGAACACAATGCAAGACATTTTGTTGTACAATGAAAGAATGAATCCTTCTGGGTAAGACCAAGAGGAAGAGGTTAAGGACGTGCTTCCAGACCACCCCACTACACGTTCCCAACAGGACTCGGATCCCACGGCTTTCACCTCCTCGGCCAAGCGCTAGGGCTGGCTTGGATCTCCTTAAATACACATTGAATGGAACATTTCAGAGTTCCTACTCAGGATTTACAGTCACATCGTCACTGCAGCAGACTTCAGCGGATTACAGATACCACAGCGGCATTCGAACTGGAATACTCACCCGACACTTCATAGAGTTGGTATCCAAGATCTTCAGTCGCCAGGACAATCCCGTTTGCAGATGCTTCATCAACTCCTGTGCCATTTCTTGTGGCTTCACACGATGGGGAATACATCACTTCATACTGCTTGCAGTTATCCTCTGAAATCTCTAGGTTACCTGGCAAAAGAACATCATCATCAACGCAAAACCTACCAGAAGCTTCAGAATATTTTCCATTTGAAAAATTTTGGCTCTCAACATTAAAACAAATACTGAAGAACGCTGTAACTGACAGTGTCGAGGCTTAGTCTATGTTCCTTAGCCTTTCAGTGTCTACTTTGCATTGGACAGCACTTTCTACCTCTCCAATTTCAGGAAGATCTTCTGGTTTGCACTGGGGTCTCAGGAATAAGTAAATAATGGGATCATGGAATTGTAAGATCCCCAAAAGCAGCAGAGGATGTGAAAAACAGGCTTTCCACCTGAAATTTAAAATATTTAAAAGAGGTTCCTAAAACCAAAGCACTAAAATAGCTTACATCACTTCTTCAATGCATTACATGATTCTTATTTGTATAAAGGATTCGGGAGCATCTAATGATTGTTACAAAAGACAGTGGAATGACACTGAAACCGGCCAAGCTCTCCTTCAGACACCTCATCCCAGCCTTGCCCACAGCTGCTCAGACACAAACAAGCACAATTTTAGTTTAATCCAACAGTCGGGCAAAGGAGATTGTTCCAAAAAAAACCCCAACTGCTCTGCTGGATCTTTTCCACACTAACGATGCATCCACTAAAAAACATACTTTGAGAAGAGAGAACGTACTGTTCAACTGCGTATGTCAGAAGTTGCTTAAAAGCAGCAACAATGTATATGGGAAAATTGCCTTTAATGTTCCAGCAGCGTAACACTGCCACCATCGCTCCATGTTGTTATGAGGAGACAGACGAGTTTCTCTCAGCCAATGCACAAACTCAGTGCTGTCTCTCCACTTCTGCTGACTTACCAGAAACTTTTGACGGGGCCACACAAACTGAATCCTCCCGTCTTTATCCCTAAACCTTTTTCCAGGGGTTCTCCTGCTTCCAGCTTAACAGGCCTCTGCTGTATTTTGAGTAACCTCAGCCACACAACTGGCTTTGTATCAATTCAAAGCCAAATCTGAAGAGTTAAACTGAATATTTAGTTCTGGACGACAGGCCTGAGCATGTGGGAAGGATGGAAAAGGGGGAGAGAAATGGAACACAGACTAAGCTGAAAGGAGGAAACCGCAGGCGCTTTGCAGTCTCTACTCCAGTGCAAATGCTACTGTCTAACAGTCCTCGGCAGCACCTCAGCCATTGACCAGGATTGTAGGTGGCCCTCAGATCGTATCTTCCTGTTCACAGGGTCAAGTGTTTGCTAAAGCGTAGCAACGGTGACCAAGTCGTGAAACCATTTCTACACGTTTAGCATCTTGTTTCCCTCTTAGCGCGTTACAGTCATCACCGGGCCCCTTGGATCCTGTCTCCCGCTGAGGTGCTCGGTCCTACGCGGAATCCCCAAACCAAAGCTCAGACCTGTCATCTCTGCTGCTTTCTCACTGTCATTACACTCTTGTTGCTACATCAGCACTAATGGCCTCAAGGACAAGAGCAAGAGGTTTGCTCCTCACTGTGGAGCTCTACTCTGGAGAGCCCTCAGCGCTACCCAGCCAGGGACGCATCCCGGCTCGTGCTTAGACATCCCAGCTCGTGCCTAAACACGGGCCCACGACAGCTCACCCTCGGCGTGAGTCCCTTGTGCAGCCGCCGTTTCTTGCCAGGAGTGCTCTGTGCCATTTGTTGGTGGCACGGTCTCACCACTCCCTTGGGGAACTTCCTGCCACACTTTTGCGTTAGGGTTCAAGCCAGCACCTTTTGATGTTACCTGCTGAAGAGACCAGAACACTTTTGTTAGGAAAAATGATCCAGAGATGCTTTAGAAGTCAAGGCAGATAATACGGGTGAATTTAGCGTATAGAGCTCCACATCGCAAGTGTCTAACCAGCTATTAAGCACCCACATGATTTTTCATTAATCAAAACAGGAAAATCCTTGGTATTTTCCAAGTATTTCATTTCTACCTCCATTAGAAGTGTTGCCTTCAACCTCTCTTTATTGACATCCGACAACAGCAGCAGAGGAAGCGGCTAGCCGTCAAGGACTCTGGTAACTCATAAGCTTTTAAAGACTTGACTGTCATAATGCTCCAGTCCCCTTTCACCAGAAAGGGAAATTTTCCCTCCTCCAGACCCCTTCCTAGAAAGGACGGTAAAAAAACATATTTCAAGGAGAAGAAACTAACGACTTAGTGACATCTATACTAACCAAGCATCACCTACGCTATGAGGAATCCTGCCTCACGGACTTACCTGAGAACTACCCGATTTCCCCGCGACTTTACCTACATCTCATACACATCAGTGTACGCTAACGATTTCCTTCAACCTGTAACCAAGGAGATTGAAGTTTTTGAAGTGCTGAAATAAACACACGCCCCATCACAGCCTTCTGGGAGGGGGGAACAGGATCGTCCCCCTCTGAGGCAACAAGGACCATAATTAGGGTAAGAGGGTAAACAATGAGACAGGAGAAACTGCAGGATTCCTGACAGAGAGAAACGCTATTCCTACAGCAAAGGATGGTGCCCTCCAAGGTCCCTTTCTGAGAGCTGCTCAGAAGCTTAAAGGCGTTTGGGAAAGGTGTCCAATAACCCAGCAACAGCACAGGGGATACGCGTTGCCATGACTTTCGCTCTACCACGATAAAACCAACTCCTTCCACAAAGACAAGAAAACTACGCTTTTGCAAAACTTCTCTTCCCAGGAATTCCTAACGCCCTACGAGCAACTCACCCAGATTCCTCCAAACAGGTTCCTTCAGACATGGAACCACAGCCCACTTCACCCACACCATTTGCTTGAATTTAAAAGGCAAAAGCCATTAATCCTAACTCATATCTCACAAATTCACAAATAAGGAAGTCTGATATTTCAGAGGCCAGTCCGCTGCACTGTGAAAGGAGTGGCTTACTACCAGGCCCCAAACATAAAGCAAAAGGATAAGGAACCAGTTGCAATAGCTTTAGAGATAATTCCTCTGCCAAGGTCACACCTAGTTCCAAAGCTATTTGCTACAAGGACAAGCCCAAATTCAGTAACAAAAAGGTTCCAAACACGGGAGAGGTTCAAGACAATCATGAGATAAAGGCAAACAAAGATGACAATTTTTGCAAGGCCCTTTTGGGGATTGAAAATCTCCCACGTGCAACTCATTGAATCCACGCAGCAGCGGAGTTTTCCCCCTTGCGTTAATTGTAGCAGAAGAACGTAACTGGAAGCAGAAAGAAGAACTAGAAACAGTTCAGTGTGAAAGGACACACGTACGTTTCCCTCCTCAGTTTTCAGAGTAATTGTTCTCCGACAAAAGACCCCTGGAAGAACAGCCGGGTAACCTGTTGCCCCCACACACTCTCGGTGCAGTTCAGACCCCCCCTCTGCTCCACGGCCGGTCACTGCTGCGACGCAGCGTCCCACACAGCGTCACCCGCCAGCACGGGCACCTGCTCCAGAGCCCAAAACCAGCTGATGCCATTGCCTGGAATTTACTTTTCATCAAAGCAAAAAAGACAAGACACATCCAGGAGATGATTCATTGTTTTATAAAAATAAACACTGCCTCACCACCTCACGTCTTTGAGGTCAGCATCTAGCTCAAGCTGAAAGTAATTCGAGGGAATAAGGATGATAAAGTGAAACTGAAACACTTTAGGGAGATTGCTGCACTTCTGAGATGATCAGGAGCCCAAGGCAGCTCTGAGCACGGCCGACGACGTTACTCACTTCAGCAAATACTGACAGACACGTGGCGATGCGGAAGTTCAGAAATCACAGATCCAAGTGAAAAGCTCTAAGAAACTAAAGAGATTCAGGCTGACAAAGTGACGAACGGACCTATTAATACATCGGCTGAAACACACACCTGAAACCGAGCGTGGGCCGCTTCCTCTTTGTTCTAGAAACACTTCATGCCATGTAATGCAATTCTGCAAGACCCAGCCCTGATGTCATTCATGCATCTTAACAGCAAGACACCACGGACTGAGGAGAAAAAGTCCCTAATTTACATAAGCTTTTTGAACAGGGAGTCTGCTGAGCTCCCGGAGCAGCCCCGCTCCGCTCGGGCAAGCGGCTCTTCTGAAGAGAAGGCCAAAATATCAATTCTTGCTTATTTAACTGAGGCTAACAAATACCCAGCCCATTTGATTGGCTGCAGAACAATCCTCCCAGCTGCTATCGGGAACTTTCCTGACAAGGTTAAAGCTTTACAGAGTTACAAAGGTTAGGCACACGCGCTGGTCTCCACGGGCTGACAACGCTGCCCTCCTCAGCACAGCTCCCCTCCGGGCTCCATCGCTTTCGGCAAATGTGGATCAAAGATTCTCCCCAAAATCGACTATCAAAGTGTCTGTCTCGTTTTGACCAGATGGCGGAGAATATTTTTCTCATTGTAACAGTCAATTCCATTTAAGATTCAATTAAGCCAACAAAAATTAAAGTACTGAGTTTTTTTTAAAAGCCTTCTATTTTAATATTATTTTAAATTATCCTGCAACCAAAATCTTAACACTGAGCTTGTGACAGACTTCCCAGAGCAGACTGACTAAATTGAAAAATCTAGAAGAGAATTTAATAAAACTTGTGAGGTGAGAATCTAAACATTTTCCAGAAGTGGAAACGTAATCGGAGGGGAAGAACCCGCAGGTCAGCAAACCTACAGGAGGGTGGCAGAGAGAAACCTTGCGCTGGCGGGGACCAGGGCGGGCAGGGGGACGCGCAGCTGGGGGGACTCGTGCCACAGTAGTTGCCTGTCACCGTCCCAAAGCTCCCCCAAGGCTGTGAAGCAAACCAAAAGAAGAGAGACGTTTGACAGTGTCAAACCAAAAGCTGCAGAACTCCTCCGGGACGGGCTGTGGGGTGTCGCTCTCAAAACACACATTAACTTTAATGGTCACAGGAGTCACTTCCACCAGACGCAGCATGTTTTATTCACCAGCCACTACGAGCACCCCAGAAGGAGGGGCACCTCCTGCACCCCCCGGTGAGGCAGACGCACGGTCCCACGTGTGAAGGTGGCAGCACCCTCCCTGCGCCAGCGGTGTCCATGGCTCCCACGCGAACAGGGACAACCTGGGGCTTTGCCACCGAGAGGGAAGCAGGACGCCTCACCTGCTGGAAAAGAGGGCCAGCAACACCCAGCGCTTCACACGGGCCTGGTTTTCTAGCCAGGAAACATCGCTGGCAACAATTAGGGCAGCGTTTCACCCACCTCAGGTGCACAGATCTCAATTTTCCCAATAAATTTCTAACATATTGAATTAGGAATGGGTATCCGACTGACCAAAACCCAAAGCAGGCACAGCAAGCCATTATCAATTCCATTTTTCACAATGCGTTTGACAATATTCCCAATGTACCTTAATTATTGATTAGTAACAGCGTGCTGGTCCTGGCCACGAGTGAGAAACAAGACCTACACCAAACACTAACGCGTGAAAAATAGCAGGAGTCTTATACCGCTCCCTCGCTGCAGCAAGATTTTGGAGCTAAGAGATATTAAAGGAAAACAGAATTCCACCGTGCTCTCTGTGAAGGGATCAATTCCCAACCACCACGTGCAGACTTCAGTTAAGTCTAAACTATAACGCTGACAGCTAAAGCAAGTCAGATAATCCTCCCGAGAGCTCCACAACTCTGACCTCGGTCCCGCTCTGTATCTGATTTTTCAGGCAACCCCAAAGATCCAAGATAAGCGCTGCCGTCTGCCTTCCTGCATCCGACCCCAGCCTCTCGGAACACCTGGTCAAGGGCTCAAGTTCCCTGTCCTGGCAGTGAAAAGGCACCTTCAGAAAGTCCAGATTGTCCTCAGGAGCTCAAAATTAAACATTATTGGTGTTTCCTGTATGAAGATCACAGAAACTACCTCGCAACCCTATCGGTGGAAGAGAAACGAGGAGATCAAACAAAGCTACCGCACTCAGTCAAGCCTGGGCTGTGAGAGGATTCACTGACGGCCCAGACGCTGCTGCCCGACCCCGCGGGGTCCCGACGTGCTCCAGCTCCCGCGGAGCAGCCCCAGCCCCGTCCACAACCACCGCTCGGGGCCACTGCTGCGGTCCCAGAACCTGCCCCGCACTCGGCGGGGCCCCCTCTGCCCCGCAGGCTGGGCTCAGCTGCCCCCCCCGCGGGGAGGCTGCTCACAGCCCCGGGCTGCGGCCCCCCAGGGCGCGGGCAGCCCCTCCGCAAGGCAAACACCGTCACATCTAATTCTTAAGCCCTGTCATTGTATGTTCACGACATCTCTTTTTTCCTCCGTGTGCAAATCAAGTAACATTCACCTCAGAAGCGAAGCAATTAGTTTAAGAAAGTTTTTCCAAACCTCTTTATTTATACGTCCTTAACTGCGGAACGTGTGTCGGGATTGGTGCAGATCGCGCCCCCCCCCCCCGCACTGGATCCCCCACCAGCCGGTGGGACCGCCTGCCCTCACCCGCCTCCCAACGAACCCAGCACCTCCCGGCTCCGGACGCTTTCTGCACAAAACGTACCCTCCTGCGGGCGGCGGCTCGGCCCGGGAGGGACACACCGGGCCGGGAGGGGCACACCGGGCCGTCCGCCCCCCCGCGCCCTCCCCGGTGACCTCCACGCCAGGGACGGGCCGACCGCGCTCCCCGCCGGCCCCCCCGCCCCCCGGGCCCGGCCCCGCAGAGCCGCCCCGCCGGCCGGGCTCCCCCCGCCCCGCCCCCACCCTCGCCAATCAACCCCGGCTGTCTAATTAACGTGCTTAACGCGGCCGCCGCGCCGGGCCCGGCCTAAAGCGCCGGCGCGCAACCCCGCGGAGCGGCCGCCTGCAACCGCGGGGCTCCGGGCCGGGCCCGCCACCGCCGGCCCCGCTCGGTGCCCGCCGCCTCCCCGGGCCCCGCCCGCCGCCGAGCGGGGCTGGCGCGGCGGCCCGGGCCGCCCGTCACCTTCAGGGCAGGCCGCGGCGCGGCGGCCCCCCCCCCCCCCCCCCCCCCCGGAAGGTCACCGCGGGGCCTCCCCCCTCCCCACGCCGCGGCCCCGGCGGAACCTTCCAGAGCGCCGAGCCCCCCCCCTCCCCGCCCCCCCGCCCGGCGGGCCCGGATTTGCTGTGTCAGCCCCCTCCCCTCCCCCCGGCGCCGAGCGGCGTGCGCGGCCTCCCGCCACATGGCCCGGCCCCGCGCCGCCCCTCACCTCCACGAACAGCAGCATCCTGCCGCCCGCGCCCAGGCCGGCGGGCCCGCGATCCGCCCCGCGCTCCTCGCTGCCCGGCGGCGGCCGCGCCAGCGCCAGCGGTCAGGACACCCCGGCTCCGCCTCCGGCTGCCGCCGCCAGCGCCCGGCCCCCTCCCGCCGCCGCCCGCCGCCTCTTCCGGGGCACGGCGAGCGCTTCCGGGCCACGCGCGGCGCCGGGACGGCCCATTCCCCTGCGCGGGGGGGGGAGCGACCGGAGCGCTCCGCCAGGGGGCGCGGGGCCGCACCACTGCGGGGGGGGGGGAGCGGGCGCCCCCTGGCGGCGGGAAGGGACATTTCCATTTGGGTTCATTTCGGTTTTTAAAATGAAAGAACCCAAAATGCTTTTTTCTTTCCCCAGAGGAAGGCGGGGCCCCGCCCAGCCGCGGGCCGGGGCTCCCTGCAGCACAGCCCGCCGCCCGCCCGCCTTCTTCTGGCTTTTCCCCATTCTCCGGCGGGTTTTTTCCCCGATTTTCCCTCTTTTCGGCGCTGCCCCAGCCAGCCCGCAGTGGGCTCTGCCCAGCCGGCCACAGCTCCGCGCTGCCCCGGCCGGGGCAGGGTCCGGGGCTTCCTGAGAAGCCGCGAAAAACATGAAAAACCATGAAAAGCGTCCCGGGGCGCGGGTTTCCCGCAGACGGCGGGCAGGGACCGCGGGGGCTTTGCGTGGCCAGGCCACCCCCTCAGCTCCTCGCCGTGGGCACGGCACAGCCCACGGGAATCACGGAGTCAGAGAATGGTTTGGGTTGAAGGGACATTAAAGCCCCCCCAGTGCCACCCCCTGCCCTGGGCAGGGACACCTCCCACCAGCCCAGGTTGCTCCAAGCCCCCTCCAACCTGCCCTTGAACCCCTCCAGGGATGGGGCAGCCACAGCTTCTCTGGGCAACCTGGGCCAGGCTCTCACCACCCTCACAGCAAAGAAGTTCTTCCCCACATCTCAGCTCCATCTCCCCTCTTTCAGTCTCAAACCCTTCCCCCTCATCCCATCGCTCCCCTCCCTCATCCAGAGTCCCCCCCCAGCTTTCCTGGAGCCCCTTTAGGGACTGGAAGGGGCTCCAAGGTCTCCCCGGAGCCTCCTCTTCTCCAGGCTGAACCCCCCCAACTCTCTCAGCCTGTCCTCCCAGCAGAGGGGCTCCAGCCCTCCCAGCATCTCCGGGGCCTCCTCTGGACCCGCTCCAACAGCTCCGTGTCCTTCTGATGTTGGTGGCCCCAGAGCTGGAGGCAGCACTGGGGGGGGGGTCTCAGAGCAGAAGGGTGGAATCCCTTCCCTAGAGGGGTAGAATGGCCAATTCTGTGTCACAGGTTCCATGTCCGTGGTGCAGCGGCAACACAGCAGAGATGGGGGGATCTGAGAGCGAGAGAAGAGGCTGACCCCACCGGTTGTGGGGCCCCACCAGCGTCACACAGACCCACGGCAGGGATTCCTGCAAGGAAAAACCCACATGGAAACCATTTTGCTTCAGAGCAACAGGAAAAGATCCACAAAAGTTATTACAGCACAGAACGGGGCTGTTTGGGGGATTTCAATCAAGATGTATTCTATTAAAGAATTAACACTTTCCACAGTGGGTCTGGTGGGTGTGGAGGGCAGTTTTCAGCCCTCGGATGTTGCTGTGGGTCACTGCCGCTCACCCCGCTGGACACTGGATTGGGGCTGTTGGAGCCAGAGAAATAATCAGTGTCCCCTGACGAGATTAGCAACGGGAGCTGGAGCCGCATGGCAAAGCCATGGCCCAGCTGGCCGGTGCCGCGGGCGTTTCACTGACCAGTGTCTCCGAGACACACGTGAATGAAAGAAAAGCAAATTAAAGTCATAGAAACCAAGTAAGTAACTTGGAGCAGAATAAATGAGAAGTGACTATTTACAGACTGCGGGATCCGTTCTAGAAACCCATCTTCTGCCTGGGGCTGCCCGACTACAAACCGCCAGGGACAGCACCATCA
Organism: Numenius arquata; assembly: GCF_964106895.1. NCBI lineage: Eukaryota > Metazoa > Chordata > Aves > Charadriiformes > Scolopacidae > Numenius > Numenius arquata. The sequence goes on along the minus strand of NC_133604.1, from coordinate 1,697,539 downwards.
GATCATTATTTATTACGACATTTATCATGACTGCCTCGTTCCCGGTAGTTACAGTATGGAATTGAGAACCTCTTCTTCGTTCTCATCTGCTTCACCACCAGATGCCATCAGACTTAGCACTTTTCATCTTCAAAGCACTTTGTGAACATTAACTCGTTAATCCTTATGCCCCCTGTGAAGCAGTTAAGTGTTATCCCTGTTTTACAGACCTCTTTATGTCCAGATCTGCTCATTAATTTTTAGTGTGCCCATCGCTTTAAATGGAGATATCAAAGCAAAAGAGAAACCGCAGCACAAAATGGTTCTGAGCCTCGTGTTGAAACCTGCTGAGTGCCCGGAGACCCTACAGGAGCTCAGGATTCTGCAGCCAGGCCTTGGCGGGATGTGAATTATTGCTAATGCTCAGATTAGATTATTTCCCTGAAGCTAGTTCTGCCCTGCTCCCCCAAGACCCTCCCATTTAACTGAAATGCCCGGCTGGGAGAGCGGCCAGTGCCACGGACCTCGGTGATGACGCTCCCCGCTTTGGCAGAGTTCTGACACACTTAGAGCTGCCTGGGCTTTACGTGCAGAGGGGGGGGAAAACCAGACCCAGTCTCTAGAGCTAGCAAACCCCCAGGGGTCAATACTTGGTCCAGTTTTGTTCAACATGTTCATCAATGACCTGGGCGAGGGGACAGAGTGTATCCTCAGCAAGTTCGCTGATGATACCAAACTGGGAGGGCTGGCTGACACTCCAGAGGGCTGGGCCACCATCCAGCGTGACCTGGACAGGCTGGAGAGCTGGGCAGAGAAGAACCTCATGAGGTTCAACAAGGGCAAGTGTAGGGTCCTGCCCCTGGGGAGGAAGAACCCCAGGCACCAATATAGGTTAGGGGTGGACCTGCTGGAAAGCACTTCTGAGGAGAAGGATCTGGGGGTCCTGGTGGATAGTGAACTATCCGTGAGCCAGCAATGTGCCCTTGTGGCCAAGAGGCCATTGGAATCCTGGGCTGCGTAGGGAAGAGTGTGGCCAGTAGGTGGAGGGAGGTCATTCTCCCCCTCTGCTCTGCACCAGTGAGGCCACAACTGGAATATACTGTGTCCAGTTCTGGGCTCCCCAGTTCAAGAGAGACAGGGAACTACTGGAGAGAGTCCAGCGTGGGGCAACTAAGATGATGGAGGGATTGGAGCATCTTCCTGATGAGGAAAGGCTGAGAGAGCTGGGGCTCTTTAGCCTGGAGAAGGGAAGGCTGAGGGGAGACCTTATCAATGCTTCCAAGTATCCAAAGGGTGGGTTGAAGGAGGATGGAGCCGGACTCTTTTCAGTGGTTCCCAGTGACAGGACGAGGGGCAACGGGCACAAGCTGGAACATGGGAAGTTCCATTCAAATAGGAGAAAAAACTTCTTTCCGGTGAGGGTGCCAGAGCCCTGGAAGAGGCTGCCCAGGGAGGGTGTGGAGTCCCCTTCTCTGGAGATGATTTCAAGACCCGTCTGGATGCTCCCGAGTGATGTGCTCTGGGCAACCCTGCTTTAGCAGGGAAGTTGGACTAGATGGGGACTCTAGAGGTCCCTCCCAACTCTGCCAATTCCGTGATTCCATGATTCCAAATAATTCATGCTTGGGAACAATAATTCTCTGTCTAAGGGAGCGAGGCAGAAGCGACACAACTCAAGAAACAGAACACGCTACAATCTGATAAGGTTCATGCCCATCTGGAAGGCAAATACAAACATTTTGGTGTTTACACTATGGTGAAGTTTCTTTCCCATTAGTCACCGTCGCTGTTAACTTAGGAGGGTGGTGAGGGAAACAGTTTCCTTGAACTGCGTTCAGTGCTGCCAGGGAGCCTCTTCTGGCTCACGGCTCTGCTCCCAAAGGCCTTCTCTCCACAGTTGGGTTTGGAACGACAGCAGAAACAATTGTGCCCTCTGTCCAGGATGCTTCGGAGCAGGAGGAACTGATGCGCACACTGAAATGAGATGTCACGCAGCAAGAACAAATGAAGGGCACGGCAGAAAGCTCCTTTTTTACGGCAGTCATTTGCCCAGCTCTGTGGAACCGGACGACAGAGGGATTTTTCTTATGGGTCAAATTATCTGATATGAGCGGGTGCCAGTAAAAACTGTGATTTCCTGCCACCTCACTTCCCTCTGCTCTATTTACTTTTGCCTGCTTCGGGTGCACCTTCTGAGCGTATCATTTATCCCCCAGCAGAAGACCGTGACCCACTGGCAAACTGGATCTCAAAGGATCTCACCCGCTCCTCTAGAAAAGTAGAATCCCAGGACTCGAGATGGGGCGGGAGGAAGATGAGCCTGCAACATGTACATCTAAACCGGGGAGCAAAGCCTTTCCCAGTCATCAGAGCCAACGGGACATTTTCAGCACCGGCTGATTTCGCAAGAGGAAACTCCACCTCGAGGTAGCGCTGAGGGCACAGCATCAGGAATTTGTCCTTAAGAGGCCAGAAGTTGACTGTTATAACCGCCAGGCAGAGTGGGGAATGCAAACGAGCAGCACCTATTGTAGTCAGAGCCTGGAGCAGCTGCGCTGGCAAAAAGATTAATTACTGCTGGGTGTGAGCTGGAACCACACGCCCAGCAGCCCTGAGGTTTGGTTACTCCCAGCAGAGTGGGAAATGCCGCTCTCTCCCCGATTGTGCTGAGGCAAGGATTCAGTTTCCCTTTTCCTAGTATTTTACCTCTGTTCTGCCCACACTGGAATGGTCATGAGCTTCAGTCACAGCTCAATGCGAACACCACGCGTGTGATGAAGGAATAAAATGGGTTCTCACTGGTTGTGATGAAGTCCCTGCACAGCAAAAGTTTTCCTGGTCTGTTCAGCTGAACACCCGCCTGTCCGAGGGGCCTGGGGTCAGTCCCTGGGGCAGGGACGATGCTCTGGGCTCCAATAACCACCACACGCTGCCTGCAACCCCCAGCTGATGCCAGCACAGAGACCACCTTTTGGCCCCAGTGTTTTGTCCAAAGGTGCTAAATTTGGTCTAAATACTCTTACTACCATCACCATTATCAGCAAAGAATAAATATATTTAAACACTGAATAAATATTGAGCTGGCAGCACTATCTCTGCCTCGGCTCTTGCGTGCCGTCCCTCCAGACGGCCAGGGTGCCTCCAGCAACCGCAGTGGAGCCGTTGGGATGGCAGGGTGTTCCCGACACGGAGCTGGGCCTCCCTGGTGGCTTGGTAACTGTGTCAGAAAAGGCTGGTCTCAGCAGGCTTGTGGAAACATCTGGCTTTAATTCCTCTATAAAGCCATGACATTCATTTGGCCACCAGACCACTTTCCTTTCATCTCTCCGGAGGACTAACCCTGTGGCAGAGCAGCTGACTCCCTGCCCGCCATCACCCGCCATTATCCTGCAGGAAGAAAGGTCATGGAGGAGCCAGGGCCGTGCCCTTTGCAGGAGGAGAGATCTCAGGAGAGGGCGGCAGCTCACAGCCGACACTCTCCTGCTCTTCTCCCTCCCTACAGCTCTTTTCAAGTTGTTTCAAGGCACACATTTCTCTGTCGACGTCTCGAAGGGGCTCAGAGTCCAGCTTAGACCTCATCTCCCCCTTAATTCACTGGGCTGAGAACCCAAGCGCTTGAGGAACAGACAGGAGCGGCATGCTGTCCTGAGTAGGACAGGCAGTGCTTTTGTGCTGGAGAGAGAAGCTGTGTCTACTGAGAAATCCCATGGCTGAGGATGCTGAAGGCTTTGTGGAGGGGCTGGCACACTGGGAAGGAGCCTGGGAGGGCTGGGAACATCAGCCGAGGCAGAGGAGTTGCTTCAACAACTCCTGACTGATAATTCTGGTATCAATAAAGGACAACCCTAGCACGGAGACGATGTTTTGAACTCTAAATGTGTTATTGTGCAGCAGAAGAGGCCTAAAGCAAGAACCCTGGATGTTGGAAAGATCAGCTGCACCATCACATGATCCCACGACGGCTGTAACCACAGCGAAGTTTTATCCAAAGCCAGCGAGACTCTTGGCTCTGCTTCTGGGTCTGAGCTCAGCAGAGATTGTGCAGTTGCATTTTCACAAACTTCCACCCATGCTGAAGTAAACGATTTTGCTTTCCATGCAAAACGCAGTCCCACCAGCTGGGGGTAGGTGCCTCGGGCAGCCCCGGAGCTGATGAGCAGCAATCGCTGGGTCTTATTCCAACACTCCTCAGCGCGAGGCAAAGAGCAGAGCCCCAGCTCCAAGAGGCAGCAGCTCTGAACAATCAATTTCCCATGTCAGACTCCGGCTACGCCCAAAGACTTGGCAGCGCTGGAGTGTATATACTGTGGCAATAATATTAAATAAACCAGCTCTCCTCATCTGCCTACCCTCCTTCCCTGCTACTGCGCCGCTCTCTTGAAACTGCCACAGCTAAAAGGATTTACCTTTTTATTTAAAGTGTCCGTATAAAAGCAATGCACGCAGGGAACAGGCAGGCAGGAACAAGCTGCCCTGTGAATGCACAGCCCATTGCCCAGCGCTGCGGGACGGAGCATGGCCCTTCGGGGCACTGGAGTGGCACTGCTAACAGCTGAGGGGACGACTCCTGCAGCTCGGGGTGCTCTTTTGGTACCCGGGAGTTTCCCTTCTTGCTGCACCAAGATTAGGTGTAGGCCAGCCAGGAAACCCACCAGGGTACCCAGTTATGGGGAGCTGATCTCCAAGGACGTGGTGTGAGACAGCTGAAGTATCCCTCTGTCTCCTCCTTCTTCCGTCCAGGATTCAGACTCCCTGGCAGAGGAGGGGCGAGTGAGTCAGGCCAAAGGAGGGAGCTGGAGCAGGAAACGGAGCTGCCAGGCTGACTCAGCACCGCTTCCCTCCTGAACCTTGAACAGAAGGGAGCTGTGAAGGACATTAATGTTTAACTCCACCAAAAGTCCCCTATTTAGCAAAAGGCATGTGAGCCTCATGGGTCTCTGGCAGGAGACGTTTTCTTCTCCAGGAGCTGTGCTGGTGACAGCACCTCAGTGGTCAGGTAAGCAACTGTGCCTTTGAATAGGCAATTAAGTCCAAAGGGCCTCGCAACATCTGATAAGCTCCAGGAAAGAGATGGTTAAAACCAATGGCATTAATCAGTTCATCTCCCCAGAACAGCACTTTGCTGAGAACACCAACTCAGGAGACAGATTGACACCATAAATAAGGAAAAGCTCATTAGTTGTTTGGGAAATATTGTTATCAATCATCTCCAAAGGAGAAATGCGGAGCCCACCACTCTGCCTTTCGCTCGCCTCTCTCCATCTCTCATTCTCCTTCCCAAGGGCAGTTCAATTGAGAGCAGCCCTGAGGAGAAGGACCTGGGGGTGTTGGTGGACTAGAAGCTCAACATGAGCCAGCAATGTGCAACTGCAGCCCAGAAAGCCCCCACGTTCTGGGCTGCATCAAAAGAAGCATGGCCAGCAGGGCGAGGGGGGGCAACTCTGCCCCTCTGCTCCGCTCTGGGGAGACCTCCCCACCCCCCAGTGCTGCCTCCAGCTCTGGAGTCCTCAGCACAGGAGAGACCTGTTGGAGCGGGGCCAGAGGAGGCCCCGGAGATGCTGGGAGGGCTGGAGCCCCTCTGCTGGGAGGACAGGCTGAGAGAGTTGGAGGGGTTCAGCCTGGAGAAGAGAAGGCTCCGGGGAGACCTTGGAGCCCCTTCCAGTCCCTAAAGGGGCTCCAGGAAAGCTGGGGAGGGACTCTGGATCAGGGAGGAAAGCGATGGGACAAGGGGGAAGGGTTTGACACTGAAAGAGGGGAGATTGAGCTGAGATTTGGGGAAGAACTTCTTTGCTGTGAGGGTGGTGAGAGCCTGGCCCAGGTTGCCCAGAGAAGCTGTGGCTGCCCCATCCCTGGAGGGGTTCAAGGCCAGGTTGGAGGGGGCTTGGAGCAACCTGGTCTGGTGGGAGGTGTCCCTGCCCAGGGCAGGAGGGTTGGAACTCAATGATCTTTAAGGTCCCTTCCAACTCAAACCATTCTATGATTTAAATCTTTACCTGACTGTCTCGGTAAGAAAGAGCATTTAATGCCTAAAAGGCAGGGCTCAGACCCTAGACTCCAACCCCAGCTCTGGTACTGGTTACTCAACAGCTATTTCAGATTCCGGTTCCTTACTTCGCCCATTGTAAAGTTGGGATGGTGCTTCCTGAGCTTCTATTAATGCAACAGTCACCTAATGAGTGCTAATTAGGAAAATCCAAAAACAAATTACTAGATTAGTGGCTATGAGATACTCACTTGTGAGAGGACTGCTCTGTGGAGCTTCTCGGGTGGGAACCCAGGTTTACATGCTCCACAGGGTAGAGCTCCAGCTGCCGATGCCAAGGACAGCCAGGAGCTGCCAGGAACGGGCTCGACGAGCTATTGAGCAGTTCTGGCTTTGTCCTGCAGAGAACATACATCCTGCCGGGAATCTATTCATCCCTTCTGTTTGTTGCCTTCGCAATAACCTGAAACACGTACAAAAGGGAAGAAATCCATAATTGTGTTCATCAGGTAGATCCAATATCTTTCTCAGTCCCCGAGAGGGCTGAGTGAGAACCAATTCTGCAATTCAAGAAAAAAGAAGCAACGCTGACTGTCCGAGAATGAAAGAGCTCACAGTAAGCAACCGCCTGGTTAAAGTTACCTGCAGACAAAAAGGGGCTTGCAACACGCCGGGGTAGAGATCGGGCTCCTGCCGGTACGGAGAGGAGCCAGTGGTGCTGCGCTGGGGGGAGGCTGGGATTCTTTCATCGTGAATAACAGCAGCTTTGGCTTTATCAGCCTCCATGGTGGAGTGCTGGAACAACCCGTGCATCTGTGCTGGGACCTGAACTTACAATATAGTCAATGAGCTGCAAAAAGAGGTAAACAACGAAGTGTCAGAGTTGACCGATGATATAAAACTGTTCAGGATGTCCCAGCTGCGCGGAAGGAGCCAGAGAAGGATCTCACGACACCAAGTACTCGGGCACTCAAAACGCTGGCAAAATGAAATGTTAACGAATACAAAGACGCAGGGGCAAAGAGAGCCCAACCATAATTGCACAATGACAGGGTCCAAGGTAGCTATTCCCCACTCAGGAAAGGGCTCAGGGAATCATTATTGGGTGTTCACCGATGGTTAGAAAACAAGAAATATTTTTCAAAAGGAACACAGCATGGAAGAAACCTGCACTGACCGTGTCGGATACCAGCACACCTTTTTATGTACTTCACTTGCGGAGTTAAGGTTTGGTTTTCTTGGTCGAGGTGACAGACGTGCTGCTGGAAGAAGCAACCCTGGAGCCCCCAACTGTCTGCCCGAACGAGGGCTCAGAAAGGGCTCCAGGGGCTGTGCAGTATCAGGGGGAAGAGGTACCAGGCCAGATCTCCCTGCTCTCTGGAACAACGGCTTTCCATAAGGCTTAAAGCTTCTGCTCTTCAGCCCCAAAGTCACCACATCTAATCCAGATGTGTGCTGCCTCCTTAGTAAAGTTATGCAATGGTACTTTAATGATTGTTGTATTTTTCTATTGCCTTGGCTTTATTAAAAAACAAAAAGGGAATGTAAAGACTGACCGAGTATGTTTGGAAATGGAAGTAAAATTCCAGTTTAATCACTGATTAAACAAACCAGTGGTGCTGTTGGGAGGGGTCACACGAAGTTCACTGGTTGGGTGGAGATCTCAAAAAAAAAAAAAAAAAAAAAAAAAAAATTAAAAAAGCCATGTGGGTGTCTGAGCACTGTCCCTAGCGCTGAGTGTCCCTTTAGCAGGTGCCTTGCCCCGTCTGCTGGTGCCGGGCAGCCCCCGTGCTCAGAGCACCAGGCAGAGAATGCACATTCCCGCAGGAAGCGCTGCGATGCCAAAAGCAAGACACTTGGATGAAATATCAAAAAGGGAGGACTGGGAAGACAGAAAATATTTCTTTGGGTTCTCCTCTCTGGTGTAAATCTACTATTGAAGTTGCCTCCTACTGCTCTAAGAGTAACACTGGGAAAGATGCCGTGCCTTGAAAGAAGCAAGCATCATAAATGGGTTAATAATTACACCTGAGATTATTTTCCCGGAACAGGTTGTTCATATCTCATTGACTTGTCACCCTTTATACCTGCAACTCACAACAACCTCTTACCAAACCACCAGCAAACATATTTTAAATCAATGCTGAGCTCAGAGCTGTCAGCTGCAGCTCAGGAAAGGGATCGTGGTGTTGTCACTGACCGTTCTCCGCAGCCGCTGGCTCAGGCTGCAACAGCAGCCAAAAAGCCGGCTGAACGTCGGCTGCTTTCAGGCAGGACCCTGAGGTGAGGCCAGAGCCCTCGTCTGCTCTTCTAGAAACCCTCGGTGCACTCACATCTGGAGCATGGTTCTGGTCTCAACTGCTCAGGAAGGAGGTGATGGAGTTACTGAGAGTCCAGAGGAGGGGAGGGATGAGCTGCCTTAATAGGGAGCAATCAACAAGGCTGGGATTCTTCAGTTAGGAGAGCAGGTGACCGAGAAGGATCTTAGTGAGGCTTACAAAGTCATGAAGGCAGTAGAACAAGTGAACGCAGACTCGATAGGCACAGAATCCTGCTGTAGAAGAACGAGAAGGCACACCTTGAAACTACAAGATTAGTTTAAAACAGAAGAAAAGTATTTTTTGACACAAGTCTGGCACCTGGTGTCACAGAAAACTGGAGACAGTATCAACAAGTTTAAAAGGAACTACATACATTCACAAGCAACAGGTGCATAAAAAGGCTGCTTTAACATCTCTCCGGCATTCGGGATGCCAGAGGGAGAAATGCATAGCGGCAAGAACCCTGGCTTACACGCTTGCCCAAACAGCATCTCCTGTGGCCACCAGTGGAGACAGGCTGCTGGGCTAGCGGTGCCATTGGTCTGAGCCAGGAGGATGTTTTTAACATTCTAAATTCAATCCTGAAAACCTTACACACAATTAATTAAGGCAAGGTGGTATCTCCTAACTGCTGCTCTCATCTGCCCCCAGCCATCCTGGTGGTGTGTGCAGTGCCTCACGTTACAGCCTGCCCTCATTTAGACACTAATCCCACAGGCAGATCCCGTGGCCACATGGAGCAATCCCCAGGCCAACACAGCCAAAGCCTGCTGGGGAGAGGAACTGGCACATGTGGCATCAGCACAGAGGCTTTAGAATATCTAGTTTGATTTTTTTTTTTTATGTTATTATTGGCCACTGATTTTGATCAGCAATCTGTGAGCTGCTGTGATGTAAGTAGTGAGATGCATCATTTTATCTTTGATACTTGGATAATTAATCTTACAGGCACTACCGCAATACACTTCATAGTCCTAAATTTCCAAATAATTACTCCATCATATATATGTACTCTCAAAATGATCACTTTTTCTAAGTATATATTCATAGAGAAGGATGACAATTTCCGACTTTGAAAATCTTTGGAAAGTCTATGGAAATAATAATATTTTCTGTTAGTCAAAACAAACCACTACAGCATTTCTATGGGTGAGGCTGCACACGGGTAGAGCAGGAATAGTTTACTAAAGGTGCCTAAACGCTGGTGTCTGGTGTCGGCTGAGATTCCCCTTGGTGTTCCCATCACCAGAAAAAGCGGGGAAGCCAGTCCAGAGGGGTGTGAGCCCGTACTGGTCCTGTGTGGGTGCCTCAGACAGCTGCGGGTGTCCGAAGCGGCAGCAGATCCTGCCTAAGCTGAGGTATCAAGCTTGAAACGTCCTGCTCACGTAACCCAGATAAACATGCAATTTCCTGTCCAAGTCATGCATTTAATAACAGCACATGTAAGTTTATCTGACATGCTCTAATAACAATGTCACATCTGCTCCACCGGGACACACCTCCAGCCCCCCAGCGCACAGATCGCTGCGCCCTTTGTTTAAGCTATGAAGCCTGTACTTTACAAAGTGTAAGTATTTTCTGGGCCATAATTCAGACTTTTTACTGGAATGAGTAAATTTCACATGTCAATGCCAAGACTGCCATAAAAGTAATACCAGCATATTAATTTTAACTAGTCGCTTCCCGTCTCGATGGGCCGGGGTTCTAGTGGAGGCTCACGAGCTGCTCTGCGAGCGTGGAACGAGAAGGCTGGGAATTCGGGACAGCGCGAAGGAGATGCGAGCCCTGGGTATGACAAAGGCCACGTTAAACTCTTGGCCTGATTAACAGCAGCAGTGGGGAGGCTGAGCTACGGCACCGACTACATCCAATTATTTTCTTTAACTCAGGAATTCAGTACTTTACAAGTTATGAGGAATAACGTGGGAAGAAAAAGAAACAAACACCTAAAGCTATTCCTGAAAGTACATTGTTCAGATAAACATCTCGAAGAGCCGCTGTGCTAGCTGGAGAGTGAACTCGTGTCATGCTAATGAAGATACACAAACTTTCCAGTATCTCAGGAATGCAGGTTATCTAGTTTGGCTGCTGAAAACCCTTTTTCTTGTTTTCAAACAAACCAAGTCTGCGGGGGACCCCCAACGCCGAGCCCAGGCACTCCTTCCTCTCACCGCACAGCTCTTCCCACAACCAGTGCCGTCCAGACACCAGGGAATCAGGGAGCGCAGGGTCCTTCCTGGGAGAGGTGACAAGCTGTGGCTCTGAGGCCCTTCATTCCACCCTCACCAGACTCCGGAGGAGCCTGGGGGCCCCCAGAGCCCAAACCCACCCTCATGGTGCTTGGGGCTGTATGGAGCGACTGCCAGGACACCCCTGAGCGAGGAGCAACCCAGAAGGGCAGAAAGCACCCGTTTCATAGAATCACAGTGTGGTTTGGGTTGAAAGGGACCTTAAAGCCCCCCCAGTGCCACCCCCTGCCCTGGGCAGGGACACCTCCCACCAGACCAGGTTGCTCCAAGCCCCCTCCAACCTGGCCTTGAACCCCTCCAGGGATGGGGCAGCCACAGCTTCTCTGGGCAACCTGGGCCAGGCTCTCACCACCCTCACACCAAAGAAGTTCTTCCCCACATCTCAGCTCAATCTCCCCTCTCTCAGTTCAAAGCCATTACCCCTCCTCCTATCACTACATGCCCTTGTAAAAAGTCCCCCCCCACCTTTCCTGGAGCCCCTTTAGGGACTGGAAGGGTCTCCAAGGTCTCCCCGGAGCCTTCTCTTCTCCAGGCTGAACCCCCCCAACTCTCTCAGCCTGTCCTCCCAGCAGAGGGGCTCCAGCCCTCCCAGCATCTCCGGGGCCTCCTCTGGCCCCGCTCCAACAGCTCCATGACCCTCTGATGTTGGTGGCCCCAGAGCTGGAGGCAGCACTGGGGGGGGGTGTCTCCCCAGAGCGGAGCAGAGGGGCAGAATCCCCCCCCTCGCCCTGCTGGCCGTGCCGCTGGGGATGCAGCCCAGGGAGAGGGGCTTTCTGGGCTGCCAGTGCCCGTTGACAGGGCACGTCGAGCCCAGAGGCCAAATCCACCCTTGTGGTGCTTGGCGCTGTATGTACCGACTGTCAGGACACCCCTGTGAGGGAAACAGCCCGGGAGAGGGGGCGGGAAGGGCCGAAAGCCCCCGTTTCCTCACGGCGGAGGCGGCCACCCAGCAGCGCCCGCACCCGCCGCCGGGCACGGGGCGGGAAGCGCGCGGGCAGGGAAGACCCTGTGGGGCTGCGCGGGGGGCGCAGTACGCATGCGCCGGGGAAGCCCCCTCGGCCGGGGGGCGTGTCCCCGGACGGTGGGCGGGGAAAGGGGCGGGGCCGAGGGGCTGCCCGGCGCCGCCGCCGGCGCGGAGGTGCATTCGCCGCCTCAGCCGCGACAGGTGCGCGCGCGGGGCCCGCCTCCCGGCCGCCGCAGGTGCGTGGGGTGGGGGGGTGGGGGGGAGCGGCGGGGGCGCGCGCCCTGTCAGCGGGCCGGGGGGGGGGGGGAACACGGGACCTGCCGGTGCTGGGCCCCGGTGGCGGGGATGTGGTGGTGCCCGCAGCTCTGTTACCCGCCCCGGAGGCGGGCCGGAGCGGTCCCCGCTCTCCCGAGCCCGGTGCCCCGCGGGGCTCCGGCGGCTCGCAGGGCCCGGGGCTGGCGGCGTCGTACAGCAGGAGCCCCGGGGTGGGGGGGAGCGGTGCGCCGGTCCCGCGTGGGGCCGTGACAGCCGGGAACAGCCCCGTCCTGCAGAGCGCGGGGCGATGTGAGGGGAAAAAAAGGTGTTTTCGGGGCTCCGGGAGAGGGGGTTTCGGAGAGCCCGAGGGCCCCCCCGCCGCCCGGCCCCGGGGCCCGAGCTGCTCCTGGCGGCCGGGGTGATGTCCCCTCCTGCGGGCCATCGATTCCAGACCAACCAGTTCCACTTCGGGGCAGGCGGGAAGCGAAAGTTTTTTCTTTCAGGACCTTCCCAGAGATGGGTTTTCATTCTGTTCGGCTCCCGAGTTGCAATTACTGGCGGCAGATTTGGTGCCTTAGTGGCCAAATGGCAGCTCTCCCCCCGGCTCTGCGCCCCAGCCCCTCTCTGTCCCGATATCCACAACGCTCGCCATCTCCCTTAAATCGGGCAGTACAGGGCTATTTCCTGAAGTGACTTGGAATAAATGATCCAGAAGGAGCAGCAGAAAAGGCTGGAGATGCTGAGACGCAGTGAGACTCTGAGCGCGCGGGGAAGCGCTGAGGACGTGGAATGGCGTTAAAAATGTGGGAGACCAAGTTTCAGGGCATCTTAAGAGTTCTGGTTTCTGTCTTTTCTGGCGACTGACATTCCAGATGCGCTTCCTGACTTTCCATTTGAGCGTCCTAGCAGTAGCTACTGCCTTTATAAAGAGATTTTTGCCAAACCAGGCCTGATTGTCCTAATGTACCTGAGGCTTTAATGGAGAAAATGGCAGGGAAAGGGAGCAAAAACACAACAGGAGGGAAAACGCATCCCCAGACAGCGAGCGCTACAAACGGCGATGGAATGCTTGGGCATCAAAACCTGCCTTATTTTCTGCACAATTGAACTGGATTTGGTTTTCTCAGTGTTCTCCTGAACCTGTCCTTCTGCGGGAGGTGGGTGTCAGTGGGGGCCCGGCAGCTCTGCCAAGGGAGGCGCTGATGAATGCCCCGCCGCAGTTTCCCTCTGTTTTGTGAAAGGCAATTTAAACTGCAAAGCGGGGCTTCAGGTGATCTTCTTTTGGCACAAGGTGAATCACGAACCAATTTTAAACAGAATTTTACCTGGCTGATTCAGAATTCTTTTTTTAACGTGGACTTAACATTTTTCAGCAGTAAATTTTATCTATAATCTCTGCATAGGTATTCTGTGGCTTTATTAACTCTATATGCTAAATGTTTGCTACTGGGCAGTGACACGAGGGACTATATCCTGTCATCACAGAAGTGTGTATTTATTTGCATGTGCAATATGCTTTTTAAAAAGGGAGAAAATTCATAGAATCGTAGAATGGTTAGAGTTGGAAGGAACCTTAAAGATCATCGAGTTCCAACCCCCCTGCCCTGGGCAGGGACACCTCCCCTAGAGCAGGTTGCTCCAAGCCCCATCCAGCCTGGCCTTGAACACTTCCAGGGATGGGGCATCCACAGCTTCCCTGGGCAACCTGTTCCAGTGCCTCACCACCCTCACAGTAAAGAATTTCTTTCTGGAAAATTGAGCACTCCTTATACTCTTAATTAGATCCTTTTTCTTTGGGGATGTTCATTTGTGCTGTTGGCAAAAGTCAGTAACTATTTTAAACCAGCCAAAGGGAGAGTGTCCTTTCTTGGTCCAGTATGGCCAAAAGTTGGCAGGTGAACGGAAGAGGGTAACTGGGTGATGCTTTCAAGAAAGCTTGAATTTCAGAGGGTAACTCAGCAGTCTGAGTTTCTCTTGCCAGTTGGAAGGGACGAGGGATGCGTTTCAGAGGTGCCTTAAGTGGGAGATGCAGCTTCTGCAGCTTCAGACTTGCAACTGGAAATGGAACGTTGATAAGTAGTTTCAGGGTGTTTCAACATCACAGCAAAAATAGCTTAACTTTTCTTGTTTGCCACGATAGTTCAACCTGTAGGTCTCAAAGCAGCATCTAAATCACTGTCTTGAAGAAACATGTGCTGGCACGGTGTGTCACTGTCTCCATGACATCAGTTGAGTTATGGGATGGTGGAGCCAGTCCCGTTCTGCCCGGCCCCATCCAGCCGGCAGCGCCTGTTGTCTCTCTGTGCAGCAGCAGGGAGCAGCACCGGAGAGGATCCTCTGGTCCAGGGCCCGGTGGGCACCTCCCGGACCCAGCGCTCCCTGTCCCGCGCTGCAAATTACTGGGATTCACAACTTTGAAAATCATTGAGCCACTGCTCGCTGCAGCTGAATTCTTCTGTGCTGAGACGGTACAGAATCCTGAGTCTTTGCTGGTTTTGAGCTTTCTGTGCCTATGAGGATCTCAGAAACGTGGTCTTTCCTACATTGGATTGACGGTTTCTGTCAAGTTGCCTGAAGGTGCCTCCGTTTCCAGTGTGACTAGTGGTCCAGCAGACCTGTACTCAGGCTTCTAGAGTTCTGTGACCTACTGGTGCAAATGAGTTAGAGAAACTGGTGGGAAATAGGAGCGAGAGACCAGCCTGCCTGGTGTTAGCACCACAGGATCGGTTAGAGCACTTGCTGCAGGCATTGTATGACATGGGACCAGGGATAAAAGAAAAGAGGAAAAAAGGAAAGGCGTTGCCCTACAAGCTTTATTTTTGTCTTATCAGAGAAGTCTTTAAATTAATCTCCCCTCCTTTCCTCCTCCACAAAAGAAAACTATGTATGTAAAAAAAAAAAATAATCTGAAATAGTCTTGTTGGCTTCTGCGGTGAAAAGCTGTACAAAATCTCTTCCCGTTTGCAGCAGGACAGGGGAGTTAAAACTATTCCTTTAGATAAGTGATAGCTGTTGCAACATGAGGTTTACAGCTGCCGCCGCGAACAGGAGACTTGTTCCAGCTCACAGAGGAAACGGCTGCTGCCTTAAGCATGAACACCGCGAGAGTGAATGAAAAATGTTTGCATAGGAATTACATCCTCTTAGGTTTCATAACTCAAGCCTTCTTACATAAATGCCAGCGCTTTTGGTTTAGAAACCAGAACAAGAGAGGGCACATTAGGGCTTCCCGGAGCCGCGTGTGTAGGAAACGTGGAGCTTCACGTTAGCATCCTCCTCGATCACAGCCTGCGCCTCTCGGCTCTTCTGGCTCACGGCTTATCTGGCACCCCTTTTGTTGCGGCTAGTGTTTTATCAAGGGCACCATCTCAATAGCATCTGCAGAGGAAATTATAATTTTAATCTGGTGCCTTTTTTTAAGTCAGTGGATGGACAAGATCCAGAACCATCAGCACTTCGTGGCACTCGCATGCTGGGAGCACTTGAATGGTCACTTAGTGTAGGATCACTTGGTGAAACGACTTTTCCGCTCACGTAATTCATGTCCTGACACTGTCCTTTCCCCCTGAGCAGGTATTTGTGGTGATAAGATGGAGCCTTCCCCGTTTAATAGAAGACAATGGACTTCACAGTCTTTGAAAATCACTGCGAAGGAGCTTTCTCTAGTCAACAAGAATAAGTCATCGGCTCTTGTGGAGAGGTTTTCCAAGTAAGTGCGGTGAGGCTGCCGAGCACGAACTGTGCATGAGGGCTGGCAGCTGGTACCTGGAACGACGACTGCTTCGCTGGCAGTCCCTTTGCTTCTTAAAAATAATACAGTTCTGTAGACATTGACGTTTCTGGTTTAGTATGTGCCAGGCAAAAGTTTTGCTAGTTGCTGACATTACACTGTCTCAGCAGTCAGAATTATAATATCGTCCTTCTGCTGTCAGAAAATAAAGTGAAACATTTTCTGTCAAATTACAAATTGCAGTTTGTTTTTGAGGGCAGAGTGTTGGAATGTGGGCGGCTATTGCCATTAGGGTTTTACTTCATCAGAAACAGTCTTTAACAGCTTAAGCACGAGCTAGGTAGGTGTCTCTGTTAACATGGCATTTCCTGCCTGGTCCTGTACAAAGGAGCAGTAATGCTTTATCAGGTAATTGGAGACCGGTTAGAAACAGTAGTTTTGTCACCTGCGGGCGACAGATGTAACCCTCCAGGAAGGGTTCCGTCAGAGAATTTCACAGTAGCTCTGCTCTTCATAGACCTCCCCTCCCAGATGTCTCACTAAACTTGTGTAGAAAAGGGATATTAGCCTTCCCTTTTCTCCGAGAGATGGATGATGGGTTACAGTCAAATGGTACAGTAATATTTTATGCGCTGAGAAAGCCGAGTGCTGGTAGCCTATACATCTTTTCTGGAAACATGTTTCTGTTTTATTTCCTTAAAGAAATATATAGAGTACAGCTTGGATTTTCAGTGAGATTTGGGCACCCAAGTCTCCTGGGTTATTGCATTGAGAGCGCAGCGAGGGTTTGGAGTGTTTAAATCTTGAGTGTGGGAGAAACTTCATGGGGTCTGTGGGGGAAGGATAATTGTGGCCTGGACTTGACACAGACATAGCTCTTTAGGTTACTCTGTAAGTTCTCTGGCCTGGGGAGGAGCTGATCGCTTTGACCGCTCTTGCTAAGGCAATTTATTCACTCATTGAAGCTTGATTACGGACCCTGGTCATCTTGCTAAATGTTGATAATCCTTTGAAAAGGGCTTACTGGAAATAATCCAAAGTGCTGTTTCTTAATCACGTAGGGTCCCTCGACGAGCAGTGTCAGTGCCTTGGAAAAACACAGTACTACTTCTGGTTTTGCCAACACCGACACTTAGAGTGAGGAGTGTAATTTCTCTAAATTGCTGTTACTTAAATATTTGTATGTGAAAACGTTTTTTCATTCCGTATAGTGTTAGATTGTCAGTTTTGTCAGGTCAGAGACATGCAAATTGCAACGGCAGGGACCTGAAGAGCTCCTTGTGGTGGGGTAACATACAGAGCGAGTGCTGCCTGGGACTCTCCAGGCCTTGTGTGTTTTCCAGCGTGGTACTTGACTTTCATCCCTGGCTCTCTCTTTGATGCCGCTTCCACTGTTGGTCTCTCCTCCTCCATAAACTTATTTTTCTCATTTAATTTTTGGAACCTTTATAGAACAGAGACATAGGTTAATATGTTTGCATTGATGCAAACTGCATTATTGATGCAAACTGATGAAGCTCCTTCAGCAGCTTTCAGACTGTGCAGTAAATGCAGCTTGTGGAGCAGAAATAGGTAAGGGTGGAATTTGTCTGCTCTCTAGTGTAACAAGAGAAGTCTACACAGGAGCACACCACTCACAGCAGGGAAAAAATCAATTGTTATAAAGAAAAAATGCGTAGTAGAGCAGGTAACCGCATGTAAGAATTTTTCTCTTAGGAGGAACTGAGCCCGTGATGTACTTTAGTTATTGGTTTGATACCAGCAATTTAAAGTCTGAAGCTGATGGCTATTACGTTAGTGTCTCATTTACTGCCTGTAACACATTCACAGCTGTATCCAAAGTAGAATTCCATGGATAAGAAAGGCAGAAGCATCATTTGCCCAAGCAGACGTTGGGTGACGTTTCTCCTCTTTAAAAAGCAGAGCCCTGCTTACAAATGGCAACTCTCACACCTGACTAACTTGCGCGTGTCAGAAGCGAGGCAGGACCAGCGCGATGTGTGCTGGGGCTGTGGGTGTTCTCGTGCCAGCGGAGGGCTGTGCAGATTGCTGGGAGTTTCCTCCAGCTTCTTAAAGGACTTTGATTCATGATCCAGGGTGGCTTATCTTCAGAGGGCTGTGATTACTGTTTCCACTGCTGGGATGGTTCAGCTGCTCGTGAAGCAACTGCTGAATTGGTGCAGTTTACAACCCAGCATAGTAAAATAAACTGGCACTTATGTAGATTTTCTGCGTATGCCAAGCTGTAATTTGTCACGGTTGGGCAGCTGCTGTATAAATAGTCGAGTTATTCCTGCAAGGGGGCACAGCAGACAGCTGGGTGGCGGAAACAATACAGCTATTCCAAGGTAAACTGTCTGTATTTGAGAATCAGAGTGCTTAGGTAATGAAAAATATTAATGTATGCTATTATTAACTGAATGACTTAAAATGTTTCTATCACTTTGCATTGTTCTGGTGCTATTTTCGACTGTTTTTCCAGCCTTTGGTTTTATTTGCTGAGTCTGGGAAGTGCACAGAACCCTTGGTGGGGAAAAAAAAATCTCAGCTGTCTTCAAGAGCGTTCGGTATTCTGTTTAAAAACGGTTTGTTTTTTTTTTCTCTCTTTCCTCTTTCCAAAAGGTATCAGAAAGCAGCTGAAGAAGCCACTGCTGAGAAAAAAAGAAGTGTAAGTATTTGTTTCCTAGGCAATAAGCAACAGCCGGCAATCAGAACGGGTCACCTACATGCAGGGTTTCTGTGACAGTTGATTTTTGGAATATCAGAGTTGCTGCCATGTGTCCTACAGAGAACCTGGCTTAGACGCAGTGTTTGCTTTTGCCTCGTTCCCCCCACCCCTTTCCCAGTGTGAATGAAAGAAAAGAAAATCAAGTGCCTTGCCCAGAGCAATAGGCTGAATCCCCAATTCACTCCTAAGCAAAAGGCAAAGCGAGTTAACCACAACACGCGAATGCTCTCCTCTTTGTTCTTCGCTGTAGGCAGTTGTGTGGTACCTCTTCCTTTCTTAATTAAATTTAAAAGTCTGCTTAAAAGAAGCTGCAGCCTCTCTGAAATCCAGCGTGTATGTCTTTGATAGCTGTAGAATCCGTTAAGGGGGATCTTCTCTGAAGTGGTTTCCAGGGTTCAGAACGCCCCTGGATGAGGGAGCGCCTTCCTTTTTGGCTCAGTTACAGCCTCGTGTTCCCTCCTGTGAACTGCGTCGCGCTGCTGTGGGGTCGGGGGACCCTGGCTGAGATACCAGGCTCTGAGACATGGGTCTCTGTAAGCAGATCCTCAGTTCAATTCTTAATTAAAAAGACTGGCAATATTTTCAGGATATATAGGTAAATCTTTGTTAGACTGTGACCTCCTGGGGAGCCATTCTTTTCCTCTTTATGATATAGGTGTGATATAATAAGCATTCTGAAAATTACTCTCCTGTCTTAAATTTTCTTCATGGCTTGTGTGATGAGGGAACAGGCAAGTCCCCAGTGAGAATGACTTGTGTGATGAAGTACGCTGGGGCTCTGCAGGCATCATGTCGAGAGGTGGCCCTGTGGAAACCTGCTGCGCAGTTCTCAGTACTTGTGTCACATTACACCGTTTGCCTTATAACTTTAGTAATTTCTTTCAAACACAGTCAGCAACGAGCTGATCTTTTTTTGAAGTCTGGTTGGATTCAAGTTAATTTGCAAAGCAAGTGTTCAAAATGTGACCAGAAGAGTAATAGGGTGAGAGACTTAAATCCTAATATAGCTGCTAATCCCGTTTAATTCCCGTAAGCCTTGCAGACCTGCTCCACTTGCAGGGAGTGCGATGCGCAGTGGTCTCCATCAGGGAGAGGCAGCGAAAACGCAACGGGGGCAGGTATTAGAGTTGAATGAATCAAACACGGGCTGGGCTGTTCCTCTGGGGAGAGGTAACTACAGGGGAAAACTAGTCTGAAAAGCAGCTGAACTGGAGGAGTTCCACTGCTCCAAGCGTTGCCATCTCTCTCACGGTGACCTGTGTGTGTGCGTCCTGCCCGGGGCCTGCAGCCTCTTGAGTGAAATCAAAGGAAAATTCCAGCAAATGATCTGGTATTTATAAATGGGAGCAAAGAGACGTTTGTTGTCAGCGCTGAGCGTGAGCCTTACGCTGCCTGGTATAAAATACTGAGGTCAGATCTCTTGTAACTAAACTGCTTCTGGTAACTGGTAGCAGGGATACATAACTCCAAAAAACTAGTGGTTTCTGAAAGCTCATCTGTAGCTTTTTGGAAGGGCTGCTAATTGTCATCTTCGGAACCAGCTGGAAGACATTGCAAGGTTTGGCACCCACCCGTCTCTCCTGTGGCTGCTTTTGCTGCTGTTCGCTTGTTGTAGGACTGGAGACCCTGGTTGGGTGGATTTTGGTCCCCTTTCCTTCGTGTGCGGATTCAAGCCTTTTGTGTGTCATTTAACTCATTAAGGGCTTGACTCCCTTTTCCCTTATAAGGCCATCCTGTTTGCTCACTTCCTGCTTTAGCTCCTGACTTTTCTCTTCTCCCCCCTCCTTCCTTTCCTATCCTGGATGCTTTCTCCATGTGGCACAGTTGTAACTATTCACAGCTGTCTGAAAAAGCGGAGCGCTGAGATCAGTGCTGAGCCTTTAACTTCCTTTCGCATAGAAAGGAAGTGCTTTAATGCTCCATCAGGCGTATAACTGGAATTAACTTCTTCTCCTTTGTAGAGCGCAGAAAACCTTCCCCCTCATTTGAGAAGGGGGAATCTGAGCGTGCTGAAGAAGAAGTGGGAGAACCCAGCGGCGGGAAGGGAGCCCGGGAAGGAAGCGGCGCGGAGCCGCGGGGCCGAGGCCGGGCAGAGGGTGGGCAGCGCCGGGAGCGGCCCCGCTCCCGCCCCGGACGCGGAGCAGCGTCCCGCCGGTGACAGCGGGAAAGGGAGAAGCCGCTCGCCGGAGCGTGGGACCATGGAAAACTGTCTGAGAGAGCCCAGAGAAGTGGAAAAGCCCGAAGCCGGCGAAAACACGGAGCCTGCGGGGAAGATCGAGAAATACAGCGTTCCGCTGAACAAACTCAAGATGATGTTTGAAAAGGGGGAGGCGGCTCAGCCCAAGGTAAGGAAGGGTCTGTCCCCTCCGCTCCCGAGGGACGCTAAAGCTCTGCTGCCTCTTGGGCATCGGGAGAAGTCGCTGGAGGGAGTGGCTCCAACTATTGGCTCTGCAAATAATTGTGTTCATTGTTTTAGTTGAAACGTAACGTAGATGGTGTTAATAACTTATTTGAGCTGTGCAAATATGTGCAGGGTGCTCGGAGTTGTGGCTGTTTGTGATTTGCTCATTGGAGATGAAAAGTGAATTGGCTTGTGAAAGGGGTACAATCTAAGACAGAAAAATAAGTATGGAATTTATTAAGATTTTTTTTAGCAAGTTGGGATTGTTTATATCTTGTCTGAAGATTAAGACGAGTTATGTAAACATAAATTGTGTAAAATACATGTATTTATATATATATATATATAAAAGAAAAAGTAACTGAAGTGAGCTCAGCGCTCTGGGGCGGTTGCAGTTGGGATGCAAGCACTGCCCAGAGGTAAGAGGGGTTTTTTTTTATATCCGTATCAGTATGTGAGTCACAAACGCACATATATACAGAGAGACATATATGTTCTGTGAAATACTCCCATCTTTTCCTTGCTGTCCTCTCATCTTTGTATCTTAACAAATGTTTCTTATCGGGGGAAAAAAAAAAAAAAAAAAAAAAAGCAGAGATAGCCAGCCAAGCTCCTGCCTTCGCTAGTTTTGACTTGCAAATGCACAGGGCTTGCATTTTTCCTCCAACTGCTCATGAAATCCGATCCCGCATGTGGACTGCAGACTCCGTGTCCCCGGGGAGAATTGCTTAACTAGAAAATGAGTTGCAGATGTTGGGGACTTGCAACACAGTCCTGAGGCCTTGATGCTGGTGGATTTTCCAGTTTTCTCAGAGTTTCCTATACTTCTGGCTTTGTTTTAGTGCGGGTGGTTTTCTTGCAGTATTAAGTAAAACAACTTTTGTGCAAAAGTTGTTTAAATATATAACGATTTCAGAGGAGTTTTTCAGTTTCAGAGGAGCACCTCTGTGTTAAAGTGGCTTTGGGGTCTGTGTGCCGTAACTCCACAAGTGAGATTTTTGTAGTCTTTGTCACTGTGTGAGAGCTGCCCGCGCTCCCCGGCCACGGAGAGGGCGATGTCCCGGGAGCGCTCCTCTGCCGTCAGCTGGGATTCCACAGGAAAGCACCGCTTTGCAGATGGGCTCTGAGGAACTTTATCTCAGCCTGGGGAATAAACTGGTTTGGAGCTGACTGATTCTGGAACTGGTATTTCTGTCAAGTTTAGTAATTCAAATATTGTTGAAAACCGACTGAACCCAGCAAATACCATCCAGTAGGTATGAAATTATTCAGGTTAGGTTCAAATTCTGTTCCTATTCAAAGTTCACCTGGTTGCTTGTAATTTTAAAGGGAAAAGGCAGGAAGTGCCCTAAAGTTTAAGTGTATGGGAGGGAAGGAAGGGGGTGTCTGTAATCAGAAAGCACTGATGTGAGATTTCTGGTTCTGGGAACGTATCTGAGGACTGGAGGACAATGTCGTGTGCAGTCATGTACAGTGACGATGGGTAGGGCTGCGGGGACACAGATCTCTTTCACTAAGGTAGGAAGCAGCTGCAGCGCTGGTGTAAGTTTGGCTAATGGCAACCTCTGCAATTGCCTCTTCTGGTTATGCTTTTCCTGAACTCTGTCCTTTGATAAACCCCTGGTTTAAGTGCAAACAAGGCTTCACAGAATCATTTGGCTTGGAAAAGACCTTTAAGATCATCAAGTCCAACCATAAAATCACCTGAGAGACAGCAATTTTCCTTGCTATTTACTTAATTCTTAAGGTATAAGTGCTGTCAGAACTTTGCTGGCAAAACATCTGTATAAAGGGAGTAGCAACACGGCTGTGACTTCATGGCACTAAAGATTAAACGACTCCCCTGGTCACTGGGCAAGTCTGTGGCAAGAATCCAGATTAGAGACTGGATTTCCTGACTCAGTCACCCACTCTAAACAAACCTATTCTCATTTTCAGGATTATCAGCAAAACCTCCTGGTTTATTCATTTATTCATTCAGATCTTGCTCTGTCTGCTGCAATTTAGATACAAGGCAGATCTTTTTTTTAATTGCGTTTTCATGGAGGAAAATGCCGTGCCCAGGCTGGGGGCAGGCGTGTGGGTCTGGGCTGGGTCAGCACTAAGCAAAGGCTGAACATCAGGTCTTTTATCAGTTTCAAAGAATTCTTCCTGTAAGTGATAGTGAAAACACACACGGGGAAGATCAGAAGAAAAGAAAGAGCAAGCAGATCTGCAATACTTCTTAAAAAGCCGTCTCCAAGTTGGTTTGTGCTTTTCCTTTAAGGCAAAAAGTTACAGTCTTGTGCAGCGAACCTTGTGTGCAGGGTCACATTTGACACAGTTAGAATATAATGAAATAGGTGTAACTTTTATTTGGTGCTTTGCCCAAGAACTCCTTGTGCCCCAGGCGAAACGCTGTTAACTCCGTTTGTGGTACCTCTGCACTTGCCTCTTTTGTCTTAGAACCTTGGGGCTTTCCAGACACCAGGAACATTTAATCTGTTTGGCAAGTAGCAGAAGCTGTGGCACAGGAGTGGTGGCCCAGCCAGGGCTGTAAAGGGAACTCTGTGGCACAGTGTAAGGTCTGGAGTTGGTGTTACCTTCTATGAGCTGTAACACCCTCATTACTGGTGGTTGGTCAGGCTATTGATTGTAATGAGGGAAGTCCCTCATTTTCCCTTTGTTAAACTTCTTTTTTCCCTATTCCTCTGCTTTTTTTTCCCTCAATATAAAACTGTTGCTATAAAAGCTACGCGACATTGGTGTTACAGTTGTAGGCTTTAGTTCAGATGTGTACGGAAATAGCTCTTTTGGCGTTTTGGATTTTTACTCTCAAGACACAGGATAATTGTGTCATATAACTTATCTACAGAAAAGTTCTCCAGGTGAAATTGTAATACCTGTATGTGCCAGAGGTGGCAAAGAGGACAGGAGAGGAGCTGGCGGGACTGGGGAGGTGATTCGGGTGACAGTGGGAGTACTCATTAACTCACTGGTTTAACTGGCCGTGAGGTGGCCGCACTGGTAACTGCACTGCTGCAGTGGATTCCTCAGGGAGGTGGTTGGTACAAGGGGGGAAGCTCTTAGCTCTTCAGTCAGAGCTCACCAGCCTTCACGAAGGTCCCACCGAGTCAAGCAGAAGAGTCTGTTTCTGATGGATATTGAATCCTTCGCTGCTGGTAAAAATATGGAGGGTTTTGGTTACTTGGAAGAAAACCTTGATTCTGTGCGTGCATCTGGGTGAGGTGTTGGACTCTGATCCAGAATTCCTGGTGGTGGGCACTGACTTGTCAGAGTCGTTTGACAACACACCGGCCCTTTGCCAACTCTTAAGTCGCTTAATAATTAATTTCAGTGATAATTGAGATTCTTTGTGTTCTCAATGTGAGGGCGATTCAGCGTGATGTTACTGGCGAAAGACTACAGTGAAAATAAATTGAAATGAGATTCTGAAATACCTGAACAGCTTAACAACTTTTCAGTCTTGATTCTGTCTTTTTCTCCTAAAAAGTGCTGATGTGAGGTTGGAATCCCAGATGCTGGATCTAAGAATTAAGACCTTTGTTTCCCAGTGGTGGAAACTTCCTTACACACTCTGCTGCCAGTTAAACTTCCCAGCTGTCTGTACTGCAAACTTGGTTTTTCTTTGTAGCTTTGTCACTCCTGCTCTGTGCAAGAAAACATGTGTGGTGCCATATTATTACCCCCTCCCCCCCCCAAACACCCCTAACCCAACCAACCAACAAAAAAAACCCCACAAAAAAACCCAGCTCAGGGCAGTGATAAAATAGTCAGGGGTTTCAAGTGGGCTAATAAACGTGTTTTCTCTTGTGCGTCCTCAAAGGATCTTGTCTTCAAGTGTATTCTGCCTACAGTGATCTCACTTTTATACTAAGAAAAGCTCGACCCTTTGAATGACAAATTTCGGAGTGGTAAGAACTTCAGACAAGGTGACGGTAAAGCGGACAGAGGCTGAATAAGACCCATCTAAGGAGAGTTTGCACAGAGGGAGGAATCTGCAGGTCCCTGCAAGTGTGCAGACACTCCCAAACTGAACCTATCAACACTCCATGGAAGGAAAAGACTTGTCATAGCTAAGCTCTTTTCCAGTAAAAAAAGTTACCAAAGTCTTAAACCACAGAAATAGAAAATATTTCCCATGCTAATGGAAAAAGAGGTTTTCCAGATGCATTTTCCTTTCCTGGTAAAGTTTCTGGTTTGTGTGCCAAAACAGCCTGATTTTTCACAGTGATTATCTTACAGTGCAGTTCTGTTAAAATAAAACTTTGGAATTTCCTTCAGTTTGGTGACCAGCAAATAAGAAACTTGTTGGAAGCTGGGAGCGAATGTGTGGTTGGAGCATCTTGCCAAACCTGCCTTTTTCTCTACATTAGCCTCCATCTTAATTTCCAACTGGCTCCGTGATTTAACCTTTCCTAGGGAGGGAACAAAGATCTTTCACCTTCAAGTATTCTATAGGTTGAGTTTCAGCTGTGAGAACATCCCATCTTGATGAAGTTAAATTAAACTCTGTGCTTCCAGAGTATTTATCGCAGCAGCTGAAATGTCTTTTCACAATTTCTTTTATTGAGCATTAGATTTTGGGGAGTTGGTCTCAAGAAATGAGTGTCCATCTGACAGAGGCAGCCAGAGCGTCTGTGCCCCCCGTCCAGTGCCGCAGCCTCGCTGAGAACGATTATCTGGGATATCTGAGAATATTTATCTCTAGCGCTCTCCTGATTAAGCTTCAGCCTTATCAGACCCAATTAGGGAATTATTTGGTACCACGTGCATGAGCTATCCAAATCAAAACAAGTAACTTCAGATAACTTTTATTACAATGGTCTTTACTATTCTTTCTGTTGTTGAAAATCAATGCAAATTTTTGATAGCTTGCTCCTTTCGTTCTTTTTTCTGATTTTAAATTTCATAAAATGACCTTGAACATTAGCTTCAAAAGAAATTGTATGAAATGCAAAAATCTGGACTCAAGCTTTGTATTTGCAGTGGTAAATGCCTAAAAACCTGATCTTTGTGGTTCTCTGACTTTCCAATGGTAACTAGTCAAAGGGCATCTACTGACCTCTTCAAGAAAGTGTTTTCCAGGTGACAGGGGGTCAGGTATTCTGTGATCAAACTTTATATTGGTTAAATAAGATGTCACCTGGTAGACTTGTTTGTTCCAGTAAAGCAGATTTGCTAGTGACACCTGTGCATCTTAAAGGATTACAGGCACCAATCTCTGGTTGCCCAGGCAGCTGATAGGTGGGTCTTGTCTCTGCCAGGTCCTCAGAGAGCAGAGGAAGACAGCAGTCAGCAGGAGGATTTCTGAAAACAGCCTCTCCTCGGAGGACTTTGATGTTGGCCAAGGAGAGAAGAGCCACAGTACATCAGGTCAGTAAACCTCACGGTCTGGGTTTTGTGGGGGGGTTTAATTTACAAAATAAAACTACTCTATGCAATAGGATGGAAATAACTTCGGCCTTTCGGGAATGGAAGGAAGTGCAGCCATCTTCCATCTGTGAGGTCGATGCGAGCATCGCATTTAATGACTTAAGTCTTGCTGTGAATTTTAAATCATTACACCCTAAAGCACAGAAACGAGGCACAGGAGATAAGCAGCAAGTTAAAGAACAGAACCCATTTTTTCCCTGTATCTTAATCCTAGGACAATCCTAAAACTACTTCTAATAGTCAAACTCATTTAGAAAGTAGCGAGCAGACAGACAACACAAGAAGCCTCCTTCCTTCTTGCTTTAATTCTCGTCCCTCCTGCCTTGTCCCGACCCGGGTGACGACAGCACCTTACGACTTGAGCAAAACTGTGTATTTTTCATATGTTTGGAGACTTTTCTAACAAAGCATTTGCAATCCTTTGTGTGTTCAGCCTATGGCTAATATTATATCTCACTATTTACTGATGCACATTGTGTCCTTACTTGAGCAGTACTGGAGAGAAAGGCAAGAACTAAGTGCATTTGTTTATTGTCCCCAAGAGGGACCTTAATGATTCATACAACTTTTTAGTCATTCAAGGCTACTAGCTAGCAAAAGGTCATTTTTTTTAATCACTCTTTATTGAACAATTAAGCTATTACTGAAGACCTGAGCATTACACAGAGAAGCTAGATAGCAATGCAGTCACAGGAGCTGGCTTTTTAAACCTCTTTGGCCAATGTCTGGCAGCAGAAGCGAAAGGTGGATGATAAGTAACAGGGCATAGTGCTGAGAGCCAGGAGACCTGCACCTTTGCAGAGACTTAAGCTCCCAAATGTTTCTTTCCTCTTGAGATAAAAACAGAGGCCGCAAATGATCCTGCGAGACTAAACTGAATTATCTCGTAACATGTTTGGTCTTGAGATCCTCATCTGTAAGGTGCCATGGGATGAATTAGTTTCATGGAGGAAGTGGAAGTGGCAGGTGAGACTTCCTTCCTCGCTTCCCATGTTTTCCCTCAAAGCCTTGACAACTGTTCCACTACGGGAATGATGTGTATTTCCATTTACCTACTGCAGCAGCTGCTTTCATTTGACAACAGCAGCGAACCAATTTTCAGTGTTAAACCTGTTGGCTCTCGTTACTTCTGAGACCGCTGGCTGGATGCTGCACCTGGTGAATGCACTACTTCTGAAAGCAGCTGGACTAATTACAGACCTGGAGCATAAACCTTTGACTGGAGCATTTCTGTTCTTCAGATCTGGAATTTCTGTGGTCTTGGGAGCGGTGAAGGGACAGGATTTGTAAATCTTTCTGTGCACGGGTCTATTGGTGTTCCTGAAAGTTACCCTTCATTCATGTAGCTCTCTTTCCAGGGCATCTTGTAGATACTAGCCCAGCACTCAGCCCAGATAAGGCAGAGACCAAGAAGAGCCTGGAGATGCCTCGCTTAACGGAAACTTCGATAAAGGATAGGCTGGCGAAGTACCAGGCAGCTGTGTCCAAGCAGGGCAGTCCCACAGCCCTCGTTACTACGGTAAGTCTCCCCTTTGGCTTGTGTAGAAGTGAATCTTTGTCCCAACCTCAGGCTGGAAAGAAGATCTTATTGAAACCAGGCTTTTGAAGATAATGCCATCATTTTTTTTGAAAATAACCTTGTGCCCAAAGGAGTCATTTCTAATGAAGAGTTGTCTCTACGTACTGCAGGAAGAAATAAATATTTGCATCTTCCTGGAATAATCTTGAAAGTTCTCCAAGGAATTAATTGCTGGCACCCTGACTGAAGCCCTTCTGAAACATAGCTGACATTCTTTTTCTTTCTGCATGTCTGTAGATCTCTGCATGTTTGTTTGCTTTTTTAAAAACCAAACTCAGTCCTGTATCATACTTTAGCTATTAGCTGGGGGAAACTGAGGCACTGTAAGAAGGAGCAATTTTCAGTGTCCTACAGTGCATGGAACCTGGCTCTCCTGGCCTGCAGCTCTGGGAGCTCCAGTCGGTTTTCCTCCCTTTTGCTCTTCACCTCCCTTCAAGTTTTCTCACTCATTTTCTAAATCCAGTTAGACTCTTGCAGTGAATGAACCCATGCCAATTTTGTAGATATTTGATCAGGAAATGAGCAATTAATGAATCACGGTAAAGTTTTGCAGCTGAAGAGATTGCAAGAATCTAAGCTTTTGTTAAAAAGTGAAGTACATCTGCTGGAACTGTCTGATACTTTTGCTTAATGATGGGAACTTTTATTGCTTAAGTATGCCTTTTATTAGCCAGAGTACTAAATTTGAAGAGGATAGGCCTTTTCAAGTTAGGAAACTTGCACTGGGAATAAAAGCTGTAAGTGATGGCTCTATGCTTTGGAGGAGTGTGTGCTCGCTGGGTACCTTTGTAGAGAGGGAAAAGTCTCTACCCAGCTGAAATGATTTCTGAATTTCACATGCAGTGTGGGTCTAATTTGCCAGCCCTTGGGAGGAAAGTCGAGTAAACTTCACTGCATGAATGGAAAGTAATTGCAGCCAGTGCAACAAATCTGATTAACTGCTAATTGCTGCTCTCTGCATCCTGTTTTTTGCCTGGGTTCAGTTTGCTAGATTGCCTTTTCCAATTTGTGGCTGATCTACTAAATTATGTCCTATTGGCAAGAGATTTACCATAAATGTCTCGAGACTCCTGTTTGCACATCCCCAAGGCTCTGAGTTTAGTGTCAGCCCTGCCTGATGCTCTTGGGATGTCCCATTTGGCAGAATCTCTGGCACAGGGAGAAGGGCAGCACATATGACGGAGCAGAGAGCGGGCTCCGAGGCCAGTGTTTGCAGAGCTGTCTGCTGAGAGCAGCCGTAACTCTTGGGTCTTCTCCTTCCCCGCTGACCAAGCAACTCGGGCTCTTTTGATATGGTCTTGTGGTGTTTGTACTTCCCTTCTCCTAAAATGGGTCATGTCTGGGCTACAAAGAAAAGCCATAATCTCTCTTGGGAACAACTATTTTGAGGGCACTGTGGTGTAATTAGGCCTGGATTAAACCTGATAGACACTTTACAGCAGGTTAGAGTAAGGGTGAGAAGCGATGGTTTCATTGCAAACGATAGGGGAAGGGGAGGGAGAGAGGGTAGAGAGCAGGTTTAGAGATCTATACGTTAACATTCTGACATTCAGTTACGTTCCCATTAGACGTGGTTGGTTTGGTGCAGACTTGTTCACAAAATCCGGTAAGATGCTGGTGCTGGCATTTGGCTGTTTCTCTTTCACAACACAGAGAAGATGCCTTGTGAAAGGCACGAGTCTTCTCCAATTATCTTGTACCCCGTGGCAATGAAAGAAACACGAGGTTTCTTTAAGTCTGAAAGATTCTTTTGTAAAAATCTTAAGTCAGTTTGTCAAGAACAAAAATCTCGGTAAATAACGATTAGGTTTTTGACTAAGCAAGGGTAGAATTTGCTTTTATGTCAAATTATATTTTTCAATCACTTTAGATAGTGCTTGTCTTGCAATACTTGTAATTTCAAATGAAAAGTTAACATTTCTGGAAAAGGAAGATGTGATTGAGCAGGGGACATGAGAGTTGATTTTAAACAGGAATCATCTGGAAGTAGAGAAAAGGAGTGGTTTAGAAAAACGCTGGCATTGCCAGTAGAGTGAAATTCTACAGTCCCATCTTTTCTCTTCATTAGAATGTATCACTGACCAAGTTTGTATAGATTTTTATGCCCCTTCCTTTAATTATCACTGTATGTACTAGGAAAACAATTTAAAAAAAGGTTTTTAATAAAAATAGAAAGCAAGTACTTTCTTAGGGGAAAAGAACCTGTCAACTTTCAAGTGCTTTATTCTATAGAATGAGATTCAAGCCAGTGAAAGTGAACTCAAGAATTACAAATCTGAGCAGAAGGAGAATATGCCACCAAGTCTTGAGGACTCCATTTCCTGTCAGGATGGGGAGAAGGTAAGATGCTCATGCTGGTGAAGATGGAGGACTTCACTTGAAGTAGAACTAGTTGTAGAAGCATAGCTGATGGCCTTGTTCCACATGCCATCTAGAAACTGAATATGAGCAGCAGATACAGATTATTTACATGCTGCAGAATTCCTGATTTTTTTTAAAATTATTTTTTTAGACGCTATCTGAATTCTAAGCTAGCAAGTCTCTGAGGAAGACTTCTAAGCGGTTGCAGAGAATATCTAGGGACGAATTTTAAGTTTTCTTGAGAGTTTCTCTCTTCTGAGTAATGACGTGCCTGTAGTGTGACAGAATCTATCAATATCTTACTTGGGTATTTTCTGATGGCTTTCAGATGGTAGGGTCTGAAACCTCTGGTGGTTTTATGCGGGTTTTGAAGCCACCTAAAACTTTCTTGTGTCATGTTCCCTAACTGTAAAAAGATGATTCACAGCTAGGTATTTGTTTTGTTTGTGGGAGGTTTTGTTTGTTTTAATAAAACAAAAAAGAAACCACACTAATAAAAAAAAAAGACCCCAAATCCCCCCCTAAAACATGAGAAGCTTTGTGTGATGCAAGTAAAAGGAGTTTGTCACTGTTTCTTCTACATTTAGTGGATAAATTTTGATTAAGGTAACTGAGAATGCCAGTTTGGGTTTATTCCTGGTTTTGAGCTTCAGCTGTGAATTGAGTCTAAATTGCTCTGTGAATTAGAGATAACAAAGCACGCTCAGGCAGTTGTATCCTAAACTGGGGACAGCAGACGGGATAAAAGTAGCTGAACAATAATTGGGGTACTGTGTATCCCAGCCGTTGGGAACACGTGGCAGCCTAATGCCGGGAGGGCTTTTAGAGCTTTCCAGCCTCCTTGGGCAAGGGGCCAAACGGCTGCTTTCAGCTGTGCCTCACTGACAGCTGAGCAGCTTCGTGTTCAACTGAGCCAGGCTGCTCTTTGCTAAAAGGTGAGCTATTTAAAAGAACACCTGTTAAATGGGAATACATCCCTGGTGTTGAATGGAAGATTTGAATAAAATTTCTTGCATTCAGCTGCGATTGGGGAGCTACTTGTTGAGGTGTCCAGGTGCAATAAAGAGCCTGAATAGAACATTGTTTGAGAGCCAGGATTGTCCTTTGGAAATAACACGATAAACTTTGGAAATAAGCCTAATTAACACTACCAGTAGAAAATCACAGACAAGGGAATCCTCTGGCAGACAGGAAACAAAAGAAACTTGCAAACCTTCTCTGTCATTTTTCACACCGAATCCACGACAGTTTTAGTAGCCAGACGTGTGACTCCAGCAGCCACAGAACATGCTGATGCGCTTCCAAGGATCCTGGCGTTATAGTTATTTCTTTCAGTAGACCAGAGTATGTTAATATATATAACGTACTTCCTCATTAATGCATTAATTTGCAAACTTCACTTGCTTGCAATGGACCTTTCAATCATTAGAGAATTAGTGATGATTTGCCATTAATCTTGTTACAGTACTTTAGCTTCTCCATGTAGCTACTTAAAACTACTTGATTTAATAGCAATAGTGCCAAGTTTAATAAAGAAATATATATCAAGGGTTTTATCTGTAACATGTTTAGTATCTGAAACTGGTTTGTATCCAACACTTCTGAAAAGTTTTCTTTTTTTTTTTTTTAAATATGAATCTGTTTCTGAAGGGTGAACAGGATAGGTCCAGGCATGTTTGTCCCAACCTGGGAAGAGCAGACTTCTAGTGCTACACAAGCTTTTTTCTTTTTTAAATTCAGCTGTTCTTTTTTTTTTCCCTTTCTCCCCCCGCTCCCCCCCAATCACTGTCTTTGAATGTTTAAATGTCATAGATTTGTTAAATGTTGGAGGCAGCCATGAAGTTTCTGGTCAATTTGTACTGCTTGGTGTCAAGGGATTTCTAAGTAAGAAAACCTGGGAGGTGCATCAACGAAATCCACAAAGATTTCTGAAGACTAATAAAGTTGTACAAGCTGCAGGTGTTTGGGAAAACAAAATATGATGATTGTGTGTGTGAACGCTGTGGCAGATGATCTAAATATTTCAAGAGCTGTAAAATTATGAGGATGTCTACCTTGCAGCAAGGACTAACGCTCTTGGCAGTCAGCTGAACTCTGCCTTGTCCCTTACATAACAAGAAGTAGCTTCATGTGCACCTCAGTGTGGCCACTCTCTCCCTGTTGAAGTACTTATGGTGTCAAACGGCCCGTTGCGTTCCTCAGGCCACGATTGTTCAGACTTCAGAAGGTCAGAGGTTCTCATTGTCAAATTTTCTCTTGCAGGTCTCTGGAGGGGAGAACAGCTTGTCTTTCTACTCGGGTCTAGAGGATGGCAATGGTAAGTGCTCATTCTCCTGCCTCGACCAGAGTAGGGAGCCCGTCTGAGGATGAGCACTAACTCTGCTCAGTTGTGTGTAGGATGCTTAAGATCAGTCCTGTCAAATGATTAATCTGACCCAATAAAAACTTGTCTTGTACTAAAAATCTGTCCTGTGCCTAACTCAAACTTCGTAAAAATTTCTTTCAGGTTTAAAAGTTCATTTGCAACTGTAATTCCAAGACATCTCTAACTCTTCTTTGCTCTGAACACATTTAAGTGTAGCTTCCTCACCATTTGGACTTAAACTAACAGTTCTGGCAGCTACTACATCAATCAATAGGCTGAAGAACTTATTAATGCAGGACAATTGCCAAGTGTCCTTGGTGCTGTCCAGAGGTGGACAAGTTCCTATTCAGTAAAGGATGTAAGCACATTCTCGTGTTGCCTTAGCTTTACACCTAAAGTCAAGTCCACGTCAGCACTTGCAGAAGTGAAGAACAGTTCCTGGAAGTTAGATGTTGGACCCCGTATATTAGTTTCCTTTACATATCAACTTAAATTTCCTGGTAAATCAGAACAGTAGAATGATCCATGTTTAAATATCTAGATCTAAAGGTTTAATAGCAGATGTTCAAGAAAAAATCTGTGAGCCCTTAACTGACAGGACTGCTGATTGGTCTTATGAGCATAAGCTTTCCATGGTTTTAAAGTCTTTGTAATTGCCTTTTCTTCCTCCTCTGCTCCCTTAGTTGGACAAAACTTGGAGAGCGAGACAGAAGCTCAGAAGCCTGTCAGCACAAAGCAGCAAAACTTTGGTTCTAAACCAGCTGGCCAGACAGATGCGTCTCTGCCAAAAGCAGTGAAGGTAAAGCAGCTACTTAACCATCGCCCATGTTTGAGAATAAAACCAACTAAATGCTCTCTTTAATACTGAAAAGGCTTAATGCAACCAATGGGGTCACAAAAGGTCTGACAGTAATTATCAATACCTGGTCTGTCTTCATCAGACCATATTCATGAGGGTACTTTAATTCAGAATGGAAAAGCATCTCAAAACTGTCAGTTTTTCTCCAAGGACTAAGTCTGAGTTGCTGGGAGTTGCCCTGCTGCTGTTATGACAGTGTGCCCCTGCAACAGAGGCGCTTCCTCTTCAGTGTGGGAAAGGGGGTTTGAGTGGGGGATCGTATCAGGGCATGCCTATGCCTCCTTTAAGGTCCATGCTCCTACAGCCTGGCATTGAGGTCCTGATGCTGCTCTTGAGCCTTTACTAGGTTGGGACCTGGCTTCCCACCCTCCTTTTCCGGCTGTGCCTGAGGTAACTGCAAGTGGTAGTGACTTTATAGTAAGGGCACTGCAGTGACTGACTCCACAAAACTGGCATTCTGAATAGCAGGTCCTTAATGTTACATTTTCTTTAGCGGGAGCTATAAAGCAGATGGAGTACTTCTTGGGTAGGAATGTATTTGCTAATCTTATTAGACACGCAAACAGCAGTGCTGAACGTTTTGATCACACAGTACTTTGGTGTCACGTGTGCTGTCTGGAGTTCGGATGCCTGTTCCCTGGGCTGCCACAGACTTCCTGGCTCACTCCTGAGGAAACAACTGTGCTTTTGTTGTTTTCCCCATCTTTGAGAGGAACAGCACTGACCTCACGAAGACCAGTGAGATGTGGCTTCCTAGTGCTCTGGAGCATAACTGCCAGTATGTGGAATTAGAGCTGCCTATAACAGTTTTGTAACTGGTCTGTTAGAGCATACAAGATACACACAAGCTGCGTGTTGTGGTCCTCTGTGCTATCGCTTTATATTATTAGAACCACGTTAGTTCTCTACCACCTTACTGCTTTAGATGCTGCACTGCCGAGATAGAAACCCAGATGCTGTTTATTCATGTAAGGTTCCTATTTGTCTCTTCCAGCTTCTGTTTCCTGTTCTTGGTTCCTAACCTCTACTCCTGCCTTCTGCTTTCCTCCTAATGTGAGCTCAACTCTCAGCTTTCTCTCAAGCGTTTTTCTATTTTTCGGGCCTCACCTTCCTCCTGTAGCTCCTATTTCTAGTATGCCTGGAAAGAAATTTTTCTCTTCACATTCCAAAACGTGTCTCCATCAGACGTAGGGTCACTGATGTACAAGTAAGTTCCTCCTCTTAGACGGGGACGTGCATTGCAGAAGCACAAGCCAGCACCCCAGTGTCACCTTGCAAAACTAAGCATTCGGGGAGAGTTACTTTTTGATGTTGCTGCCTTGCTCTCTGGGGCAAGTGTGGATGGTTAGATTTTTGCATCGGTAAACTCTTATTTCTTAAGATTTTGTTTTGGACTCAAAATTCAGAATTCCTGTGCAATTTTGGGCAGCACCTAAAAATTGTGGATTTTTTTTTTCAAAAGGAACTCTGAACTTCTGTTGGTCAAACTGTCATCATAATTAGAACTTCAATCTACTGTAACTTCAAGCAATGTGCTAAAAAAAATATTGAAATACCTATTAAAGTGGAATTAAATTGGCAGCAAACTTTATGGCTGTGACAAACTGACTTCAGCTGGCTCTGTCTTCAGCTATCTGTCCCTCACGTATTGTAACTTTCTTTGCCTAACCATTGTTTCCAGTCTGTTATAAATAAATTGCTGCAATTGTGTCTTCCTGTGACCTTCCTGTTTTTTCTTTAGCCATCATATTTTTCCATAAAGCTTTTTAGTAAGTTTGTAGCAGGTAATTCTTCATAAAAGAAAAGCTACAGTATCGATGTGTGAATGCAGACCCATGGTGGGAGCCCAGGCACCCTCTTACCCTGCTGCTAAAGCAGTTGTAATCAACATGCAGCCTGAGGGCCAGTTTTTCAACTGTAAGTTATTTAATTTTTCCTTTAAAGTGTTTTCCCTGTTGGCCAACCTTTAATAGATTCCAAGAAGTGAATGGCATCAAGTAACCTTTTTCCATGGACAATGTATTTGCTTCCTTGATGCTGTCAGAAAACAAAATCTGAAGTCATTGCCACACAGCACTGACACTTGACTCTTTAGCATTTAAGTTTATGCTTGCTCTAAACTCTCAGGAAATTCTCTTAGTAAGCACATAAATAACTTTAGCTGTTTAACCTCAAAGCCCTGCTCACTTTAAGTCTTGAGCAAGTTTGAGAGCTGCGTGTCCTGAAACCCGAGTATAGTTTCTTTGCAATAGAACAGGAATTGCTTACAAATGAAGTCAGAAGTGTTTCCTGCTGCCTGCATCTGTGCTGAGGCTGTTTCCTCCTCTGTAAAGGAGGAGAGCATTTACCAAAAGTGGATCATTTAAAACTGTTGAGCAGCCTGTTCCACTCCTTTCCCCTCCCACCCTCTCCCTTTTATTTTGAGGTTATTTTCATCTTTTTTTTTTTTCTTTGGTAAGTCTCATACTGACTGTAATCTACCTGAATGTTTTTTCATCATCAGGAAAAACAGAGGTTGCAGAAATAGATTAGACAGCTTTTTGGGAACTGGTTCAGTCAAGGGTATAACTGAGTTCCAGTATTTCCATTGTTCCTCCTCAACCATTGCTCAACTTGTGATGCTTCAGCTGTGGAATTCACTGGAGCAAAATCTTGGCTCCCTGTCAAGCCACAGCAATCCTGTGGGCCTGCCATAGCCTCTTCCTCATTGCCCACCAGAACCCACTCTACTGTAATTAGAATCGAGTTGCAGAAAGTGAATCCCTGCAGTTTTTCTGAGAACTCTGGAAGCTGTGCATGAACCCAAGCCAAGTCCCCCAGCAGTTGATTCGTTTTCCAGTTAACAAGCTTTCTCTCTTTCCCGTAGAAATTTCAGTTGCCAATGAAGGAAACCTGTGTTGGGTGTCAGAAGACTGTGTACCCGATGGAAAGGCTCTTTGCCAACCAGCAGGTGTTTCACATCAGCTGTTTCCGCTGTTCCTATTGCAACAGCAAACTCAGGTAAACACCCTGCTCCCTTTGGCTGCCGTCTGGGAAGCGCAGCTTTCCCCTTCAGCAGCTGAGTAAGATGCTGTTCAGGCGTAGCTGAGCAACCGTAATCCAGCGAACTGGAGAGGAGCGTAGGAGTGGTAACACAGTCCTAGTTCTGCCAGTGGCTTTTGCACTTGATGCAGTCTATTTTTAAACCCTTAATGTAATTTTATGTGGGGAAAAATGTACTGTCCAACTTTGTAAAGAACTCCTGACATTTGAAAAGATGGCCATACAAACTCAGGAGAGCTGTAAGCTTGTCTTTTCTAAACACGTTGGAAGACTGAATCTCTTCGGTAACATAACTAAAA
Source organism: Numenius arquata (assembly GCF_964106895.1). Lineage (NCBI taxonomy): Eukaryota > Metazoa > Chordata > Aves > Charadriiformes > Scolopacidae > Numenius > Numenius arquata. The sequence goes on along the minus strand of NC_133604.1, from coordinate 1,660,988 downwards.
TACACACCCTTCTCAATGGCTGAGACACGGAATGCTAACATTTGACTTCGTATTTTCCTGAACAGCCTTGGGACATACGCATCTCTGCGTGGGAATATTTACTGCAAGCCTCACTTCAATCAGCTCTTCAAATCTAAAGGCAATTATGATGAAGGCTTTGGACACAAACAGCATAAGGAATTATGGGCAGGCAAAACTGAATGTGAAGAATCCCTGGAGAAAACTGTCCAGGGTGTAAATGCAACAGAAAGTCCACAAAGCCCAGGAGTAGAGGATGCCCCCATCGCAAAAGTAGGAGTTCTGGCAGCAAGTATGGAAGCAAAAGCTTCAGCTTTGCCTGAAAGAGAAGAGAGACCAGCAGAAACAAAAAAGCTCAGGATTGCCTGGCCTCCTCCGTCTGACCAAAGTACTCAAGGAAGTGCCTTAGATGAGGGCATCAAAGTGTTCAAACCCAAATGGCCCCCGGAAGAAGAGACTTCCAAGCCAGATGTGCTGGAGGATGTGGATCTCGATCTCAAAAAGTTAAGAAGATCTTCCTCGCTGAAGGAAAGAAGTCGTCCCTTCACAGTCGCAGCCTCGTTTAGAACAATATCTGTTAAAGGCCATAAAACAGAGAGCTCACCTTCTCCTTCTAAGGCAGAGAGAGACATGTTGAAAAGAAGTGAAGAACTGGACAGAGAGGTGGTGGTAGACAAAAAGGAAAAGAAGGTTGAGAATAGAAACATCCAGAATGCTGAAGAGAAAAACGTAGAGGAAGAACGGGAATTGTCTGGTATCCAAAGAGTAGAGCATAATTTTATAGAAAATGGCCAGGTGAATGCAGAGACAGATGAGGAAGAACACACTATGGAAGAGCAGGAAAGTCCAAATGAAGAATTCCTTGAACCAAATTCTCCAAAACATTCCAGCTTAGCCAATGTGGTGACTGCTAAGCAATCATCTCCTACCCAGAATCGCAAATCCCAAGACGTTGGTTTCTGGGAGGGTGAAGATATGGAAGACCTATCTGTGGAAGAGCAGATCAAAAGGAATCGTTACTATGAAGAAGATGATGAAGAATAAATTGGCCTTTTACTAGAAAACTTGCTGCAAGGTGCTGGGCCTCTTTAAATCGGTGTTTTTAGCTTTAACAAACAGCTGTCTTCCATGAAAGCGATGCTATACTGCACATCGACATTAAGGGAATCCTACCTACAAATTATCTCAACTAGAAAAATACTCTGGAAGCCTGCAAAAAGTATATTTTGGTGCATGGAAACAAGTATCTGGCTGTGGGACAGCTTCAACAGGTAACCTCTGTCCCCAGCACGAGAACAGAGCTGTTCTGAACTCTTACTGTCTTACCCTTTTTGAGCTTCAGTATGTATTTCACTAACAATTTACGGAATTTCACTGTACTCACATTGGTGGTGTGAAACAGGTTCTCTGTGATACACTACTTTTACCACTACAAATGCTACTGCAGTGCTTAGGGACCAATTTCAAAGGGACTTTCTGGCCTGCTTTAAAAATGGTAACTTAATGCACTTTAATACATATAAAGGGCACAACTGGGATATATTTTAAATAATAAAAACATTATGTGCTTAGTATCCAACAACTAAAGCATCTTAAACAGAGTGCAATGTGATTTTTTTTTTTTCTTTCTGAAAACTGCCTATGATCGATTGAAGACTCCCTATTCTCTTTATTTTTCTCTGTGCAACTGGAATGGTGTGCCCGTTGCTGGAATATATGTATTTTAGTGCTTATCCAGAAGCTGTGCTGACTGACAGATCTCTTTGAGGACAAGTCAAGACTTTTGCAGTAGCCTGCAGGGCATTACTTTTGCATTTCGTAGGCATTTGAAGTGGGTTTTTTTCCTTTTTTGTTTGTTTGTTTTTTAACTTGGAGTTCATCATCATTCATTTTAAGCTGCAGATAATATTTTTAAGGCCTTTTGACAACTTTGAAATCCTACTTGTATCAAGCTGCCGTCAATCTTTTCATTATGGCTGTGAAATTATGCTGCGTTACAAAATCTCTGGAATAAAACCATCTGAACAGTGGAACTTTCTGATTGCTAGCATTGAAGCTTAGTACATTTTTAAACTTGACTTAATTTGTTTTACAAATAATGAAATCTTGAACAGTGGAAGGAGGATGCCCTTTTATATTAGCTTTTATTTGTACTGTATTCTCATGAGAATTAGCTCTTAACTATACTTGAGGTGTAAAATATTCTGCTTTCTTAACAGTCCTGCTAACTACGAAACCTTCAATAAAGTTCAGTCATTTACATTAAAATTTAAGTCTGAAGACTGGATTCATACTCCTTTCACAAAGTGGTGGCATTTTAAAAAGACCATGGGAAGAGATGGTTGAAATACCGGTGTTCTTACTGGAAGCTGGAGCCCAGACAGTGGTTTCTCTGGTGCCACTAGGTGACACTGTGTGTCCACTTTTTTTTCCTGGTTGACAGTCAAATGGGCAGACTGTGCTCTCTTCTGCAAAAGCGTGTGGAAGACAGATTAAAACAGGATGGGGGAACGAAATAAGGACGTGCAGGTGTTTTACACCTTCATTTCTGGCCTCAGGTGGTTCTCGGGTAGTTAAGGACAACTGAGGGTTACCCCCCACTTCCTATAAGCTGCTTTGTATTGCAGTTTTATTCACTTAAGCCTGCAGTGGGTTTGGTTGGGATAGAGGGGGGCCAAGACCTAGCAGAAAAGCAGTGAATGACCTGCAGCAGCATGAGAAAATGCACGTGTATTACATGTATATAGGGAAAGGACAGGGAGAGTAGGGAAGAGAAGCCTGCTGCCTAGCTGGAAGGTATTAGCAGTGGCACATCAAGAGGAGTACAATCTACTGCCAATTTTTCTTTCTTTTTAAGGGAGAAGTAAGACTTGAACAGATAAGAGGTACTGCAAAACTAAGACAGCTGATGTGCAAGCACACGCAGCTTTCTCCAGCCTTTATCTCTTCCTGACAAAATCTGTTTGGTATCAGATTTCCTCAAATCACTGAGCAATTGGAGATTTTTCTGACTGGAAATTGTGCTAAGTGTATTTGAAAAGGAAGGGAAGGGTATTTGTTGTGGAGTTGGATTTATTGAATATGCCTACTATTTGTTTCTTAGGTAACACAATCGCGTTTTGCAATGCGTCCCCAGTTACGTGATACTAAAGCAATACTGTCTACAGTGCCCAGTTACGTTATACATCATTAGCTCTCGTTAAATCTGAGGCATCTCTGAGATACAAGGACCCTTACTCTTCACTCAGACTGGCTGAACATCTTCAAGGAGAAATTAGTACAAGTAGTACTTTTAAATAAAGTCGTTGATTAAAAAAAATGAACAGATCATGAACTACCCTGTCCTTGAATCTAATAGTTATCATAGTATTTGAGTGCTTAACGGCCCATTTAATTTGCTCTCGACTGGACAGATGCCAAAAGAGCTATTATATGAAAGATGGATCGTTTGCTGCAATATACAAGGAGGGTGATGCTGACCACCTTTACGGAGTTTGAGAACCTAATTGAAAAGCTTATGACGAAGGCCAGGCTCTGTTCCTCAGTAACCCTCATCCTAAGCCTGTCAAGTTAAACCACAATTTTTTCTGAATGCTTTAAAAGCTATAAAGAGTATCTTAAACTTTGCCAACCACTGTCCCTCTTGCTCTCTGTTCTATGCTTAACTGTTAAACCACATGGCTATTAATATTAGTAAAACTAGTCCTTGTTATCTTACCATAAAATTACAAGTTGCACTGTCCTGCTTCGGCTCTGGGGCCCTTCCCTTCGGAGGTGAGGGAAAGAGGCCGTGAGCCCCTCCGAGGAGTCCTGCCCCTCGGGGCTGAGGGGGGGCTGGTTTATCTACCAGAGTTGAGCAGCAACCGCCTCCACGGCGTTCAAGCCGGGCCTGGCGCCTGCCTCCGCTGGGGCCTTCCCGGGGGGAGAGACCGGACTCTCGTCAGGAAGCGCGTGCTTTAGGCCCCGTTCAAGACTGTCTTGAGGGCTTTTTTTCAGTCAGAACAACCCACCTCTGTTCGTGAAAACCCCCCCGAGGCCTGGGCAGCGCCTGACGGGCCGCCCCCCCTCAGCGAGCGCTGAGGCGGGAGTGGCGCGCGCTCCCGCCCGCGCCGCGCCTGCTCCAAGCTAACGGTCCGCGGAGGGGGCGTGGCCTAGGGAAGCCCCGCCCTTCCGTGCCCGGCCTGCGCATGCGCCCTGGCTGCCGGGAGGGGAGGGGAGGGGCCGGCCGCCGGCGCCGCCCCGCTGTCGGCTGCGGTGGCCGCCTCAGCTGCGGCCGCCGGGAGGGAGGTGGCGGCGGCGGCGGAAGATGGCGGCGGCCGCGGCGGCGGCGCTGCGGGCCTGGTTCTGGAATGAGCGGTTCTGGCTGCCGCACAACGTGACGTGGGCGGACTTGGCCGGGGAGCCGGGCCCGCCGGGCAGCGGGCTGCAGTACCCGCGCGCGGGCCACGTCCTCTCCGCCTTCCCGCTGGCGCTCGGCATCTTCGCCGTGCGGCTGCTCTTCGAGAGGTGAGCGCGGGGCCGCCCCCGCCGCCGGCCGCCCCCGGGACGGCGGGGCTCTCCGCCGGCCGAGGCGGCCCGGAAGCCGCCTGTTCCCGCCGCGGGGCCGAGCGCGCGGTGAGGCCGCCGGTGTCTCTTAGCAACGGGCTGGCCCGGGGGGAGCGGCGGGCGGACGGCCTCGGGGCAGGGGCGGGCCGGGCCCCGTTCGCCCCTCCGGCAGCGCCGGGGCCTTCCGCGGGGTCGGGGCCGGCTCCCCGCCCGCCGTATCTCTCGGGGCTCTTTTTGCGTGGAAGGGGACTACTGAATGCTGTGGCCAGTGGGGCTGGGGCAGTGATCGCCCCCTGCGCCCGGCGCTGGTGAGGCCGCGCCTCCAATACCGTGTTCAGTTTTGGGCCCCTCACGACAGGAAAGACATTGAGGGGCTGGAGTGTGTCCAGAGAAGGGCAACGGAGCTGGTGAGGGGTCTGGAGCACAAGTCTTGTGAGGAAAGACTGAGGGAGCTGGGGGTGTTCAGCCTGGAGAAAAGGAGGCTGAGGGGAGACCTTCTCGCTCTCTACAACTCCCTGAAAGGAGGGTGTAGCTGGGGGGGTCGGTCTCTTCTCCCAAGGAACAGGCCATGGGACAAGAGGAAACGGCCTCCAGTTGCACCAGGGGAGGTTTAGGGTGGATGTTAGGAAAAATTTCTTTACCAAAAGCGTTATCAAGCCTTGGAAGAGGCTGCCCAGGGCAGTGGTGGAATCGCCATCCCTGGAGGTGTTTAAAAGCCGGGCAGACGTGGTGCTGAGGGACATGGGTCAGTGGTGGCTTTGACAGTGTTGGGTTGATGGACTTGATGATCTTAAAGGTCTCTTCCAATCTTGATCATTCTGTTGTGTAATGCGGGAACCGTGCTGTGTCTGTCGGGACATACAAGAGCCCGCTTCCTCTCTCCGCTGGCGCTGGATCCCCAGAGGCTGGCAGTACCTTACGCTGTGCAAGAAGAAAGTCTGGGGAATTCACTGTTCTCTCTCCTCCTGTCCAGGAGAACCTCGGCCGGGCGAGTGAGAGAACTGCCTGCTGCGGCTCCACGGTTGGTTTGCGTGTGGTGCTGGTCTCTGCCTGTATCGTACTTTGTTTGCGAGTTCCTGGATGAGGAAATAGGGCTTGTTCACATGGCCTAGTGTATTATTAAACAGTTTGTGGATCCCCTGCATCTCAGGCACGGCAGAAGTGCCTGCAGATCATCGTATCTGCCCGTAAACAGGTGTAATACAGCATTTCTCATTTACTTGAGTATCCATAAACATACGATATTAACTCTTCCCTGGGGCAGAGGTTTATCCTTTCCGTGATGTATATCTCTTCCAGCCACACGTGGGGCAGGCTGTGTGGGTGACACAGATACTAATTAGTAAAGCAGCTTATTTAGAAAGCCGTTAGGTGAAGCAGACCAAGACACCTTGTATTCCTGTTCAAGTAGTTCATTAAGGATTGGGTTAACCTTAAATTTCTATATTGAAAGGGCAGAAGTATTTGTAAGCATGAAAAGGGCTGTAGGACTAAAGTGAGCAGGAATCAAGTTGGTTATGGTTTGTGGATTTGCTGTAAGAAGTGTGAGTTTTCTTGAGCTTTCAGAAATTAAGAAGAGGGGACGGGGATGAAGTGAGAAGATGGGCGAACCATGGAGAGAAATGAAGCAGGTCAGCAGAGTAGGAGAGAAATTTGAGAGGCTCTTGTTTTTTATCCCCATCTTATGTTTCTGCCCTCCAAAAAATAAAATAAAAAAAACCTACAGAAAAGTACTGGCAGTTCAAACCAGTGCAGAGGACCCAGGAACACATGTGGCAGTGCCAAAATCTCATCTCAGCTTGGCGTGCTGCTGCTGGTCTTGGCCAAATGTTCACGCTTGCCAGCAGGCAAGGAAAGGAAGTTGTGAGACAGAGCAATACCCCTGAAAGGGATATTGCAGGAAGGTCTCCTCACTTTCCAAGCCTTGTTTAGCCCAGGTAAACAAAACTTCTTCATCTGGGGAAGAAGTGCAAAAGATTCTCTTCTCTGGAGTGTGAGATGTTAGGAGAGATGCAGTGTGTCCTACCACACCTGGTGACACAGCCCTCCTCATAGCAATTACTTTATCCTGATAACGTCTACCTGGTTTGTGAAATTTCTTTTGTAGCGTTAATTTAGAGAGGAGTCAAATTAAGTCCTCCGCCTGCACAGTAAAACCTAGAGACCATGGCCCCGTACCTGAGAGGGTTCTTCCTTTTCCAGCTGTGTCTTTGCTGTGGTGTGTCTCAATGGTGGTATCCTGAAGTGAAGCAGATTGTGAGAGCAACAGCCAGGGCATTTTCTAGTATGTTTATTTTAAAGGACTGTATTTTTTAAGAAAGGCTTTTCTCTTTCTTCCTGCCACTTTGAACATGTCATAAAAGTTCAGATTTTTCTTAATAAAATCCCATTGTGCATTTACCCTGATTCAGGCTTTGGGGATGATTGTGTCAAATGTCTTCTTGACACACGTTTGGCAGTCGAACTTGATGACTCAGAACTTAAATTATAGACTTGCGCAGCCCTTTTGTTTTAGCTTTGTTTCTTTCTTTTCTTTCTCCTTTTGCTGTAGAACTTCAGTGTGAGGAAGTGCTTTCGTGACACTGACACTTGGTGATGCTGACACGTATTTCTCTTAGTGAGTGCTCCTATAAATTAACCTTTGCATCACAGTGTTGGTAAAATATCCATCAGTCTGTGCGGGAAGTCTGTGACTATGGAGATGGGGCAAGAAGGTGAAGTCCTGACTCAGTGGAAGGGGGTGGATTTTTGTGCAGGCAAGATAAAGGAGTTCTGCCCACAAGTTTGCTTTTATTATTTTTTTTTTCTGGGTAATACTTGCTGTTATTTCTCCTTATGCATCTTATCCCACCACAGGCACAAAAAAATTCCCGGGTATCTGTGAAAACCTAGAGCCTGTTATTCATATGATGTGTTTATAATTACACTGGAATGCCCTTCAGTAACAGATACGCTTGTTACTCTGCAGGTCTGAGGAAGGATCTGCAGCTTGAGCTCAGGCGAGGGGGGAGAAAAAGTGACTTTAGTTTACTTCATCAGGTCTGCCTGGAAAATTAGGGACGGTCGTGGAATGAGGTGGTGTAATCTTAATCCAGTGAAACGGAGAGATTATGGAAAGACAAAATCTTGCTTTGAGTGCATCTTTTATAAATCTTACTATTTTGGAGATTGTTCTTCCTTTTCAGGGCTGTAATAGGGAGTCACCAGACAAACTTGAATGTTCCATAAAGAAGGATTCAGCCTTTGGCTTTGTGAAGTACAACAACTTGTTATAACGTAGGCGTCTGTGTGCTTGAAAATTGGTGTTTGCTTCAAAAGCAGTCTACCTTGATAACTACCATGGAAAAGGTAGCTTGGTAGGTATCACTTAAGCTATTGAGCAGATACGTGTTGAGAAAAGTGTAATATAAGTATTTATGTGATGATAATTCCTTGCTGGGAAGGTGTGGCAGTAAGTTGACCTTGGGAATAGTTGCTGCAGTTAAGATGTCTATGGAATCATAAAATAATTTAGATTAAAGGGGATCTCTGGAGGTCACCTTGTCCAATCCTTTCCTCAAAGCAAGGCCAACATTTTAGTCAAGTCGGGTGGCTCGTGGTCTTGTGCTGTTCAGTTTTGAATATGCCCAAGAATGGAAGTCCTACTATATGGCAGCCTTTTTTTTTGGTGCTTAACTGCTATTGCTATGCAGATTTTTTTTCTCTGTGGGGTACAGTGCAAAACTGAAAACCTCTGAAAACCTCTTCTGGGGCCGAAAGTAGAAAATGCCACGGAGGTTTTAAGTGTGAATTTTCTTTGATGGACACCCAAAGGAAACAGCATGTCAACTTGGTATTTTTCTGACTGACAACAGGGATGATCATTCACTTCATATTCCACCTGTGAGGTAGTAACTGGTCAAAGCGGTTGGCCTGTGGCCGCTCAGTGGACTCGTGGGCGTGAGCCAGCTGTGCCCAGCCTGGCTATAAACCCCTCGCGTGGCTGGCCAGTTGTCACCTGCAGTTCCATTGCGTGAAGCCATTACATGTGGAGTTAGAGAAGCTTTGTTATGGCGTTGGGTTAGACTTCCTTAAAAGTACTGAAATCCATTGCTGCCATCCTTCTTCCTTCCTGTTTCTGTGGCTGGGAGCTACCTCCGCTGCCTCCGTTGCTGGGACTTGTCTGTTTGCTGGTGTCGGTGTCTGGCTGTTCCTGTACTCCTGGAAACGTCTGTGGGTGTTTTTTTGCTTTGCTCTTTGGCCACCTGCATGCTTGACTGAGTAACTGAGCTGTATCTGTAGCCTGTGGCTTACTCTTCCCCCCCTGCCCCCTGTTTTCTGGAAACATCTGTATTTATTCCCTAAGCCTACTAGTGAAGGAAGCCTACTGCTTGGGAGTAGTTTCATGCAAAATTTCAAGTTTTGGCGTTGGTTTTTGGGTTTTGTTTTTGGTTTTTTCTTTGCAATCCTTAGGTCCTAAAGTGAATTATTTCTGCATCTTTTTTTTTTTTTTTTTTCTGAGGAGATGCTGTTTCTTCTTTCCTTGATGCTTCAGGTATTGAATACTAGAATAATGCCAAAACTTAGTATGGATTGGATCACTATGAAGTTTCTTAACCATTCCTTCTCTTCTTTACTTGTTCTTAAAACAAAAGAATACTCTCCTTAATAATAAATTAATTGAATTTGCAGACTTTTACATTTTTCAGGTTTCTTCTCTTACGTGAGGAAAGTGACCCAAACTGAGTATCTTTAGGCCAGGATATTATTTTTTTTTTTAGAGAGCTGTAAGCACTGTGTCCCCAAAAATGAAATAAAAATATTTGGCATCCCATAATTGCAAATGTGTACTTCTTTGTTGTTGTGGTATATCCTGTAGGAAAGAAGAGTATAAAGATGCACACTTTTATGGGGGTCTAGCCAAATGTTTCATAACATCAGAACACGGTTTCTGGCTGGTGGTCTAGATCATAGAGGAAGCAGGGAGGCTTTCGAGCCAAGCTAAAAGGAAATCACCCTTTCCTTTTTTTTTTTTTTTTTTGTTGAACAGGACGTGAAGAAATGGGGCAGGACAGTGAAACCTGGGGCCACAGCGTCTATTAGTTGTTTAGTATTTTCTGAGAGCGGGGAGTTCCTTTAGGATTAGTCACGAGCTGATCTGTCATTTCTCAAGGGGAAAACCCCACAACCTGTGTCTGTTCTTACAGGCAGTCGTAGCTGTTGTTACTGAAGGACTAACAACGGGCTCCCAAGAATGATTGTTGTTGGAACACTTGCAGTCGTGATTTCCCTGAATTTTGATCTCTTGTTTTAAACACAGGGAGAAATGGTAATAAATGTAGTGGTTGGAAAAAGCAGCATTTTCTGCTCGACGGCGGTCTGAGTCTGGTAAATGAAATACATGTGTGTAATTTGTTGTCTTCAGTTGTCTCTGAAACAATCTGTTTCGAAGCAAAATAGACTTAATGACGCAAACGTTGGGTCCTTTTCAAAATCAGTTTTGAGAAACAGGTTCTCTGCTCTCTCTCAAAATAATTGATTAAAAAAAATAATAAAAATTGCTCCTTCAAACCCAGCTCTCTCGCCCACCCACAGGAGAGAAAGCAATTCGCGTATTCAGGTGACACAAGCATTTCCCTTAGAATCCTGTGCCCTTTTTGACACAAAGGTACAGCAAAACCTGATCGTTTTTGAACATGTATAAATTCATTTTACTTACAAAAGCAGGCTTGTTTTCAGAGGGTTTGTGCTATAAAAATCACAGTGTTAGATCAGCCGTTGGAATATGCAGTGCATACAGGACTGAGCGAGATACTGGGATTTTGGGTCTTTCAGGCTGAGTGACTTCTTGTGTCTTCCTCGCTCTCCTGAAGGAAACAGCCCACTTTGGGGAAAAATAAAGACAAAAAAACCCCTCAAAACAAAAAACACCCCAAAACCCCACACCTCACAACTGTGTGTCTTTTAGGAGCTGTGTCACTTGAACTTCCCTTTTTTTCTGAGTTATGTGGCACCAAGGCGTATTCTGGAAATAAGGCATTTTGTTTATAGGGCCACAAGGGCTCTGGCGTTTCTGTTTGCAGAGGACTCCCATCAGTGAGCTATTATTCTGTTCACACATTCTGATCCTTACAAGCCAAGGACATTAAGATTTAATTTTTCATTTTAGATGTGTATGTGCGGTCTGCAGTTACCATTCGGACTAACGCAAGGTACTACTTCACCTGGGCAGTTCATTAGGCAAAGCGGGTGGAGATCTTCAGAAGTGTTTTGGATGGGTTTTGTGGCTGGTGACAAGTCAGGGTCCCTGTGATGTAGGCAGAGGAGAGAAATAGGTATCTTGCTTTAGTCTTACCTCTTTCTTTGGAACTCTTTCAGGTTTATTGCCAAGCCATGTGCCATAAACCTTGGCATTCAGGACAGTGGACCTCACAGAGCCCAGCCCAATGCAATTTTAGAGAAAGTGTTTACATCCATCACGAAGGTGAGCCGCGCTGCAAATTCTGCTAGAAATGGAGGCCTGGGAGTAACGGCTGGGGGGGGCTTTTTGCTTCCACTTTTCTAGTCTGAGAGAAATGCATTTCACGCTGTGTGTGCTCAATGAGTGTGCTTTTTCTTACATTACTTTGCCTCTGGCATGTCCTTGTACCAAAGTAAATTCTCTTTACGGCTCACCTATGCTTTTGTGCACAGAAGAGTCTTTCTTTGAATAAAAAATGTTCCCTTTAGAAAGGTATGAGGCTTCTTATAATTCCCAGCTTTTGTCCAAATTGTGACTCCTGTAACAGGTGGTAAGTTGTGGTTTAACGAGAAATTTCTCGTTCTCTTTCATTGCCTATTGGAAAAGCGTTGCTGTTTTCCTTGAAATCTGCTCCTTTTCGGGTTTTTTTGGCCAGTTGTGTAATGCCTTCCTCTTATTTTTGCCATCTACTGTGGAATTGGACAACAGCAGTCACAGTGGAAGGCAGTTATTTAAGGGAAGTGTTCAGTTAGTGGAAGAGTGCCCTGATAGAGGGTAGGACGTTTAATGTTAACAGGAGGTGTTTCTTTTGTTTGTTTCATGGCCTTTCTCTCACTTAAGCTGTGAGTGCCCCTTCGCTTCAGAATTCACTCTCTGTCCTCAACTGAATGTTGCCAGTGCAATCCACGCAGGCAGAACGATAGATTTTCATTAAAGATAATGAAATGGAAGGTTTTATGTTCTGATTTGGTGATGCTGAACTTCATTCTGAGTGGAGCAGATAAAGTAAATGGAAGGGAAATTCTATAAAAATCTTACTAAAGCTCACCTCATAGGAGCATTGAAGTTTTGAGGCATTTGGAATGACGTGCGAACTGAAAAGTTCCTCTGATGTGGTGCCATTTGTGGGGAGGACTTTTATGTAGGGGATGTCCTTGAAATGAATGTTTAGGAACCCCGTGAGGACACATGCTGTGCAAAATTTATCTAGTTTATGAAAACAGCTGCCTTTAACTGTACGGGCATGCTCGTGTCTGCTGCTGGGTTTGGGGAATGGAGGGCGGCACTGATGCCACGGAGAGATCCCATTGCTGTTCTGAAAGGGGAGCTCCGGAAATTCTTCTCTGAGGCAGGTTCACTTCCAGTGCAGAAGTGTCAGGTAGCCTGAACTGTTAGAGTCTGGTAAAGGGCAGAGAGATCTGGTGGTGATGGAATTACAGGAAAGGCATGGTCTCGATACTGAAAATCAAGTTTGCTTTTCAGTTGAACAGTCTGGGGACTCTATTAAATCAGCTTTCTGCATAGGTTTTTGGGTTTGTGTGTAACTCAAGTAGTAAAATGTGTTTATCATCTTCCAGTTGTAAGAGCTCCCTGGCAGAGCTTGTTAAAAGGACACTGGTCTGAAACTCATGTGGCTTTTCTCACCCCTGGGCCATTTTAGAGGTAGTTACCAGGTTTTGTTCACTTTGTCTCTTCTAAATCCATTTATGTCATTATTCAAACAAACAAACTGCCAGTAGAGTTTCCAGTCAGAGAACAGTGATATATTATTTATCATACAATTATTTCAGTTTTCAAATTTAATTTTATTTGTAAACTTTGGTAACGGAAATAATGCCATCTCTATGATGCCTTTTTGGAATATACAAATATCTAGTGTGTTAAACCAACTCTTACTTTAAAGTTTCCCTGAACTTGCGGTGAGTGGCAACCCTTAAACGTGTTCAGCCTTGGTCTTCCTGAGTTCTGGACTGTTTGAATTAACGTGCAAGTTTTAACAGGTAGGACAGGACACTTTAAAAGCTCCTCCCCTCAAATTAAGAAAGAGAACAATTGCATTCTTTGTCATAATGTGCTGTCAAATGATCAAATAGATGAGGAAATGTTAAACCAAGAGCATTTTGAATAATTAAGTAATTAGTGGCTTATGAAGGTTAAACTTGAACGAACGTTTGTGGCAATGGGTTCCTGCTTCTAGTCTATAGTAGAGCCTTCCTAGTGTGTGTGTGTGTTCTTATCCGTGCATCATTTCTGTCATAGTACAGGGGGGATCTAAGGCTGACAGTAGGTTGAGAAGTAGGAGAAATGACATTTGTTTCATTTTCCTTCAGTCTCCAGATGGAAAAAGATTAGAAGGCTTGTCAAAGCAGCTAGACTGGGATGTTCGAAAGATCCAGCGCTGGTTTCGTCATCGGAGGAACCAGGACAAACCCACCACCCTCACTAAATTTTGTGAGAGCATGTATGTTTGTGCAGAGGCCAAGATGTGGCTTCATCTTAAAGCTCCAGCTGTATGTTCTCTTTTCTACCTGAAACTGTGGTCAGCAGCTAATTTAAACGAGGTTCTTGGGGTTGGCTGGTGGAAGATAAATTCTTATATAAGCAAATGAAAGCAGTTAGGAGGGCTTTTTAGAATTCAGTATTCTAAATTAATTTGTATATGTGCATGACAGATCAGAACACGTGTACAGGAGTTATTCCCGACAGCCATGAGCAGCTTTAGGTAGTGGCCCAGGTCCTTAAGGCAAAGGTAGCACCTCAGTGTGCACCCCCTGAGGGACCATCCCGAAGCCAAGGCTGGTGCTGCACAGCTGTGCTCTACACCAGTGTTTGTTCCCACACAGAACAACCTTACGGCTTACACGATGGTGAATATTCTCTCACACAGACACTTCTTGGATTCCTGTTCTTTTCATTTCAGTTCATTCTTTGTTTCTTTCTGAATGCTTGCAGGTACCTCTGTTAGTGTAGTAGCATCTGAATATTTTTTTCCTGACTTGTTATTTCTTCTGTGCTGGTTTCTTTCCTTTCCAGTAACTTTCTTCATATTAATTCTTCCCCCCAGTATGGTTTTGTCTACTTAAAGCCACAAGGTAAGAGGGACAAATATATATATTAGGATACCTTCTGGATAACAATGACTTATCTTGTTGTTATCTTCTTATTGTATATTAAAGCATATGAATGATGCATGTTCACTCTGAACTTTGATTTCAAACTCATGTGTGGTGTGAAAACTCTTAAATAGGTTTATCCTTACATGAAATGTTTACTATTTGGTGGGTGAAAGCTTTACAGGTGTTAGAATTGGTTTTTTTCACAATTGTTCCCGGTTTTGTTATAAATGTTAAAGAGAAGCTCTTTCTATTTCATAAGTTTAATTTTTGCTTCTTTTTCCAGGTGGAGATTTACATTTTATTTAAGTATATTTTTTTATGGAATCAGGTTTCTCTGGACGGTGAGTTGGTCTGTCTTCACCACCCCGTTGTTCTGTGGGGTGTGCAGCGGGGCTATGGCTGTCCTGCTGAAATACAGGGGTTTGACCATCTGTGTCGCTGCTTCAGTGCTTGCACCTCCTTTAAAGCAAGGAGGGGCAGTGATAATAGTCATCTTTCTGTTCCCTTATTTGAGATTCTGGGGTTTCTGCTTAAGGATCTTCTTTATGCTCTAGGAAGGCTTCTATACAGATCTGTCATTATGGAACTATTAGAAACTTATTTGTCCTGTTACCCCAGAATGGGACAGAACTGGGGTTCTTCTTGCTATGGAGAGCTGCTTTTTTTTTTTTTTTTTTATCCCCCTCTTGAAAGGATACAGCTTAATCCCTTTGGGTCTTTATTATTATTAGAGCTGTCTGCTTATTCTTTGAATTTCCATTGCAATATTACTTGTGTTGACTACAGAAAGAATATCTTAAATCACTAGGATGTTTTACTGTAAATTTAGCCTGAATGATAGAATTAAGATAAAATTTCAGTGAAACAGTCCTGTAGCAATCAACTGCCTTAGGTGATAGGGAGGAAAAAAACCCAGTGGAATAATAACTCATCTTTTTGCCTTTAGGCACCCTGGTTTTGGGACACACGACAGTGCTGGTACAACTACCCTTTTCAGGTAGGAGATAAACACAAGATTCCAACTTTTTGCACAATTGCAGTTTTTATTGTTTGTTAATGACAGCAGATTGAAACTCAGTAGACTTGAGTGCTCCTCATGGTTCTGCGGGGCAGGAGCTGCACAGGCTGCATCCCGGAGAGGTTTGTAGCGAGTGAAGGGTCAGCCCTTGTGGAAGGCACAAAGATGGCATTTGCCCTTTATGTCTTCACATCCCAGTTAGGCTTGTCAACAGCAGTCTTCACTCAAACAGAACTGGCTCGGTTCATATTCATTTTATGTGCACTTTCTGCTGAGATTATTAAAAGTGAAAAATAAAATTATGCATAAAATTATACTGGTGACTTATTTACACTGTTGTTCTCGTTATGCAGAAAGTACAATTATATAGAGACCAACCAGTCTGTGTCAGTGCCTGGTTTTTCTGGCTGCGGTAGGAGATGTAAATGTTGACAAGGGAGTATTGCTGACACACACAAGTAGGTTTGTGTGACAAAGCCTAGAGTAAGGTGTCTGTTGCTTAAGATGGTTTTTAACTAAACCTTAAATCTGGATCTTTAAACTTAAGCCTCAGCATTCTGGAGGAACAGAGTGGGATGGGAGGAAAGGAAAAAGTGGATTTTAATGAAAATCGTAAAGTACTTTGTGTTCTAACTGTGCTATCTTTGTTTGTTTTCCAGCCTCTGACATCCAGGCTTTATTATTACTATATCTTGGAGCTGGCCTTCTATTGGTCTCTCATGTTTTCTCAGTTTACAGACATTAAACGGAAGGTGAGATTAACCAGAAATGCATTAACCACTTTGCTAAATAGATAAGACTGATAGAAAATGTGAGCGTGCCTGGCCAGTAAAGCAAAAGTGTAGTAATAACTGTATTGTCTTCCTCATTCACATCTCTCTGTAGCCTCCCCCCTCCTGTAATCACTCCCCGGTCCTGGGGAAAAGGGAGGAGCAAACCTGATCCTGGTGTATCCTTGAGAGTCCCTTTAACCTTCCAGGGGAAAGAACAGAATCACTCAATACCTCCCAATAAAAAGTTATCAAATCGTTGTGTAAAAATAGATTTAATTTGAAGGCTTGCAGGGAAACATGAAAATGAGATGCTCAGAGCAGTACCTTGCTGAGCCAGGTGAGAAAATGGCGAACACTAAAGCAATAATAAATGTTTTTTGAAAGTAATTTTTCATCTGTGTGTGCAGAAGAATGATGACTGGTCACGATTGCCGGAATCTAATTCCATTGTGCTATGTTCTAGGATTTGGCTTATTGTTGCTGTTGGAAAACAGTTCATAGTAAATCATTGTTTATTGCTTCTGTTACACAAACTGCAAAGTAGGAAATTATCCCAATCCTTGCACTGACTGTTCAAAAAGAAAAGTTTGCCTGGGATTTTTTTCTGTTCTGAAATATTAGCAGATGAGGCACCACAGAATATCTTGGAGCTGCAGAAAGGGAGTGATGAACAGCATCTGTGATAGTGTTTATAGTGTTTAATTTTGTACTCTGACTTTGGTAAAGTGGATTGTATTCCCCACTGCAAGCGCGGGAAGGTACATTGACATGGAAGTGTTGGACCCAGGGGACTGGAAACCAGCCCCAAATATATGTGCATGTAAACATATTGTGTTTGATGCCCGCTGTGCTCTGGCAGCCTTTTGCACACTGACAACAGTAACAGCAGTGAACTTAAAATTTGTGCCAAGAGCTGAAAGGACTAGCAATATATCTGTGAAACTGAAAGGAGCCAAAACCAAGAGCTGTATGTTGCCTGGTCAGTCTTTTCAGTGGGGTCTGCAGGATACTTACCTTTACTCTGTGTGTGTGTGCCAAAGAGGCTGTGCTGTGCCTGTGTGTGCAGAGTTCTGACACCCCAGGAGCACAAATCCTGGGAGAGACCTTTCTGGAACCTTTAGTGATGGTGGTTGATGGTGTGCGATGAGCTGTGCTTATGTAAAGCGGAGTCAGAGCCTGAACTGAAGTAATCCTGTGACCCCAGTTTGTCAGTTTTGTGGCTCTGTTCCAAACCTTTGTATTTGTTTGACAGCCAAAGAGTCTTCATTCATATTTTTTTTTTCTGTTTCCAGGACTTCCTGATCATGTTCGTCCATCATTTGGCTACAATTGGACTCATTACATTCTCTTATATGAATAATATGGTGCGGGTTGGAACTCTGGTGCTGTGTCTCCATGATGCATCAGATTTCCTTTTAGAGGTGAGTTTCCTTTCAGATCGTTGCGTACCTAATGCTGGTGTGGTCTCAGGGGAGCAAACTGGCTTTCCCGTTCTTGATAAACTGCATTAAATATGCCATAAAACTTGTGCTGCTGATCCTGCCTTGTCAGCTTTTCCTCATAACTGCCTTAGTGCTGAGAATAATCCCTAAATGTTCTAAACTCCTTACAAATGTGATGGCTTGAGGGTTTTTGAAGCTCTACAGCCTGGTAATTACATGAGTGCACAAAGGAAATAATATTCTCATGTTTCTTGTCTCTTAGGCTGCAAAGCTTGCCAATTATGCCAAGTACCAACGTCTTTGTGATGCTTTCTTCATGCTCTTTGGTGTCGTATTCATTGTTACACGGTTGGGCATTTATCCTTTCTGGTAAGCACCTGGAGCTGTAAGGTCTTATTTGTTCTTCCAATCCTTTAAGCAAAGCCTTTATATTTGGACTCTTTGCAAGCATTGCAGCCTGTTCCTCAGGGCAGCCTGAAGCTGCAGACGACCCGAGTGCTGTTTGGAGTGGGATGTTCAATGAGGCACATGAAGAAACCTCTCAACAGCCAGCTGAGGGAGTGTGAAAAGTGACTAGAATCCTAACGCACAGCTGGCCCCTCTCTTCCCTCCACAAAGTGATGACAGTGCTCGTTAGCGGGAGCCAAGTCAGCAGTATCTGCTCTGAAAGGCTTGAAGGGTTGTTTGCTTCTCTTAAGAAGTTTTGGAAATAGTTGCAAATGAGGCATGGTCTCTTGAGGTAAACTTGATTTTTGAGTGTCTGGCTTAGTCATCGTTGCAGTTTCTGATTCCTATGACACTCGTGTCCTGTCCTTGTGTTGTGACAGTTTGGAGTCTGAACTAGGTCTTGGGTTTCTTGGGAGGTAAAACCTGGCTAAATGGCTTATAGCTAATTATCCTGTAATGAGATTTCCTCTTGCCTCCATAGGTCAGGCTTGGTGAGGTGGTAGTGTTGATGAGCTGTTACCCACCTCTTTCTGTTCAAAGAGTGTGGGGAAAATTTGGTTGCACCCGATTATTACTTAGTTTATTTTGGTTTTACTGCATATATTTATTTCCTAGGCAGTGGACAGCTTGCATTCCCGTTCTTTTGGGTGCCTTGAGAGTAGGCAGAAACAATACTTTGTTATCAGGGTTGCAGTTAAAGCTCTTGCTTGTTTTCCAGTAAATGCATCAAAGGAGTCTGCATAAGGAAGAGCTTTAATTCTTATGTCTTCACAGGCTCCTTCCAGTGACAGATGAGATAGTTGTCATTGTTTTTATTGCTGTTGTCTGTCATGAGGTGATGCTCTTGCATCATGTTATTGCTCAGCATGAGCAGGCTCCTGTAAATCTTTAATGTATTTTCCATTGGCTGTAATGTAATTCCTCAACTTTGTAGAGAAACCTGGCAAGCTCGCAGCGGTATCGCAGACCCTGTGCTCTTTCGCTTTGTGTGTATTCCCTTCCCTAATTGGTAGTATAAAACATCAACAGATCTCTGGAATTGCATTGAACTCATCCCTAAACTGGCTGCGAGTTGGATGTTTCTGTAGTTACATTTTGTCAGACTTGGGTTCTTCTCTGAAAGGCTTGTTTTTCTTTTCTTGTGAAATGTTAAAAGCTATGTGAAATTAATGACGTCTTTAAAGGTCTCTCCATACCTCCCTGCTTCATAAAATCTAAAGTGTTTATTAAATTACTTAAGTACTGGCAATAACTCCCAGCGACAAGAACAGCAAAACAGTAATGAAAGAAAGCACAAAGCTTTGTCCATAAAGCAGCTTCAGGTCCTCCAGCTTGGCAGGAGGAATCTATAAAAATCCAAGGGAAGATGGGATTGGAAGATGTCCAAGCGCACAGGGAGGGAGGGAGGCCTACTGGGACCAGAATTTCTTCCTGATATTTAAATATGGGTGAAGACTGCCCAAGTATGAACGTGTTAACTGTTGTTTTGATGACCAGTGCGCTTGACATCACTTCCTGTAAAGTTGTTATAAATGCTTGTGCTTTTGAGAAGGAAATTGGCAGCAGATCTGTGTGTGTAACTGAATCGCAGAACGTTCACATCTTCTCCTGTTTGTTGCTCAGTTCAAATGTTTCTAATTAGCTTAGTCTGTCTCCTAACTCTGGCAGGGGACTGGTGGCATCGCCGCTCTGACAGGAGCAAAGCAACAGATGCTTAAATGAGATACAAACTGTTGTGCATCTGGCCAGTCATCTTAATTTAGAGCTGGAATCGTGTTACAGCACAGCCCATCTGTAACGTGTTTCTGGGTCTTTTCTAGGATTTTGAATACAACCCTATTTGAAAGCTGGGAGTTGATCGGTCCTTATCCTTCGTGGTGGCTGTTCAATGGGCTCTTGGTAACCTTGCAGGTCTTGCATGTCATCTGGTCTTATCTCATCGTTCGCACTGCCTACAAGGCCCTCGTACGGGGAAAGGTAAGAATCCTCGTGACTGGTTTGGGTCCTCTTTCCTACAAGCCCTGCGAAGCAATCCTGAGAAACTGGGCCCTTCAGTGAGGGCTGGTGCTAGTTCTCGAGGGACTGGAAATGAGAGAAATGGAGCCCCTCTGCTATGGGGACAGGCCGAGAGAGCTGGGATTGTTCAGCCTGGAGAAAAGAAGGCTCCGGGGAGACCTTACAGTGGCCTTCCAGTATCTAAGAGACCTACAAGAAAGCTGGGGAGGGACATTTTACAAGGGGTGTAGTGATGGGATGAAAGGTAATGGCTTCAAACTGAAAGAGGGGAGATTGAGGTGAGATGTGGGGAAGAACTTGTTTGCTGTGAGGGTGGTGAGAGCCTGGCCCAGGTTGCCCAGAGAAGCTGTGGCTGCCCCATCCCTGGAGGGGTTCAAGGGCAGGTTGGATGGGGCTTGGAGCAACCTGGTCTGGTGGGAGGTGTCCCTGCCCAGGGCAGGGGGTGGCACTGGATTATCTTCAAAGTCCCTTCCAACCCAAACAATTCTGTGATTCTGTGACTTTCATCAGGAGCGTTTTGTAGAACAGTAGGTTATTTACCTTGGTTGCTCTGCAGACTCGAGTGCCAGGTGTATACAGAGACAGAGATGCTTCCTCTCTGTTCTGGCCGTGCAGGGAAATAGCGCCATTTTCCAGTACGTTGAGATGTTGTAATAATTGTGATGATGACAGACTTGGTGTGTACTTTGATTGGAGTTTAAGGTGGGAGTAGGCTCTTTTTTGAACAATCATCTAGGATGTTTTCCAGCTTTCCACCTTCAGCTGGTTCTTGGGGTGTGATGAGGGTTACGCATCTTCCACTTAGCGCTACCACAGGCTTCTGGCTGTCAGTGGAGGCCAGGCATTGGGCTCTGGCATGCAGAGGAGAAAGGGTTATCAGAAATGCAGTGGAGTTTACTGGTCGTCACTGGGCTAATGGGGTGCAGTCTAGCTTCAGTCCTGAGTATTCTAATTTTAATTTGTGTGGGGAGCCTTGGGGGGGGTGGGGGTGGAACTACAGTCGCTGGTTAGCAGCAAATGTTGCCCTGAGAATGAGCAACGCTGACTTTTGGCCGCAACCTCAGTTGCCAAGCAAAAAGGTGTAGTTCAACTGAAGTAGCATGAGACTGTAGCAAGCCTGTCTAGGAACCAATTTGACACCCAGCCAACCCATCGAGAGCAGCCACTTCCTTCACAGCTACCAGAGAGCGACAGCTGATTTCATAGCGCAAATGCTTTTTTAATCAGATAGCTGGTATTCTGATCTGAGTTTCTCTCATGGCTCTACTTTATTTTGTGTTTGACTTCTTAGCTGCCCCTACACATGGAATGTAACCTTGAAAAATATTTATATCGTATTTGTCTGTGGCAGTGATTGTTGGGGGAAGGCATGTTTCAGAGTATGCATGTGATCTTTTCATCTGTTCCCCACAGCTGCTACTGCAAATGTCTTATTTTCTGTGAGTGCAGCTGTTCCTGTATCCTGAGGTCTACACATCTTTTTTCCTTTCCTTGGTTCTCTCCTGCCCAGGTGACCTAGCCAGAGAAAGGACTCTAAGCTCTGTCTTCTTCATTCTTTTCTCCCTCCTTTTCTCTGTGCCAGATTGGAGCTGGACAGTTTCATCCTTTGCATGTAAGTGTGATCTGTGCTTCTGTTTGTTCCCTGAAGCGCACCCGTGTCTGTTCCAAGGCTGTGGTCTTGGAGCTTTAGATGGCTGGTGCTCTCTCTTGAAACGTTTCTCTCCCTGGTTGATACAGTGCCGATTTTGACAGTATGTGAAAATGCAGGTTTTTCCAAAGGTCAAAGCAGTGTCCTGGGGTTTGTTCTTATCTGCTGTCAGCTGCCTGCATAACCTTCACCTTTCTGCTTTTATATGGCCACAGAGGCTCTGCTGTCTGTCCTTAGCGCTCACTAACACTCTGCTGAGTGGAAGAGGGCAGGAGAAATGCAATGCTTTTTTGAAAAGGAAAAGAACAGCCACTTGTCCCACAAATAATGGGAAAAATTTCAAGGGATTTCTGCTTCCTTCCAGTGACCCTTTGAACTTCTAACGTAGCAGGAGAGTGGGGAAAGATATCAAAAAGTTCTGGCAATAGACAGAAGCCAGTACATCCAAGGGCCTGTCAAAACCAACCCTGGAGATCATTAACTTTACCTGGCTTTTGGCCAGATCTTCCCTTGAGTTCAAAAACTTCCTGCCTGGTGCTGTTGGAAAGCCCTAAGCGTGACTCAAAGCAAGCAGAGTCAAATGAAATCCTGAAATCCTTGGAAAGGTGCTAGCCACAAAGTGCTTGCACATGAAGTAAATGAGGGCTATTAGTGTGGAGAGCCTGCCCTGGAGTACGCCAAGCACGGCCGTGCCGCAGTCAGGCTCTGGCTCCCGGCCACCAGCCAAGGTGTTTGTTTGCAGTGAGGGCCGGGTTCGGGACCTCGTCCCTTCTCCTCCCGGAGCCGTTGGCTCTGCAGCGCCGGAGCACTGCCCTCCCGCGGCACCCCGAGAGCTGGCACCAACCTGCGCCTGGATCCGCTCTGAAAGGCTCAAAATCCCACGTACAAATCAAATTCAGCTGGATTTGCAGTCTTTTACCTAAAGCCATAACTCTGTAAGGCAGATCTAGATCTCTGGGCTGAGATGCTGCTTCTTTTCCAGAACGGGTGTTTGCTGGATCAGATAGTTGTCTTTGTTCTACAGCCCACTGTCCGAACAGGTTTTGTTCGTAAATGAGTTCTCAGGTATGAACCACAAGCTGTGAAAATGGGAGGCGCTTTGTGCAGACAGTAATGAGATAAATATAGCTGGTTAATTTTTAAAATATCAAAGCCGCTCCCTGTAGGACAAAATGTTCTCTCTAAAACTGACATATACATGTTTTTTGGTCATCGTACCCACTGCTGATTATGGTGTGAAAAGTTTTTTGATTCAAAACAAATCTGTTTTTTGCAAAAGTGGCCTTTAACCAATCTAGAACACAGGGAACAACCAACGATCTGTGGTGTCCTGATCTGGTGAGAGCAAAGGAGGTGTAGTGCTTTCCCAGATGTAGAGTATTTGGAAAACAGGACTCCTATTCCCAAATCATAATTTTCAATGTCTGTGTCTTGCATTCTGTATATGATGACAGACTCCTCCTTGTGAGTGAGTTTGAAGTGTCTCAGGATCAAACACAGAAAGAAGCTGGTTAATCACATGAACACAACCTTTTAACTACTGTTTTCTGTGACTTTTTCAACCTCCCTTCTCCCCTTTCCACTACCAAATCTCATTTGACATGTTTAGGTATCAAAAGATGACCGCAGTGACGTAGAGAGCAGCTCTGAAGAGGAGGATGTGACTTCCAACAGCACAAAAGGAGTTTTCAGCACTTCAAGTAACGGCTCCAACCGCATTAACGGCCACGTGGCTAGTGGCCAGTGGACAGAAGAGGAGTAAGGCCGTGAGTTGGCCTTGAGCAAACACGAACTTATCTTTAAATATCTAGATGTGTTGAGCTCCACATTCCCAAGTGATCTTTAATCAAGATACCCCTTCCCCAGAAACCCCCAGCAAATCCGAAATGGGCACAATCCAGACCGGTCAGAGGCTTTGCACAACAGAAGGGATGAAGCCAATGACTGGGGCAACAACAAAGCTGCAGATTTCACTTTAAGCCATTTTGTACTTAAATCTTAGTCCCATTGGTATTTGCGGAGGTGTCTTTGTGACAAACTGGTTTTTACTCAACTCAAGGCGGAACAAGTTCGGGCCAGGCTGGCTGCCGACCACAGGAGGGTTTCGGTGCCATTTCGGTGATGGTTTGCTCCAGCGCCGGTTCAGCAGATCTCCTCTATGCACTCCAGAACGCAGGGCCCCGCAGTTCCCCGTCCCAACTACCCTGGCTGGAGCAGAGACTCTTTCTCTCAGTCCTGCTGTGAGCGCTCTGGACTACAGCTTGGAGTGGACTGTGCTACACCAGAAATGTTGCTCTGCCTCGCCATCGGGGTGCTAAGGAGATGATCACTTCTATCTCTGCTGTCACGAGGGACCAGGCCAGCGTTCGCTGCCTCTTTTGGTGCTGCAAGCCCCTCTGAAGTCTCGACTACAGCCTTCTGAAACGGGGAGGGGGGTGGTTTATTGCCTCTGAGACAACTATCACAATACAGGCCTTTTTTTTTTTTCTGTAGCAAGTTGTGAAGACTTTTTCTAGACCCACTGGATACAGTTGGCTAAGCGGGGACGTGAGGGCAGACCAGTACTGGTGGGCTGTGTTTAACTTGCCACAAAGTAAGATGATGTTTCAGTCCTGCTCGTCTGTGCTGCGAGGGAGAAGTGGATGTTGCTGCTGTGATTTTGCAGCTGCGGAGGAATGGCAGGGCTGGAAAGGCAGCCACAGCATAGGCTTTGCTTCTTTATTTTTACTCAATGGTACTTGGGGGCAATGGAAGGCCTGTGTGTCAATCATGAGCAAAATTTTGGAAAACTTCTTGAGTTGTTACCATTTTATACCATTGTTTACTCTTATCTCCGATTAAAAGATGCTTCAGAAACTTGGTTGATGCGTTTCATCTTAAGGAAATAAAATCATGGAGACCGTAGGCCTCTCTCCTGTCATTCTGGGCTCCGAGAAGCCAGTTGAAGCTGAGGGGGGCCCTGTTGGCGCCGGTGGGGGCAGAGAGCACGCAGCACCACAGCTGGCCCTTTCCACACGCTTTTATTGTGCTCCGGCTCCTCCCCCCGCCTGGGCAGCGCCGTGGGGCCCTCTCCCGCCCCTGCTCCAGCGGGGAGCCGCGGGGCCGGGGCCCGGGCCGCCCTCAGTTCTCGGGGCCGGCGGCGGCGGCGGCCTGCCGCTCCTGGCGGCGCTGGAGGAGGCGGTAGGCCCGGGTCCCGCACAGGTATCCGCCGTACAGCGTCAGCAGCGCCATGGAGCCGGAGAAGGCCTTGTAGCCGAAGTCGGCCAGCTGCTTGGCGGACACCATGGCTGCGCCTGCAACAGAAGGCGGCGGTCAGCGGGGCCGGAAGCGCTCCCTCCCCCGCCCGGTCCCGCCGGGAGCCCCCGTCCCCCTCCCTCCTCACCCCCCCGTACCTGCTCCGTGGGACTCCGGTACCCCCGGCCTGCGGCTCCGCTCGCTTCCGGCCAGCGCCCCGCCTTCGCCCGCCACGTGGCTGCCGCGCTGCCCGCTGGGATGTGTGGTCCGCCGAGGCGCGGGCGGCGGCGCCCCCTGCCGGCGGGCGGCGCTCTTCCACCTCAGGCGGCCATGGCGGCCCGCCGGGTCACGGCTACGGCCGGGCCGGGCTGCCCGGGCCCGTTCTCCTCTGGCCTTTCGCCGTGAGGCACACCGCAGCGGGATGCGCGGGGCTGAGGCTCCGGCAGCCCTGAGGGGACCATCTTCGGCTGCACCGGGGATGGAGCGAAGGCCGCGCCAGTCTTGCGCCAGCCCTGAGGCCCCCACAGGCCTCGCCACCCTCCCCGAGGGCCCAGCCCGCGCTCACCGCCGGAGAGGCTGCTTCCAGGGACTGCTGGAGGCCGCGTTCCTCCGAAAGCGGCTGCTGGCACCCCCGCAGAGCTCCTTGCTCTGGCACTTGAGGAGCGCTGCCCCGGCACTGCTCTGCCCCGCCGGCTCTGTCAAGCGCTGAGGCTGCAGGAGACAGGCCACCCCCCCCTCGCCGCCCCCGTCCTTTCCCCAGGCCGCTGCACAGCAGCAGCTCCGGCGGCTGCAGCGTCCTGCAGAGCCAGGATGTGCTGAGGCTGCAGAACATAACTCCAAATGGCAAAGGGAAGACTTTTTATAGCTCGTGCACTCCTCTGGGGTGTCTAAAAGCAAGAGGCTTGTGCACCAGCCACCCCCAGGTGGGACCTGGGACCTTCAGCAAACGCTGTGAGGGCCTGCAGGGACTTGGGCGCTGCCAGCAGCGCACAGCACCAACGAATCCTGCATGAAGCACTTCCACGGCAGAGGAGCTAACAGCTAAATGCAAGTCCCATTCTGGATCCTGCTGCAGCTCCAGGCAGGTGCTGGGAAGAGTTTAGGAAGCCAAGGTGAGAGACTGCTCTGTGTGTAGGGAGGAGGCCTGAGAGACCCTTGCTCCTGTGTGGGCCTCGTGTCCAAACGCTTGAGCTGGGATTCCTGAAGCCCTTCAAGACAATGGGAACCAGAAGTTGTGCCAACCCTGCAGAACCACGCTGGACTTCCTTTATACTCCCTCCAACCTCAATAAAGTTCCTCATTAGGGGAAGCTGATTCTGTCTACTTTCTTTACAATAGCTCAGTTGAATTTAAAGGTCGTAGGGTGCCTAGTGAGAAAGCGTGTCTAATAAAAGGCACAGAAACAACTGCAGCGCCAGCAGATTAAATTCCCCGAGCAAGAGGCTGAGCGGAGGGCTAGCGGTCCTGGAAAGGTCACTCAGTACAAGATGCATTTCAAAGAAAGACGGGGACAAGGCAAGTCCAGGAAAAGCAGTTGGGAAGAGATGAATAAAACACCACCGCATGTCCCAAGAAACCAAGACATCAGAGAAGGGGAGCCCTGGGGTACGTGGGGCACAGCGGGGTCCTGGCCCGGCTCCTGCAGGCCCCAGGTAGAGGTGTTAGGATTCCGTACCCGGTTCAGCACTGCAGTCTCAGCCCTCTTCTGTCCTACAGCCAAACTTCAGCACTGGAACCGCTGCTGAGAAAAAGGAAGTGGGACATTGCGTTGTGTTGTGACTGAGCAGTGACCTGTGGGGGCATTCTTGCTGTTTCTGGGACAGCACACGAGGGTACAGAGCCAGGCGGGAGCTGACGGTGCCCTGTTCTGCGCTCAGCCAGCCCAGCAGGCACCAGCCCAAAGACAATGATGCACAGGAGCCACAGAGCAAAGAGCATGTTCCCCCTTCTCCTCTCCAAGTTTATTATTAATTTAAAGGTTTGTAAAGTACACTGCTGGTCAGAAACCCGGTGGTACTAGGGCCCGGAACGGGGGTGGACAGCGAGATCTGCAGCAGCTCCAGCCTGCCAGTCCAGACAGGGATCAGTGAACCGCTGGACACGCTGGCCTGAGCAAACACTGGCCAAGTGAGCCAGCTTCAGAGGACCAGAGAGGCATGTGGCCGGACAAGGGGCAAGTTTCAAAGGCACAACACAAGGCATGAGACCTCTGTCCTCTCCTGTGATGTTGGAGGTCTCCCTGTACCTCCTGCAGATCACATGTCCATGGCTGCCCCTTGTGCCAGCGGGCAGTTTCCAGCACCTTTGCAGGAAGGGCAGCAGGCAAAGTGTGGAACCTGCTTTCTTAGCTCCTGTAAAACCATGTAGAGGCAAAGACTGGGCTAAAGCACAGACTGGAGCAAGTCAAAGAGAAGGCAGAAAGCTGCTGTGGATCATTCATCTAAAAGCAACATGCCCCAGCTGCTTTGTCAGGTAACACTGCCAAGGGCTGCACAGCCTGCCAGCGGCTCAGAAGGACTTCAGGGCAGTTGGCCCCTGCACTGCCAAAGCCAGCCAGAGGACAAACCGTAGGAGGGAGAAAGGCTGCCTGGGGAGAGGAGTCAGTGGGCATGGAATCAGCACAGGCAAATCTGTGACAACAGGGGAGTTCCCCGGGTGCAGGGGCCAGGTTTGATTGTGAGAGCAAAAAAATCTAAATAAGCAAGCTGTACAGTCTCACCCTGGGGCTGCCCTCACGTGTGAAGCACTGGCTGAACCATTTATCAGGAGCAGCTGGCAGTGGCTGGAGAAACAGCACATAGCAGGGTGGAAAAGAATGCTATTTTCTGTGCTGGTGCTTCTTAGAAAGGGTGATCCTCAGCCCCTTTGAAAGTCCATAGGAGCTTCACTTGCCCTGGTGGAGCCTGGCGGGGAGCTGTGCCCTCTCCACAAGACAGTTAAGCCAAAAGCAACAGCAGCGAGCAGAGTGGCCCCAGGGGGCTAAGAGCAAAGCTTGTCCTCCCAGGCAGTGCCTCCTGCACAGCCCGTATCAATCAAGATGACCTGGCAGAGTCTCTCCGAGAACTGAATCCATCACAGCAAGAGAAAGTGAAAGGAGGAAGACGCTCAGCTCCACTCGGGGCAGACCCTAGAGAGCGGCAGAAGCTAAACGAGCCCTTCAAAGAGAGGGAGATCAGCAGGTACCTCTGTGCAGATGCCAGGCTCAGGCTGGCAGTGTCCAGGGCTGAGAAAGGGAACCTCTGCCCTTCCAGCACTCTGCAAAGGCTCCCAGGAAATCCAGACTCCTTACAAAGCTGTAGCATCAGAGCAAGTTGGTGCAGGCAGAAGTTCCCCACTCTTCTTGGCAGGATCAGTGGTGTCGCAGGCAGAGCCCACTTACTTGTGCTCAGGGTGGTTCTGGAGACACTTGATGACATCTGTAACAGGTTTGCCCTCGTAGCAGATCTGATACACAGCTGTGAAGAGGGGGAACCTGCGGGCAAATGAACAAAGTCACCCCCCCGCACTGTCACCGGAGCTGGCAGAGTCAGAGCACCTTGACTTCTTTTGTGACATGTGGGACCACTGGGCAGGAGCGGGTGGGACAGTGGCATGGTGCCACATCCAACAGGCCACTCCTGCCCAGCTGGCTTGATGTGGGCAGTGCAGGGATTCACTCGAACAGCAGGGACACTAACAGTGGGTTTTCCCTCCCACGGCTGCAGGAAAGATCCCAGCCCCACCCCAAAAGAGCAGACAGGAGAGATGAGAGCACTCACTTCTCCACTACGTTCTTGCTTTTAAGGATGCGATGCAGCTCAGCAGACGTCTGGGGACCCTGCAGCTTCTGCCCATTCAACATCTCCTTTTCCAGCTCCTCAATAGACTGAAACAACCCAACAGTCAGGCAGCTGGACCCTGTATCCCCATCCGCTACCCCACCTTTCTTCCCTGGAGCCAGGCTGCGGCACTCGGCAGTGAAGGCAGGATGCCATGGCTCTAATTGGGTCCCTCCTGCTGCCAGCTCAGCAGGTTAATGCAGATCTCAATGCTGCCTGCTCCCTGCTCTGTGTACCTTCCCGCTCCCCACTCCGTGTACCTTCCTGCTCCACGTACCTTCCCAGTCTTGGCAAAGGCCTCAGCCACCTTGCGGTTGCGGCCACCGTAGCAGGTAGTGATGAGGTCGGCGACTCCGCAGCTCTCCAGGAAGGTGGAGGGGGAGACAGGGCCCTTACAGAAGAGTTTGGCAAAGCCAATCATCTCCATCAATCCCAGACGTATCACAGCAGCCTTCGTGTTGTCTCCATAACCAAGTCCATCACAGAAACCAGCTCCTACAGCCACAATGTTCTGGAAAACAACAAGAGCATGGAGGGATCTGTTCCCAACAGAGCTCGGGGCTTTGCTGTGTCCACAAGCTGCCTGTGTGATCCCCGGCACAGGCTCCTGCCTGCGCCAGTGATCGTCATCCCTCCAAGCAGCTGAACAGGACACATCCACACTTCCCTCCAAAGTCTGGCTTTTGACCCAATGGTCTCAGCAATCCACAGCGCAATATCCAGTGGAGTTCATTCAACTGGCAGCCTCCTCCTCAGAGCTCCCTGCAGTGTCCTAGAGAACTGCAGGCTTTGCTAACCAAGACCCCAAACCCCGGTGAGGGGCTCCCCCACCTTGAGGGCCCCGCAGATCTCTACGGTGTCAGCTTCCTGCACCACCGTCACCCGGAAATTTGGGGTCTGCATCAGCTCCTTCAGTATCTGCCCGTGCTGCGCATTCTTGCAACCTGATGAGACAAAGGGAGAAGGAGGAAGATGATGGGGGAGACCCTGCGGTAGGACTGTGCTGCTCTCCTGCTCAGCGGTGCGTTCCTGCAGCATAGCCCCTGCAGCTGGTGCAGCGAGAGGAACCTATTGCCCAACTGATGGATGTTGCTAAACATTTGCAGGTCCACAGAGGGCCAAGCACACATTGCCTAGCAGATAAGCAAGGTTCAGCCTTGGAATTCCCAGGAGATGGGGACAATCCCTACTGCTGTGTGGAGCAAGACAGAAATGACATGCCCAGTAGATTAAAGGCATCTTCAGAGGTTACAGATTTGGGTTTGGAGGCTGCTGTTCTCCCCGTTCCTTCAGCATCCTGCACAAGAGCGTTTGTGTGCTCACAGTGATAGCATGCTCTGTTACACCTCCCTGGTCCCTGCAGCCTCCTGCACAGCATATTTGCTTTTTTTTTTAAAATACAGACACTTTGAATCCTGTAACTTCTAACCCAGTGAACTCTTCTGTTGGTTTTGGCTGCTGTGCATGATTCACAGCGTGGAGGATGGCAGGAACAGTCACCAGATGAACTTTCGGGCAGCCCTGGCTGGCAGTAACATGAGATCCATGCGAGCGTCCCTGGGAGCCCAAGGAAATGAAGGTAGGAACGCTGTTTCCTAAAGGGTCTCTCAGTGTCCACCCCTTTCATTTGTGGCAGCAACTACCTGGTGCTCAGGCTGGCGAGGAGCTTTTAGACACACAACTCTGTTTTTAATGAAGCGAGCAATCACATCATAAACCCTGTGAATGAGCTCCTACGGAGTCTCTGTGCCTCCACAGGGAAAAAGGGCAGGCTCGCCCTAGGCAGCAGTCGTTTGAGCTGCACCACGCTCACCCCTTTGCCTCTTCCTGCTCATCAGAAACGAAGGCTGCTAATGAGGAGGGCTGCTGGCTCCTTACCGATGGTTGTTTCACAGAACTTCTCTCCTGCCACTTCATTAGCAATGTTGGCCCCCATGAGGACGCTCATCTCGATTCCCAGTTTCTCATGGATGATGTCTGAGATCAGCCTCAGCCCATCTGGTCCTTCGTCCACCCCCTGAGAGGCCACCAGGGACAGAGATGAGGACCTGCCCCCCAGGAGACCTGTCCCCCCGCCCTGATCCTGCTATTCCCTGTGCTGCAACGCTCATCCCAGCAGCCCCCCCGTGCTCAGCTGCACCCCACTCCTCACAGTGCTTGAGATCCCCCACATGCCTTCTTCCTTCTCCACCAGGACACCTCCAACCCCCCATCAAGACTCTGCCCCCACTTCCCACTCTCCCCACATCCCCCCATAACCCCGGAGCCCAGTTTCTGCTCCAGAACCCCAGGATTGCCCTCGCAGCCTCTCCGAGCCCCCGGGGCCCAGTGCCCCAGCACACTGCCTGCTCCCCCTGCTCATACCTTGATCAGCGACAGCCCAACAGCATCTTTCTTCACGTGGCCCTTGAGCTGGTCACAGACTTTGCGGATAAACTGGTGGGGCACCACGAACAGGAGGATGTCAGCCCCAGCACAGGCTTTCAGCAGGTCTGGCTCTGCTACCTGAAGAGAGTATGGCTGTCACTGGGGTCTTGTGCCTGCGGGAAGCGTGTCCTGAACCCAGGACAAGGGGAGCAGGGGCTTGAGAGCAGCTGTTGGGAGCTTCCCTGCGAGGGTAGGAAGGGCACAGAGACATCCCCGAGGTCCCCTTCCAGGGCAGAGGGGCTGGAGCAGAGCAGGGCAAAAGCAGCCTGAGCTGGTGCCACAAGAGCTGGGGTTGTTCTGGGGACCCCAGCAGGCCAGTGCCGGCCGAGGGGCCGAGCGTGCAGCCGTGGGACCGCAGCCCCCGGGCTCTCAGTGTGCGGCTGATGCCAGCTCGCAGGCGGCCACATGGCCTCGAGCCCAGCCTGTGGGGTGCCAGAGAGCGGGCAAAGATGGGCAGTGAGAGCAGCCAGGGCTGCAGCTCGTCCAAGCACGGATCAAGGTCACCGGGAGGGTGTAACTGAGGCCGGTGCAGCCCGGTGCATCCCCTGCCTTCACACACCGGTGCCCAGGACGCCAGCAGAGCTATTTATTACCTCTCACCAGCGCCTGGCTGTCGGCAGCAGACCTTGCGCTCAGCGGAGAGGCTGCCGTCGGGCCACACTCACCACGTTGGGGGGCAGCTTGTGCCCTGGCAGGTACTTGACATTTTCGTGCTCGGTGTTGATGATGTCGGTGAGCCGCCGGCCGCCCACCTCCTCCTCCAGCACCCACATGTTCACCTGGTTCTCGAAGGTGCTCAGCCGCGCCGCGTTGCTGCCGGCGATCTTGGCGATGGCCGAGCCCCTGCGTGGGCAGAGCAGAGCCGTAGGCAGCGGGCACCGCGGCCGCTGGCACCAGGGAGCCCAGTGCACCGTTGGTCACTGGGGGTCCTGGTGAAACGGGGACCGTGGGGCACCGGGGAAGGACGGGGGAGAAGAGGGGACCCGGGGGGCCGGGCAGCGGGCGCTCACCAGTTGCCAGAGCCCACGATGCAGACCTTCTTGCCACCCATGGTCGGGGAGCCGGGGCACTGCGCAGCGCTGAGCCCGCCGATGGTATTTCAAGGCCGCCCGGAGCAGGGGCGGCCCCGTCCCGCCCCCGGCCCCGCCTGCCCCCGGGGGAACCGGGCACCGAGCCCCGGGGCGGCAGCAGAGCCGCTGCTCGGTGGGCGGCCGCAGGGGGCTGCGCTGCAGGTGCGAACCGCTGCCCTGAAGCAAAGGTGAGACAGCTCAAACCCCAATCTCGGCAGAACCAGGAGTGGTGACCGCGGAGCCTCCCCCCGCCCTTCTCCGCACAAAAGGCGTTTTATTTCCCCCCCAAGTAAGAAACACGACCCTTGGGGCTGCAGCCCCGGCCCACGGCTCCTGCCCTGATCTCTCAGCCCTGAGCAGCAGCACAAACTGCCCTTTCTTCTGTCCACAGAGGATCTTTCCCTTGCATCAAGGGCTTACAGGTTTTCCGTAGAGCGTTAACGTTTCTACTTTTACAAACAAGGCAGGGTGAAGAAACTCATGCCCCTTTTGCACAGTTTTAAACCCTTGCATGTAAACCTTAATACAGTTAACTCAAAATTATGCCTGACTCCCATGGGGCTTGTAACAGGCTGTCACAATTCTGCAAGGCAGCAGAGTGTGGAAACTGGCCCGTCCACATGGATTTTATCAGCAGCTTGGCCACTAGATTTCCAGTTTTGCTTAAGTTACTTTGCTTGTTTACCACAAAAGCACTTTGCAAAGGCTGAGCAGACTCTGGGAGCCAGGAGATCCATACATGAAAGGCTCTCTATAAAAGGCCAAACTATGAAGAACATTTTTCTCTGCAGTCTCTTAACCCAGTTGGCTTCCTTAAAAATAAAAAAAAAAAAAAAAAAAGAAAAAAGGTGGAGATAATCCTGTCCCTTCCCAGGCAAGTAAATGAACTGTCATTCACCAAGGCAGCTGCAGAGAGAAAGCGAGCTGTCAGCGCAGAAGGAGGGAGGACGGCTTCCTTCACAGGAGGCTTTTATTAAAACTGGGTGACGTCTACAAGGATACAGTACAAAAAAAAATTTTGGTCCATGGAAAAAAACATAATATTCAGTTAAGAAAAGCAGTTATTCTGCCACAGCTATGTTTGCCTACGCAGTACTCAGCATCCTTCACGTGTGATTGCCCTGAGGAGGCAGTGGGCTGCTTCACCAGCACCAAGACCTTCACCCCAGTACCACAGAGGAGCCGTTTCAAAGGGGGCAAAGGAGAAGGGAGGTCGAGAGTCTATTACTCACAGACATGTAGTAACACAGACATGAGGAGTAGGGCCACCCAGGCTCCCCATTTCTTAGCAACCTTCCCGACCACACCAAAGCTGGGTGGGGGGATGAGGGGGGCTTGTCAGTAACGTGTTTTTGCAGCTATTCCAAGAGAATACGACCAACTTTCAAGTCCATTTGCATTACAGTCCCGAGAAGAAATACTGAGATCCAGGTTCAGAGAAGCCATTCTCTTACCCCTGGCCACTAGTTCGCTAGTAATTCATCCATAAAGAGGCATCTGGGCTGCTACTCCCCACGGTAGAGAAAAGCTACTTGTACATTCCTGAACCATGCTGGGCCTTACGGCAGCCCCAGAACCTAAAACTTGACTAAAAACCACAGGAGCTTCAGCAGAGAAAAAACCTGCTCAACTTGGGTATGCTGGAGCTACGTCCATCCCCAAGGACTGTCCCATTACACCCCCAGTTCCACAAGGAGCCTCTGGTCCCCGCAGCAAGTGACACAGGTAGCTGTCCCAAAGGAATGAGCCTACAGCACTGCGGCCTGGCACAATTCCACCAGGCAGTTGCCACATCCCCTCTCTCTGCTACAGGGAAAACAAGCAGGTTTGCTGGAACTCCAGCTGTAGGACTTTTGAAGTGCAGGGGAATCTCACCACTGCAATGGTTCCACACCCCCACAGTAAACCAGCGCCTCAGCTCCCCTGTGACCCCCGCCTGGGACAGTCTGTCAAAGAACACAAAGGGAACAAGGCAGGGAAAAAGGGACAAGGGAAGAAGCAATTCTCTACGCAGTCCAGGAACTTCCTCAAGGAGGAGAGTGAGCTGTGAGGCAGCCCAGTGCAGCAGCACCCCCGAGCGAGGGAGGGAGGGCGGGCAGGGAGGTATCTCAGCTCATGGCATCCTGCCCACTACGTCTCCTGGCACCTTGCTATGGAACCAGGCAGGGGAGAGACCAGCCACAGAACTCACGGCAGCTCCAGGCTCCCCGGAGCCAGCTCTCGTGTGCCACAACTAGACGCTGGTTGGGGAGGGATGGGCTGTGGTGTCTGAACTTGAGAAAGGCTCCAAGGCAGCAGTCGTTCTGGCTATTGGGGACACTATGGGCAGTGCGGAGTCGAGGGGAGGCTCTCAGAAGCCTTGGGACTGACACGGCAACAGTCAAGAAGAAAACCAGGTAGAAATGTGTGCTCATTGGAGCCTGTCTGCTCGCCACACCCCAGAAGACCCCAGGTGTCCTGGAGCTGCCCCAACAGGGACAATGCCAGGATGAATAATGATGCGGGCCTCGCTGCTGGAGTGGGATTATGTGAGCCTCAACAGCGTACTCTGCAGCTCTGTCTCCACAAATAGCTGTGATGCCTTCTGGCTGGGGAGAAGCGGAGCAGTCTATGTGTTACGGATTCCCAGGGCCTGCTCCAATTCCTGCCGTCTTTGTTGCACCTGCAAGAGAAGCCAGAACACCAGCATTAACATACTCAGACGGTGCAGCACCACAGCACCCGAGTAACACGGGACCCAGCCAGAAAAGGGTAAACTCAAACTGGGACCAAGATGCACCAGCCGTGTCTACAAGTGAAGCTCAGCACTGCCGCTTTCCACCACAGCAAGGAGTGACAGGTAGGTACTCAGTGCCACTGGGGACCCCTACTCAGGGACACTCACCTTGGAGTAGAAGTATCTGCACACGGCTTCCTGAGCCCACGGCTGGAAGTAGAACTCGGCTCTACGCTCCTCTTCAGGATTCCCAACAACATCAGTCATTGTCTGGAGAGCACAAAGGACAAAACAGTTCAGGGAGTGCAAAAGCTCTGGCTGTGCTGAGCAAACCCACCCCCTCCCCTTTCCTCACAGACATTTCAGTACAGTCAGGTCAGGTTCTTACGCTTGACTCCAATTCCAGCCTCGCTTTCTGAGCAGGAAATTGCCTCTCTCTCTCTCTGTGGGAGCCGGTTATAATGAGGGAAGCGCGTGACTGCATCCACCTTCCACACAAAACTTTTACCTTTAAATCGCGGCACTGGGACTGTAGCCAGTCGTTGATGAAGCCCTGAGGATCTCGGGCAAAACTCAGCATGAACTCCCGCTGGGTCTTCAGCTGGTTAATTGTCTCTATTGTTTCATGAATCTGAAGGAGATAAGCACAGCAACTAAACTGCTGAATAGGGGAAAAAGTCAGACAGAAACATCAAGAGACCCACCAAATTCTTATACTCCCTGGTTGACTTATACCCCTCAGACAGGATTTTCAATTCCCAGTTTCCTGCTCTAAATATTAGCAATTTTCCCACTGACCATTTGCTTTAAAACTACGCTTCCAGGTAAAGCCACCCATTTGTAAGCATGGCTGACCCCACTCCGGCTTCCAAAGGCACAGCAGAGCAAAGCTGAACTCCTGGTCCTGTTCAGGGCTCACCTGCTCCAGAGACACTTTCCTCCCCAGCCCTGAAGGAGCTTTTCCTACCTTGTTATCCAGAGCAGCAATTTCCTGTTGACTGGCTGTGGAGAGCAGGAAGGAATTCATCTGAGTTTTCAAGGTATCATCCACCTCCACGTCAATGTCATAGCAAGCTGTTTTCTTCTGGTCATTTGGGTCAACACTAGGGGCATCCACAAGAAAGAAGCCAATATAAGTAGAATTTGCATTCTTGTAGCTCCTCTAGGATGAGGCAGGATATGGACCGCAGGCAGGGACAAGCCAGGCCAGCGTTAGCTTCAGCTCTAACGCCAAGCAGCAAAGCGCCACTGATGGCTTTGCAGCACAAGAACTGAGCCATTGCTCCAAGCAGATTTCCATCTACAAAAGCGTAAAGCAAAGGACAGCATGAATGTGGGAGTGCCTCGTGGAAAAGAGGGATGTGGTAAACGAGAGAGGCAGCTGTTCTTGTACAAAGAAACAGCAAGAGGGAACACGGGAACTGCTGCTGAAAATCAGAACATATTACATCGTCTTCCTGTGCCAGCCTCGTCCATCCCTTCTACTCTTAGAAATACAAAGTTAAGTGAACAAGTCTCACCTGATCACATGATTAATGATGATCGGTTCCGGGGGCATAAGCAACGCGTGAAGCCTTTGTGGGATTTCAGAAAACTTCATCCGCTGAGATTCAAATATCTGTGACAAAAACACAGGGCTAAGGAAAGGGATGGGAGCTCAGGGCCAGCGGTCACTGGCTGCTGACAGAGGAAAAACTGAAACAGTGGCTCGTTCCAGCCACACAGTTACCTGCTGGAGGTATTTGTCACAGATGACATACTCCCGCTCGTGGGGGTCCTGGAGCTTGTGGGTCTTGATGTATTGCCACAAGGCCTGGATGATCACTGGGCGGGTCTGAGTGTGAATCCCCAGGAGACGAGCCAAGCGGGGATCTAGTTTGAACTGGGGAGGCTGAAAGGAACAGCACAGAAAGGTGAGATGGCCACAGGCACAGCTGTGACACAGTACACACCCTGCGCCGTTACTTCTGACACCTTACCTGGTAATCCAGCATCAGAAGGACAGTGCAGCGCACATTTACATCTCCTGGCCTCTTCACCTGGAAGCCATCCGTCTCCTGAGTTGTAGCGGTCCTGTGCCACTGAACAGGAGAGGGCATTTAGAAGCACCCCCACGCTGGGTTCCCTCTGCTCCTGCTGCTTGGCACCCAACAAGCTTGTCAGTAAATCCCACCCACCTCGAGAAAATTCACCTCATTTCCACTCACAGCTTGAAACAAGGGTTCAGACTCCCAGCAAGTCAGAGGAAAAGCTGAGATAAGAATTCAAGAGCTCCTGGCCCCCAGCCACTTGTTCAAGCCTTAAGTATCCCCACCTCTCAAGTTACAAGTGGAATACAAACTCTATCTGCTGAAACACCAACCCATTTTTAGAGGTAACACAGGAAAAAGAAGCTCACCTCTACTAGGTGATTGTCAGGGCCATACAGGTCTTTATCAAGTTCAATGACCAGAGATTTAAAGAAGGATGAGAACTTTCTTTTCTGCTTGGTGGCATCATATTTGGACAAAGCAGACTGCAAGCAACACAGGAAGGAAAAGCGTTAGGACAGCAAGTCTCAGCACTCAAGCACAGCCACCGTGCACGACAGCGTTCCTTTAAGTTCTGAACACCTAAATTCACCAACATGTGCTTGAAAAATCAAGTTCCAAGTCAGAAAGTGCAAGACTGGAGTTAAAGATGAGCTTGCAGGAATTAAATCACTCAGCAATTACATACAACGCAAGTGCCCTGGTCCTCAGAGCCAGGGTGCACAAGTGCCACTGATCGGCTCTCACCATTCATTCTTATAGTTCTAAGAACTTTGTATAACTCGTGTCCTGCCATGGGGACACCCATCGGTCTCCAAGTTGGGCTCTCCGTCTCTTCACCATCAGACTCCTTAGAAAACAGAGATGAAGGATGATATCAAGCCCCTTAGCTATGCTCTCAGACACTAGGAAACTGGTTTCATCGCCAATTCCAGACCTGTAAAGTCACCTCTGTGGGTGGGTGTTCCACACTTACATCTTCCAGCAGCCGTCCTTCCACCCGAAGCTCCCAGGAGGCGACTGTTCCTTCACCATCCTCTGCATCCGACTTGGCTGGATTGAAGGTATTGGAGATAAAAATACGTAGCTTTCGTTTTTGCTAAGAGAAAAAGCATCAGCTCAATGTTAATTCTGAAATCTTGCTGTCTGTCTTACTTATGTTTTGCTAAAACTAAGCTTAATGTTTTTAGCTGCCTCATATTCCCCCTCTCTCAGGACAGACAGCAAGGAAAGAGCCATTTCTGGTTCCACTCCTTGGTCTGGAGCATTAGGATTCCTGATAGGCCATGCTCAGAGGGATGTGACCCAAGCTTCAGTGCCCTCCTGCTCTATTAACTAAAGTAAGAGCCTCCAGACCTTGCTTACGATCACCACGAAAGCAGCTCTCCCCCACCTTAATGGGTCGCTTCAAAGCCTCCTGGATATCCAAGCGCTTCCTCATGATCGTCTGGTCCAACTTCCTTTCAAAGGCCAGCAAGTCCATATAGGCCTGAGACTCGGGTACAAGTTCCCGGATCTAGAGCCAATCAAGAATGCAAATCACCGTCAGCTCCCCCTCACCTCTCCACTCTGCTCTGTACCAACACAGGCTGCGGCTGCGTGTGCCACTCACCCTCTGAGGTAGAATTTTGTCAGCCATCTTCTTCTTTTTAGCGCTGTTAAGGAAGCAGATGCACACGCAGGCATTAAAATAGCAACCACTTTGTGCAAGTGAACTGCCGGCTTTCAGGAAGGGAGCAAGACGACGGCTTATTCTCAGGCTCAGTGCTGCGGCATTACCCCTGGCTCAGCCTTGGGCCTGGGCTCCCACTTTCAGAGGCAATTATCATTACCATCAGCGCAGAGTCAGGCTCTCTATTCCCCACAGCCCCTGCCAGGCCTTTGGCACTGCAGAGCTGAGGAACCCTGCGGCAGTGACATGGACCGATCACCTGAACGTTTCTCATCCCCTACGAGAGCTCTGAAAGCGGAGTTACATCCAGTTGGAAAGGGTGCACTGACATAATGACTCCCTACCTCCATTAGCTTTAGACTGACTTTTCTAAGAGATGCATTTTAAATCAAGGATGAATTACCACTGTTAGAATCATGGAACCATCAAGGTTGGAAGGGACCTTTAAGGTCATCGAGTCCAACCATCAACCCAGCACTGCCCAAACCCCCACTAACCCATGTCCCTCAGCCCCACGTCTGCCTGGCTTTTAAGCACCTCCAGGGATGGTGACTCCACCACTGCCCTGGGCAGCCTCTTCCAGTACCTGACAACCCTTTCAGCGAAGAAATTTTTCCCAATATCCATCCTAAACCTCCCCTGGCGCAACTTGAGGCCGTTTCTTCCAAAAGCCCAAGTACGGCAAGACGGCAGAGCACGCACACAAAGCCCGACACAAACGCTTTGTGTCACCAAGCACAGCTAGCCCATCGCACCATGTCAGTGACCGACAGTCCCCACTGCCCTGCAAGGTCCCCACCTCAGTGAGGACTCGCCCCTCGCTCTCTCTGGTTCCGGGGGTGCCCACCTGCACCCTCAAATCCAGCCTCGCTCCTGGGGGCCTTCGGGGAGAGAGGAAACACATCTGTGCCCCCACCTGGGGATGCTCTGAGACACCCCAGGATGTCCCAAGACACCCCGATGCCTGGGAAAGCCCCAGGATGTCCCGAGACTCCCCGATGCCTGGGGACATCTTGGGATGCCCTAAGATGCACCCTGATACCCAGGGATACCCCATGATGCCCAGAGACACTGCAATGCTTGGGGACACCCCAGGACGTCCCCAATGCCCAGGGATGCCCTGGGATGTCCCCACGGCTCAAGGAAGCCCTGTTCTCCCAGGATGCGTCCAGTGCCTGAGGATGCCCTGAGACACCCCAATACCCAGGGATGTCCCCGACAATGCCCTGAGACACCCCACTGCCCAGGGATGCCCCAGGATGCCCCCAGTGCCCGAGGAAGCCCTGAGACACCTTGATGCCCAGGGATGTCCCCAGTGCCCGAGGATGGCCTGAGACACCCCACCGCCCCGGGATGCTCCCGCTGCCCCAGGATGTCCCGAGACACCCCGATGCCCAGGGACGTCCCCAGTGCCCCGGAATACCAGCCCTTACTTGTGGTTGCGGTTGGGCACGGCCTGCGGCTGCACCTGCTGGAGCTGCTGCGGCGCGGGCCTCTTGCGGGCCTGGTCCAGGCTGGCCTGCGCCATCCCGGGCCGCACCGCGGGGCTCCCGCCGTAACCGGGCGGCCCCATGGAGGGACCCTGCGGCGCCAGCCGGCTGCCCGGTAACATCCCGGGGCGCTGCGGAGAGAAGAAAACCGGTCCAGTGCCCACCGGGCGAGGCCGAGGCCGAGCCCGTCCCCGCCGCCCCCGCTCCCTCCCGCCCCGCCCCGCGCAGCGCCGGTCCCTCCCCCGCCTCACCGGGTAGGCGGCTCCCGGCAGCGGCGAGCGGTACAGGCCTTGGCCCGGAGCCGGGCCCATGCGCACCGGCCCGCCCGGCGTGCCCGGGCCCAGCGCGCCGGCCCCGGCAGCGGCCCCACCGCCGCCGCCGCTGGGAGTCACCGACTGGAATCCCGCCCGCGCCGCCATCTTCTCCAGCACAAAGGGGAGCGGGCCGGAACCGGATGTGCGCCACCGAGAGCGCGCGGGGGCCGCTAGAGAGGCGCCGCCCGCAGCTGCTGCCCTCTGCCGGCGGGAGGCCTGCGCCGGGCGCGGGGGAGGGGGTGCTGGGGCCGTGGGGTGGGGGGGGGTCTGGGGGTGCAGGGACACGGTCCTGGGGCCGTGGGGTCTCTGGGGGTGCGGGGTCCTGGGGGTGCTGTGGAGGTGTAGGGTCCGTGGGGTGTGCAGGGTTTTGGGGGGGGCACGACGGGACAATAGGGGTATATGGGCGTGCAGGGACTGGGAGGGCTGGGGCCATGGGTTATATGGGGGTGCGGGGTCCTGGGGGTGCTGAGGGACGGTACTGGGGGTATATGAGGGACTGTAGGGACTTCGGGGTGCTGGGGCCCGGTCTTGGGGGGGTGTTTGGGCCAGGGGAGTGTATTGGGAGGTGCATAGTCCTGGGGGTATTTGGGCACGGTCCTGGGGGTTGCTGGGGCCATGGGGGTGTGTGTGGGGGTGCAGGGTATTGGGGGTGCTGGAGCCAGGTCCTGGGAGGGGTGCTGGGGCCATGGGGGTATATATTGGGGGGTGCAGGGTGCTAGGGGGGTTCCGAGGCTATGTGGGAGGGTGCAGGGTCTTGGGGTAAGGTTCTGGGGGATTAGTGAAGGGTACAGGGAACATGAGGGTGGCTCTTGGGGGTGCTGGGGGCAATGTTCATGGGGAGCCTGTGGATGATGCACAGTCCTGGCGGAATGGGGCGTCCTGTGGGTGTTTGGAGCAGGATGGGAGAGGCAGCGGATGGGGGCTGGGGGCTCTCATCTCCGTGCAGAATTCCCTGTAAGAGAATTTGCAGCTTCTTGAATCCCCAGGCTGGCAGCCATCGAGCTCCCTTCAGGCATGCTCAGGGACTCCTGCACCTGCCTGGGCTGACATCGCACTCAATCTGATCGCCTGGCTGACTGCTGCAGCCCCCCGAGTTACTGCGCAGGAGCCGTTACCATCGGAGCCACCCTGGAGCTGAGGAGGTTGGGGTGTCAGTCCCGCGCTTGCCAGGCCGTAGCCGTAGCACTCACTGATATAAACGTGTGCCTCTTGCAGGAGATGCTGGTCCCGACGCCCCCCACGCTCTGGGCTGTGCTGGGAGGAACCGAGCAAAGCCCCATCCCTGTGGCTTTGTCTCCCCAGGGATGGAGGACTCCAGCATGCAGACCTGGCAGTAACACCTCTCACCAGAACTGCCGTCCTTAACATCTTAAGAAGTGAGCTTATTGGGGTATAAATGGACATAAATGGAGTCAGTTTGTTCAGGTTTAGGCTGAGCACCCAGGAAAAGGATTTCTCTCTCCCCTGAGAGCTGCTACAGAAAGCACAATGTTAGAATTAAAGGCCACTTTCTGCAAGTATTAGCATTAAGTTCCCTACTCCCCGGAGCACTTACGCCTGCGGTTGCTCAGAGAGAAAAAGGGACGCGAATCCAGCCAGCATTAATCTGTGAAAAAAAGCAAGTGAGCAGTCACACCACAAGTATTAATTAAGCAATTAATGATGATCATGGGTCATTGTAGAGGCTGTCCTGTACAATGGCATTGTTGACTGAGCAAAGAAGTGGGGATGTGTTGGCACCTTTTCTGCCAGATATGGCATTTCCTATCCTGGATGAAACCTGCGAAGCTTTGAGCACAGCCATTAACTGTTGTCTCAGCATCCATGTGTCCGTGCAGTTAATTTAATGCCACCTCCGACAGGCTTGGCGCCCAGCAGCCTGATGAAATATTCATGGGGAGGAAAAGCAGTGGAACTTATCTGCTCTGTATTGTTCAGATGCAACTTTGACTGAGACTTAAAGCGTGGCAGGAGCCTCTGGGCAGGCTGGAAAGCTGCCTGGCTCTCCCGGGAGGGACGTGCAGGGTGAGGCGGGGTGGGAGCGAGAGAGAAGGCAAGGGCTCACCTCGTTAGTGGGGAGAGGGCAGAGAGAGAGAGATGCTCAGCTCGGCACAGGGGAGCTGCGGGGTCTCGAGAGACCCCACATTTCATGAGCCAAGCTGGGAGCAACCCCAGCCCTCTGCCCCCTGGGATGCTCTCTGGCTAGTCCTCTCTGTCTTCTGGTGCCGGCTGTGTTTTGTAAGAAACACAAGGAGAAAATAACCCCAGCTTCCTTGGCTCAGTGTCTCCTTACACTTGTCCTTTCTCCTTTCCTCTGCCCTGAGGGTTTGGTTGGTTCCGCTCCTCCCAGTGGAAATGGTTTGCGAAATGCTACCCCCTGCACCTTCATTTTACTGCACCTGATGGCACCAGGCTCCTCTGAAACCTCCTCCCCAACCAGCCCGGCTCTGGCTCCCAGCAGCCGAACACCATCCAGTGCTGTGTAATTATATCTCAGCGCCTGTTTCTGCTGGCAGCTTCGGCGCTGAGTGAGCGGTAACCAGGAATTATTGCCAGGGAGGAGAAGAGGTGATGCTATCTCTGCCGTGGTTTCATGCGTGATGCATGATTAATCCTTGCTCTGTAGGGTTTCAGCAGCCACACGATCCGCACGGTAAACACAGCAGAGTGCGAGCAGGTGCCTCCCAGCATCGCAGGCCTCGGAGTATCACACCCTGTCCTCGCGTGGATCGGCAGAGATGCCTCCCATGAAACGTAATTAACTCCTTGTCTTGTGCACAGCCTGGGTCTCGCACCACCGAGCGACAGACGTGGATGCACAGGCGCTGCCGGCACCGCACACCTTGCTGCCTGCCGGCCCCGGGCGTCCTGTGCCCGTCCCTGAGCCGCCGGAATCCCAGACGGGCTGGAGCCCCCCGGCCCCGCCACGCATGGATCGCCTGCACTGGAGAGCCTTGAGTCTGAAAATCACAGTCACAGAATGGCCAGGGTTAGAAGAGACCTCTGGAGATCATCTCCGCCAGCCCCCTCCCAGAGCAGGGTCACCCAGAGCAGGTCCCACAGGGTCGTGTCCAGGGGAGTTTGGAGTCTCTCCGGAGCAGGAGACCCCACACCCTGTCTGGGCAGCCTCTTCCAGGGCTCTGCCACCCTCACAGGAGAGAAGTTCCTCCTCATGTTCAGATGGAATTTCCCATGTCCCAGTTTGTACCTGTTGCCCCTTGTCCTGTCACTGGGCACCACTGAAGACAGACTGGCCCCATCTTCTTGCCCCCCCCCCTTTAGCTATTGCTCAGCATCGGTGAGACCCCCCCTCAGCCCTCTCTTCTCCAGCTGAACAGCCCCAGGGCTCTCAGGTAGAGCTTTTGTGCAGCTTTTCCACTTCCTATCTGAGAGCTGCTCAGGTTGGCGTCCTGTGTGGCTTCCCGCTGTGCACCCACGGGAATCGCATCGTCTCTGCTGGGGTCCCGGCAGCGCCTCTGCCAGTTCTGGGCCGCGGCTCAGGCACCGTGTCCCGCGGCAGCAGAAACCTCAGAGGTGCTGAGGCCGGGGACGCGCCGATGCGAGGCTGTGACAGAGGGATGGGGTGACCTGCTCCCAGCACAGCCCGGCAGGTTCATGGGGAGCTGTGGAAGAGATTACAGCTTGCAGAGACAGGGTCACTGCCTGCCCCTGCGACAGGAGCCGCTGTGAGGGCCACCGTGGGGGGAGCAGGCACGGTCAGCTTCTCCAGCTACTTACAGGGGCTGGCTGCAATTAATGTAGGTTCATTAACTCCCATCTGGGCTTAGCGATATTATCTTGCTCCTATTCAAAGCCCACCCCGTGGCCTTTGCAGCACCAGCTCTGGCAGAGAAGGACCAGAATAGCAGTCAGACCATTCCAGTTTAAATGCAAAGCACCCGTCTGCCATTTCCAGGAGCAGCAGGGACGTGGCCAGAGCCAAGTGACCGCGGGGAGTTTGGCATTTCAGTATTCCCTGCTCGCTGCCCACTCACTATTATTCAGTCTCTGTGGGGTCCTGGGGGCTTTTTTGGATGTTGGATTTGGCGTGTTGCTTTTGCTCTGCATAGCTGGAAATTTTTTAGGACGAGAAGTGGGTTTGGATA
Source organism: Numenius arquata (assembly GCF_964106895.1). Classification (NCBI taxonomy): domain Eukaryota; kingdom Metazoa; phylum Chordata; class Aves; order Charadriiformes; family Scolopacidae; genus Numenius; species Numenius arquata. The sequence continues at coordinate 1,616,868 of NC_133604.1, read as the reverse complement.
CGGCTTGTGCTACAACTGCTACTAACTTGGTTAAATGAAAAACAGGTGATATTCAAGCGAGTGACTCATTTCTGCTGAATCTCAGGTGTCTGTCCCAAACCACAGAAGTGTTAGACTTGTCGAAGCTCAGCAGCTGTGCTTATGTTAATTCTCCTCCCCCTGCCTGAGAGCAAAAGCCGGTTCCCATCCTCCAGCCCTGAGGTGTCCCTGGGGATGTGTTCACATGGCAGCGTAGGGCCAGGCAGGTGCTGGAGCATCGGTCCCTGGAGCCACCCTCACATTAGCGCAGCAATTAGCAAAGGGACGCGTTCGTGTGACTCCGCTCAGCACCAGCTCCGGTGTTGCTGGTTTTCACGTGCGTGTTCACAGACAGTACTGGAAGTCTGGCCCCAAGCTCTCCCTCCCCACCCCCAACTTTTTGGTCTTGGCTCCAGGAGTTCAGCGACGCCTTCAAGAACAGCCTGGGATGGTGGGTTTTGTCAGTGTTGGGTCCGCGGTTGGACTCGATGATCTGAAAGGTCCCTTCCAACCGAGATGATTCCATGGTTCTCTGATGCCATCCCCAGCGGCCTCCTTGGGGAGCGTTCCCAGCAGCTCCACACGAGAGAAAGGCTCAGCCTTCATGAGTTATATCATTCTTTATATCATCGTTAAGAGTAGCAGGTATTGATGTACAATGCATCTGTCATCTTATTGTGCTTCCTATGAAAATGTGTGTACATAGTACAGATACCAGAGAGAATTCAACACTTTATACACTTGAAGGCATTCAGAGATCAGTAACAGAAAAAAAAATGGCACAAGAACAAGGCCTAAATGCTACTAGATGGGTATCTACACTGATATGATGCATAGGGATATATATATATATGTACACATATATATATAGTCATATATATTATATATAAGAAATATAAAATGCAGATGACATAATAGAAACAAACAAAAAAGTGTTTCTTCAACAGGTGAGCGTCAAGGTCAAATCCCAGCCCCATCTTTAAAAGCTTTAATGGGAAAGAGAAAGAAAGAAAATAAATAAATGAAACGCAATGAAACGTTAGGAAAAATCCATAAGAAAATTTATGGATGTGGCCGACCCGTCATCTTTGGGCGATCGCTGGATAAAAAGGACTAACCCCCAGTTCCTAATTTTGGTCAGGAAGCAAATAATAATAAAAATGACAATAATAAAACCAAAACTGCCGTTTAGAAATAATAATTACTAAGAAGACTTATTGCAAAAGCTCCTAAAGATAAGTAGCACTTCAGCCCTGGGAGGGCTCTTGCTCGATGTGTGGGGCCTGGGGGCTGGCAGGGGCTGGGGAAGGCCGATTTCCACTGACCCCAGAGTGAAATGGGGGTACACTTGCGGTCCCGGGGAGCAGAGACGTGGCCAGAGCCAGGGGCCAGACCCCGGCTGCCAGCGCAGGTCTCTGTGTGCCGGGGGGAGGCCAGCAGTGGCCCCGGGGCAGCGAGCCAGCAGGTGCCCCGAGGATGCCCAGGGCTCGCGGTGCCCGGGGGCAGCTGCTGTCGGGGGGTTCAGCGGGGTGGGAGCCTGCAGTCCCGTGGACCAGAGCACCCTGTGCCATGGGGTGTCCCTCAACCTACGAACCCTCCTGGTGCCGGGGCTCCTCTGCCTGCCCGGCCAAAGTGGTACCAAGGGGCTGTCCCTCACGGTGGCCCTGGTCCAGCTGGGCCAGTGGCCACAGCTGAAATGGGGGCCAGGAGTTTTCCTTCTGCTTTTCTCCCCGAGGATGGCTGTTTTTGGGGCCACACGGGGTAGCCCCAGGCTCCCTGGGGACAGGAGGGACTGCGGGGCAGGGCAGGGCTGGCCAAGCTGCATGGAGCCCAGGAGGGATGGGCAGGGAGACCACACCATCGCCCGGCCCGGTGCGGCCGAGGGAGCGTGCCCGGCAGCGGGGTCTGCAGTGCCGAGGTGGCACCCCCCGGCCGAGTCCCCTCTGGTGCTCGTGGCCGGCCAGCGAGCTCGGTGGCTGCTGGGCACGGCTCTCCCTGGGGCAGGGTGCCGAGGAAGACGTTTTGGAGAGGTGGAGGTGGCCTGTCTTCATGCATATGGAGTGGCCAGGAGTGCCCAGGTGAGGGTGGGCTGCAGGGCCACTGCGGTCCCAGGGGACAGCCAGGCTCTGCTGGGACAGCTGGACCCACTGCCGGGCACGCCGTGGGGCTCCTCGACGATCCCTCCTGCCGAGCACGGGGGTCCCAGCAAGCGCCGGCCAAAGTGTTGGAGCAGGATGGGCATGGAGACAATGGACAGACAGACGGACAGGGCTGTGGATGGAGACTCTGCGGCCAAATGGCTGCTTCTTCTTGGCTTCTGGGTTTCTAGTTAAAAAGGCCGAGGGGAGCCGAGGGGAGGAGACGGGGCAGCCCCGTGCCCCAGCCCGCTGTGCGTGTCGCTCCCCACGCCGCGAGGGTGCCCGGGCTGGAGCCTCCTCCAGTCTCTGAACGAGCGGGGCAGGCGCTGCGGGGGCCGTGCGCCAGGTTCGAGCATCACCCGACCCCACCGCCTGCCCCGAAATCCGAGGCCGTCGCTCTTGTCCGTGTCCCACCGTGGTGAGGAGCAAGGTCCCCTAGATGTGTCTCTCCGCTGGCGCTGGCAGGGAGAAGGGCAGCTCTCTGGAGGGCTTTGGTAGCTCAGGTTGTACATCCAGACGTCGGTTAGCAGGTGAAATCCTCAAAGGTGCCCCGGGCCGGGTGATGAGGTAGGATGTTGGCTGCGTACGTCATGCCTGCCGGGTGGCCCCGTATGCTTTCACAGGGATTCTGTGGGGCAGAGGATGGACGGGACGCTGCGGTCACTGGTTTCACCCAGACCCCCGCAGAGAGCAAGTCCTGGCTCCCCACGGCATCTCTGCCCGGTGCCTCTGCTCCTTTCCCAGGTGCTCCCCAAAACGGTGACCCCCCCCAACATCCCATAATACATCTGGGGCAGCTGTCGAGCTGCGAGAGGGGACCGGCAGCCCCCGGGGAATGCCCGGCACTTACGTGGCGTTTCACGTCATCCATGCTCAGCGCGACGCCCTTGTCCGTGTTGTTCCTCTTGTGGTTCTTGCGGCACTTGCCCCGCCGGCACAGCCGGTGCTTTATCACCTGCCAGAGCCAGGTCTCAGTAACCGCGGGGGCTCGCGGGCGGCCCTTCCCCATGTCCCACACGAGCGTTTTGGTGCTCCAGGATGACCTGAGCCCCCCAGCAGCCGGGGAACGGCAGAGACACTCACCTCATAGGCGTAGTCGAACAGCTCCAGCACTGTGAGGATACTGGCCCCGATGAACAGCCCCATCTGTCCTCCAATGTCACCTGCAGAGGAGAGGGAAGCCATCAGGGTGGCGTGAGTGTGGTGTCCAGCGGCAGAGGGAGCAGAGAAAGGGCAGAACTCATCACCGCTGTGACTGGTGCCTGGCCGTGACCCTTGGGGCCGACACGAGACCACCTTGTTGGGGGATGCTGCCGCAGAGTCCCCGGCGCAGCCACCAACACTCACCCAGCAAACCGGCCACCTCGTACGCCTTCTTCTGCTCGATGGTCTCGTAGTTCAGGGCTTCAAAGAAGATATCCAGCACCAGGATATTCTCCCTGTGCAGGACACAAGTGGCATCAGGCTGAGATTTGGGATGGAGGGACAAGACGCCGGCCCGTTGCCGTGGCCGCAGCACGTTACCCGATGTACTGCTCCGATTTGTTGTACTTCTTGGCCAGGTACTTGGCGGAGGCCTTGCTGGGGATCTTCACCATGGAGAGCTCTTTGCCGTAGCGAGTCACGTTGCAGGGCATCTCGCAGACACAGTACTCGTTGTCCTTCTCCACCAGGAAATCTGGCCAGGGAGATGGAGAGATGGAGAGAGGGAGATGGAGAGATGGAGAGAAGGAGGTGGAGAAACCCAACGCCCCCAGTTCAGCCCCAAGGGTCGGGCAGCCTCACCTAAGGCCGGGTCCGCGCACTCCTTGTACTGCTCCGGGGTGCAATACGGGGCATCACCTGGGGGGGAGAGAAAGTGTTTATTCCGGGTGGGACGGGGCTGGAGGGCTGAGCGCGGCGGGGGCTGATCCTGCCCGGCGCGGGGCTCACCCGGCATGTGCACCATGCGGCAGTTGCAGTTCTCCACCAAGTAGCGGGTCTCGCAGTCGATGCGGCAGGCGGTGATGCTGTAGGTGTCATAAAACTCCGAGTCGCCCGCCGCGGCCTTGCAGTCACCCCAGGGAGGTGGCAGGTAGATGAGCTGGGAGGGGACAGAAGCCAGGAGTGAGGAGAGAAGTCCACCGGCCCCCAGCATGGTGGGGGGCAGACTCTCTCGCTGCATCGGTCCCCAGGGTCCCCCTCTCCATCTGACACGGGGACAGGAGGGAGTGTTGGTGTCCCACAGCAGGGCTGCAGGGAGCACCTCAGACCCCCCCAGTCCCTACCCGCTGCTCCTGGCAGGACACGAAGGTCTGGAAGCCCGGAGCCACCCCGAAGCCCAGCTGGTCGATCAGCGGGGGCTCGTCCTGGCTGTGGATCTGCACCTTGATCCCGGCTTCGAACGAGGTCTCGTCTGCAGCAGAGAGAAACGGGGTGAGCACGGTGCTGTACCCGCCGAGCCCTGCTGCAAGAGGGACCAAAACTTCTCCTGCCTCCCACCCTTCCCCTGGGCAAACTCCTTCATTCATGTGTCCATCCATTCGTCCATCTGTTTGCTACACCTCGTCCTTGTCCCCTCCACCTCTGACCCTCCAGCACCAGGAGAGAGCGCCAGGGAAAGTGTTTGCCTCTATTTATAAACAACTGATGGCTGCTTGTCTAAACCGATGGGCAGTTGCCATGGCGAGGAGCAAAGACAAGGAAGAAAAAGGAAAGAAAAAGGACCTGAAGTAATGAGAAATGAAAGGAGGGAACAGGAAGGAGCCTGAGGGATGTGAACCTGTGGGGTACAGAGCTGGGATGGAGCTCCTGGAAGGTGCTGAGAAGGACCACAGGAGTTGCCAGTGACCCAGGGGACCTGCTGGGAGAGCCACTGGGGCAGTGGGTTACCTGTTTCCCCCCACACTGGCAGGTACTCGTCCTGCTGAATGTCCAACATGATCTCCAGGCCGTTGCCGGTGCCCCCCTTCATGGTGATGAGCCGGGGCTTCCCGTCCTGTCCTGCGTTGAAGGTGTAGCACTTCCCATAGCGGGTGAAGACCTGCAGGGGAGGACACTGGGCTGAGGCTGGGGCCCCTCTGTTGGCACCAAACTGCTACCGGCACCACGGCGTGGAGCCAGGATGGCATCACCAGCTCCAGACACAGCTGTTCCCGGCCTGGGGGTATGATAGGACCCAGGTTCCTGCCCTACACTGTTGGAACTGCCCCAGTAGAGGAGGAGACGTCCCTACCAAGGCACAGGGTTGGCATGGGCACAAAGACACTTTGCAGATTTAGAGCATCTCGACCCTGCAGACCCCACGGCAGCCCCAGCTCCCCGAGATGGCAGCACTCATCCCTACGTCTGCACCAGCACCTCCTCCGAGCCCTACTCTGTCCCTGCAGAGGAGGGGGCTGGATGGGATCCCGACCCCCCTGTCCCTCCTCATCCGTTCCAGCTCCAGCAGCCAGCACATCCCCACGCTGCTGAGCTGCTGCCAGCCCAGGCAATGGGCACATAAGGCCAGGGGGCTGCAGACCGCGTGGTGCCCCACGGGCGATGGTCACACGAGGACGGAGGTGCCAGGTACCTCCTCTGCCAGCACAGCCTTGGGGCTGCTCTCCGTGTCCTGCCAGCGGGTCTCCAAACTGGTGCCATCCCCATCTCCAGTGAGACGCACAGGTGCTGGCGGAGGGGGCTGAAATATCAGCCTGTCCCTGAGCGAGCTGGCAAGGACAGCGTCCCCCACCATGCCTGATCTGACACGATGCCGGCCGGAGCTGCTCCCTGTGCCTGGCCACCTTGGGGCTACTCACCGCCGCGAAGTCGCTGGGGCCGCACTCCTGGCCCCGGTAGCTGCAGCTCAGCAGCATGTCCTCCAGCTGGTGGCAAGTGCGGTTAAAAAACCTGTACAAATTTAGGGGCTCGTCTTCGTC